>NC_045968.1:152500-475695 GCF_010909765.2 Amblyraja radiata | reverse complement strand
GAAGTATTTAATGTGGAGGGTCATAGCAAAAGGATTTGAGTATAGGAGCAGGGAGGTTCTACTGCAGTTGTACAGGGTCTTGGTGAGACCACACCTGGAGTATTGCGTACAGTTTTGGTCTCCAAATCTGAGGAAGGACATTATTGCCATAGAGGGAGTGCAGAGAAGGTTCACCAGACTGATTCCTGGGATGTCAGGACTTTCATATGAAGAAACACTGGATAGACTCGGCTTGTACTCGCTAGAATTTAGGAGATTGAGGGGGGATCTCATAGAAACTTACAAAATTCTTAAGAGGTTGGACAGGCTAGATGCAGGAAGATTGTTCCCGATGTTGGGGAAATCCAGGACAAGGGGTCACAGCTTAAGGATAAGGGGGAAATCCTTTAAGACCGAGATGAGAAAAACATTTTTCACACAGAGAGTGGTGAATCTCTGGAACTCTCTGCCACAGAGGGTAGTTGAGGCCAGTTCATTGGCTATATTTAAGAGGGAGTTAGATGTGGCCCTTGTGGCTAAAGGGATCAGGGGGTATGGATAGAAGGCAGGTACGGGATACTGAGTTGGATGATCAGCCCTGATCATATTGAATGGCGGTGCAGGCTCGAAGGGCCGAATGGCCTACTCCTGCACCTATTTTCTATGTATCTATGTGTCTATGTCCCTCACATTGCCAGCAAGCAAGGACTTGGTGCTTGTTGGTGCGTTCTGACGATGAGACATTCTGCCAAATGGTTTCGAGAGCCTGTGTGGATAACTCCATCGTGCCCTTCTCCAACAGCATCTGCAGGACATTCGCGCTGACCATTGCCTGATCATCATCATCATCATCATCATCATAATCATAATCTCACTTTATTAGCCAAGTATGTTTTGCAACATATGAGGAATTTGATTTGCCATACAGCCATACCAATAAAAAGCAACAAAACACATAAAATACATTTTAACATAAACATCCACCACAGTGACTCCTCCACATTCCTCACTGTGATGGAAGGCGAAAGAAAAGTTCAACCGCTTCCCAATCAGTCTTGAGCGAGGCAGCTAGCTCCATGATGTTAGGCCGCAGAGCAACTGGAGATACGATCCGGAAAAAAATCAAGTGAGAAAAGACACGGGCCAGCGTCACTCGTTTGAAATAATGTAAGTAATATATTAATTACATACAGATCAGCATAGAACTGGGAATGAACAGGTGGATTTTGGGAGAGACCAAAGTAGGAGACATGAGGTGGGAAAATGATCAAAAATGCTATTGACCAATTTTCCTGGATCAGCCATTATCAAATGGTGAGAGGAGACTCAATGGGTGGAATGCACTAATGCTGCTCTTGTGACAAATGAACTTATATTAATCAGGGAGCAGTGGGATGAATTTCTGTGAATTGTTCCAATGTGTGATTCATCTATTCCATTAATTTAAAAACATTTTTTTGTTCTTTAGGCTTCCAAATTAAACATTGAAAAATGTAATTCTTATCGCACTGGATTGCCATCAATCATATTTCAGCTAGAAATTGTTACCTAGCTCAAACTGAAAAGAAATGATGTCTTAATTGAGGGGTGACACTCACTCTCACAATCTCACTGAATATTACGTGTGAACTAAATCTCAGAGCAATGGTCATCATAAGATTTTGTCACATTTTGCTGCTTCCTTCACAGTTGTGCAGCTTAAGATGAATCTTTTCTGGGCTCGAATGTGGTAACATGAATTTTTGGTTCATTTTGCAAAAGAGGAAATTTGAGGGTGTTTGTCCTTGTAGTAAGTGACGGCAAATGTCCAAACATCGCTGCCTGCACAGTTCCCCTTTTGGGCAAAATGGGGAATATGATCCATAATATTTGGCACTTCCTGGTCTCTTGGTCTTCCCGGTGCAACACTCAGCTAGGCATCTACTAAGGTTAAACATGTAAACCCGACCCGGCCACAGACAATACGTACCCTACACCTCCACCACGACCCAAGTGACCACTTCAAACCCTTCTTTCTCTCTCTCCACCCACCCATCTATCATCCTGATCCCCCTGTGCCATCCAATCTACCATTCCAACCACGCTCCCTCCACTCTCCAAATTACCAGTCCAAACCCCCTCTCATTGCATCTTATCCACCACTTCAATCCCCCTCCCACCACCCACCAAATGACCAGTCGTATCCACTTACGTCCACCATCCAACATACCACTCCAATCCGCTTCCCTCATCTTTCAATCTACTACTCTGATACCCTCCTCCATTCTCCAAACTACCACTCCGCTCTCCCTCCCTCCATCCTCCAATCTTCTTGGTTCTTGGGTCCTCCAAAATATTCCAACTGGAATTTAAACAGGAGGTGGTGAAGGGAGGGATTAAGCCAGAAAGGGTTTAAAGAACACACACTATAGAATTTAACATAAAACATCCCCACACAGCAGAATCAAAGTTCCCCACTGTGTGGGAAGACACCAAAGTCAGTCTCTTCCTCCACTGTTCCCCGTGGTCAGGGCCTCCCCGTGCCCTCCGCAGTTGCAGCTACGGGCGGCCCAATGTCCAGGACCGCTCGCCGGGGTGATACAAGTCCGACGTCGGGGCTGTGGGCCGTCCTCAGCGGCGGGGACACCAGAGTCGGCCCCCTCCTACCGGAGTCGGCGGCTTCCAGTCCGCAGGCCGCGCCGGGTGGAGACGGCTGTTGTAGACCCTGTGCAAGGCGCCCCAGGACTCCACGATGTTGTTCAGTGCCGCCCGCGTTGGAAGCTCTCCGCACCAGAGCTCCACGATGTTGGAGCAGCGGCCCAACGCCCCGGAGCTCCAAACGGCGACCCAGGTAGGCATCGCCCGCTCCGCGGTGACTCCAGCGCTGCGCCGCCGCTGTAGCAGCCCTGGTCCGGTACTCGGTCCCCGGCAGGAAAGGCCGCTCCGATCCAGCTGGTTGGCCGCGAGGTGGGGGGCGAGGACGTGACTCGGAGAAATAGTCGCATCCCCGCCAGGAAGAGACTGGGAAACGGTTTCCCCCTTACCCTGCCCCCCTCTCCCACATAGAAAAGTTAAAGTTTCCCCCAACACAAAACTTTAGACTAACTAAAAATAAAAAAAAAGATTGAAATAACAGACAGGCTGTAGGTAGAGGCTGCTGCAGTGCAGCGCCCTCTCCGAATCTACCACTCTAACCCCCCTCCCTCCAAACGACCAATGCCCCTCCCTCCAAATTACCATTCCGGTCCCTCTCCCTCCAGCATCCCAACACCTAATCTCATTGTCCTCTCTCCTCCACCCAACCCAGTGGGTTTTGACCTCTGGCCGTCCTGATCACAATCTCTGGCGGTAAACCTGTTTGGACATTTTCAGAGCTGAACCTTCTGAGGCCGGTCAGTTGTGCCCAGGGCCTTGTGGTGGGTATAACCAAAGACGCCAGTACCAGTATCAATAGTCATGCACCCATGTACTGCAACTAAAGTATACACTCAAACTTCCATTGTCCGGATTACTTCATATATTCTGCAGTCTCCTTCAATTCAAAATTAAACATTGCACCGTAAGGTGTTATAAAAGTCTACAAAGTCTACATTTTACCGGCATGTGAAATTAACTAGATGCAGTATTACAGTACACTGGTAATACAGTACAGAGCTTGTCTTCATTTTTAAAGCAAGGATTCACGTAAATTTTTAAGATTTGGTGTATGAACCACACATTTTGTTAAGCAAGGGGAATACGATTACTGTGAAACAGTCAGTCACTCACACAACATTATACAACATCTTTATTAAAGTTTACTCCCAGTACACTGCAGCATATTGTTAAGGCAAGCATATTCGACAAACAGTATGAACTGAATTCTGATAATATAAACCACATGGTAGGCGGAGCTTCTACTAATAAAGCACTACAATTTGTTAGTGTAAATAACCAATCTACATCTTTCCTTGGAGAAATGAAATAAAGCACAACTAAATGTGAGCCAATAAGCAGAAACACATTGATAAGTGGTGACTAAATAATACGGTACCTGAAAGGCTAATAACGCATGCATAGACATATAAGTGTTTATACAAAATCTCCATATCTAAGGGGTGGCCTACAGACCCGTCCGGCACGCGTGCGGTATAAATCTGCGTCTCCTTTCACCGGGGAAGTGACTGTGGAATTAACCGGGGACGGCACCGGAGACCCGCAGAGTGGAGGCGGCGAAGCAGGTGAGTGGGCGCTGAACGTTGTGGAGAGGCCGCAAGGGGCACGGTCAGCGGTTGTTCAGCAGCAACTGGGCGCGAGGGAGCAGTCGGCCCGGCAGTTCATAGTCATAGAGCCATACAGTGGGAAAACAGGCCCTTTAATAATAATAATAATAATGCATTTTATTTGCTGGCGCCTTTCTGGACACCCAAGGACACCTTACAGAACATAAAATCACAATACATTTATCAATATTAAAATCAAGTTGATTAAAAACAAAAAACAAAAAATACACAAATCATTTTAAGTCATTAAAATCAGGGTGAACATGATGGAAGTTATGTCGGGTATGCTAATCTAAACAGGTGTGTTTAGAGTTGTGATTTGAATTGATCGATAGTGCCCAGGTGACGGATGGGAGGTGGGAGAGTGTTCCAGAGACGTGGGGCAGAGCAGCTGAAGGCTCTGGCACCCATGGTGCTGAGTCTAAATGTGGGGACAGTTAAAATTGCAGCTGAGGAGGAACGAAGTGGCCGGGAAGGAGTGTATGGTAGCAGCAGGTCAGAGAGGTAATGGGGAGCAAGGTGGTGTAGGGCTTTGAAGGTCAGCAGTAAAATCTTGTAGTTAATCCGGTGGTGCACAGGGAGCCAGTGGAGCTGAGTGAGGATGGGTGTGATGTGGTCCGATGATCTGGTGCGGGTGATGATCCGGGCTGCAGAGTTCTGAATACATTGGAGGCGATGAAGAAGTTAATTGGAAGTGCAAGTGAGGAGGGCGTTGCAGTAATCGATGCGGGATGTGACCAGAGCGTGGATGAGGACTTTTGTATTGTCTTTGGAGAGGGAGGGGCGGAGTCTGGAGATGTTGCGGAGATGAAAGTATGCAGAGCGTGTGATATTGCTGATGTGGGGGCCTAAGGAAAGTGTACTGTCCAGAATGACGCCGAGACTTTTGACATGGGAGGAGGTGGGTATGGGTGAGCCATCAACTGAAATGGTGAACGGGTGGGTTTTGGAGAGTGTGGACTTTGAGCCAATTAGCATGATTTCTGTTTTATTTCCATTGAGTTTTAGAAGGTTGAGTGACATCCAGTTGCTGATAGCTTGAAGACAGGTGGTGAGGGCAGTTGGGGGAAGGGAGGTGTTTGGTTTTGTGGAGAGGTAAGGTTGTGCATCATCGGCGTAGCAGTGAAAATTGATTCCAAAATGACGGAGAATATTGCCAAGAGGTTGAATATAGATGATAAAAAGCAGTGGCCCCAGCACCGATCCCTGAGGAACACCATGGGTGACTGTGGCAGTTGTGGATGTGACTTTATTTCCCTGGATGAACTGTTTTCTGTCATGTAGATAGGACCTGAACCAAAGTAGTGCATAGTTGTTGATGCCGGTGGCAGATAGATGTTCCAGAAGAATTGGGTGGGATATGGTGTCAAAGGCTGCTGTGAGGTCGAGGAGGATCAGGATGGATAAGTGGCCGGTAGGTTGGGTCAAATGGCCTTTGACCCAACTTCTCCATGCTGACCAACATGCTCCATCTACACTAGTCCCACCTGCCTGTATTTGGCCCAT
This sequence comes from Amblyraja radiata, assembly GCF_010909765.2. Classification (NCBI taxonomy): domain Eukaryota; kingdom Metazoa; phylum Chordata; class Chondrichthyes; order Rajiformes; family Rajidae; genus Amblyraja; species Amblyraja radiata. The sequence continues at coordinate 469,969 of NC_045968.1, read as the reverse complement.
ATCCCTCTAAACCTATCTTATCCAGGTACCTGTCTAACTGCTTCTTAAACGTTGCGATGGTCCTTGACTCAACTATCTGTGAAGATTTGACTGGGGCAGCCTTGTGTCTTTTTCCAAAGCTTATGCTAAGGTTTTTTCCAGTTGGCATACCTTGAAAAATATCCACAATCTTTTTTATTTCTTTTAAAGAGTGTTTTACTTTTTTGCTAATCAGGTATTGTGCATTTTGAGCTTTATTTGAAATGGAGCCTGGCGTGATGGTTGCCCAGATTTACCGAAGCCTTTGTTAAAGCAATGCCTCTGTGTGACACCACTGCCCGGCACTATGCCACACATCAAAATTGATATTTTTATGGCAGAGATAGATACATTCCTGATTAATACGGTGTCAGGAGTTATGCGGTGAAGCCAAGAGAATGGGATTAACGGGGAAAGGCAGATTAGCCGTGATTAAATGGCGGAGTAGACTTGTTGGGGTAAATGGCCTACTTCTGTTCCTATCACTTATGGACTATATGTTAATCACTGTGATATATTTACTGTTTTAACTGGAAAGTCAATACCTTTATAGCATATCCACATCAAGTAAAGGAGATAAGAGTTCAGAAAACATGGGTGTAATTTCCTTAAACTAACTTGGAACTAGGAAGAAGTATGTAGGAATATCCAACATTTCAATCGACCTTAACTTAAGCTTCGGGAATACACGCAAAGATACCCCAGCCAATTCACGTTTCCTTCCTGAATCAGAAAGAGAAGCAGGATTTTTACGATTCTTTGCTTTGATATCCCATGTTGTAAAATGATAAAACCCAACTTCCAGTGCCTCAACTTCTCAAACTATCTTCATGCAAAGTATGTCGCAGGTGTGACTAGTTTTGCAGTAGGTTTTTAAGTCAGTTCATTTTGAAGAGAACAAATCAATAATAAAGTCAATTTCAAAGATATGTGATTTGTGCTTCTTCGGTGTCGAGAGAACTCGTGAAGGCATGATCTCTGCATCCAGGTTTCTGCTTCATGACTGCACTCAAAGGCCTTCCACAATCCAACAGGTGACCACAGCCTGCAATAAACACTCTCCTTCCTCTCTGCATCCTTTATCATGATCAACCGTAGCATTCTCCTCCACATTCCTTTGATGTCTACCTCAAAGATCCTATAGCAGTGCAAGATGGCCTACTCCTACGCAAAACACATAGTACGGTCATGGGCAGATTCATGGGCGTTTATAGGACCCATTTTAGCAACCAGCCTCCGCCATCTTGCTTCCGCCTCTGCTCTGGAATCTAAAGAATCTTCTCTTTGTCCATGGCAGCATCCACATCTACTATTCCTGCATTCTGCTCTGCTGTAAGTTGGTCCGATCGGCAATGTAGGCGGCCCGACTTGTCTTTCTTCAGGTTCCCCGTTAAGGAGGAAAGGTAACACAACATTTATTAATTCTGTGGCATATTGAAAATTTTATTTAGCCTGTTCAATCTCTCACTGTAGTTAGATCATTGAGCTCAGATAGTCGAGTCCTCATGGCAACATCCTTGTAAAAATCTTCTCCTCAAGAGCATTTCTTTCTACCTCCGTGTTATTTAATGCAGAATAAGAACATATTGACTCTGTTTTGTATTGAGAATTGTATTAAGTCTGCCCGAACTCTCACTGCAGATCAGATCTTGGAGCTGGGTGCTCCCCTTTGTCTCAGATACAGTTGAGGCCTCAATAGACAATAGGTGCAGGAGTAGACCATTCGGCCCTTCGAGCCAGCACCACCATTCAATGTGATCATGGCGGATCATCCACAATCAGTACCCCGATCCTGCCTTCTCCCCATATCCCCTGACTCCACTATTTTTAAGAGCCCTATCTAGCTCTCTCTTGAAAGCATCCAGTGAACCTGCCTCCACCGCCCTGTGAGGCAGAGAATTCCACAGACTCACCACTCTCTGTGAAAAAAAGTGTTTCCTCGTCTCTGTTCTAAATGGCTTACTCCTTATTCTTAAACTATGGCCCCTGGTTCTGGACTCCCCCAACATCAGGAACATGTTTCCTGCCTCTAGCGTGTCCAAGCCCTTAACAATCTTATATGTTTTAATAAGATACCCTCTCATCCTTCTAAACTCCAGAGTGTACAAGCCCAGCTGCTTCATTACCTGCATGCTTACTTTCATAGACTGATGTACAAGGAACCCCAGATCCCGTTGTACTACCCCTTTTGCCAACTTGACGCCATTTAGATAGTGCTGGAATAAGTGCAGGAATACTAGTTGCCTCATGGCAACATCCTTGTAAAAATCTTCTCAAGAGCATTTTCATTCTGTTATTTAATGCAGAATAAGAACATATTGACTGCATGATATTTTCTGTAATTTCAGGTCGACAGTGTGTCCAGAATACTCGCCGACATGATCTCCTACACTGAACTGTGGAGTATTTGTCAAATAACTGCCATCTTATGTACATTGTGTGAAATTGTGATTTGTTAGCTGCACAAAAAAATGCAAATGGCGATTTATTTATTATTGTATCTACGTTGGACGTTTGCTCTTTGGTGTAAGCAGGGGTGGGGCTATCATTGTGTTACATACGTTGAATTGTACATCACTTTCACTGGTTAGCTGATATGCTGAACACTGCAACCCTGTATATCTCGCGCCCAGAATAATGTGAATTATGTAAATCTTACTATGCATGTCAGAAATAAAGTGTTAACCATGTTAATGGATTTCTATTATGAATTATTTAAAATTGAGTGGGTTGGTGCAATATTGGTGCCATATGTAAGGCCATATGTAGGAGCAGGGATGTTAAATATGATTATGATTGATTATGATTATACCTTTAATAATCCTTTACAGGAAATTACAGTGCCACGACAGCTTCAAGACAGACATAACACCACACATTTCCTCAAATAGCTTCTATACTTAACAAGTTAAAATACAAGTTAAAATACAAGTTAAAATACAATGAATGAAAAAAAAGTGCAGTTATTTATGCGCATTATATAACCTTATAGCAGCTGGTATACAAGACTTCCTATAACCATATAACCATATAACAATTACAGCACAGAAACAGGCCATCTCGACCCTTCTAGTCCGGGCCGAACACGTATTCTCCCCTAGTCCCATATACCTGCGCTCAGACCATAACCCTCCATTCCTTTCCCGTCCATATAACTATCCAATTTATTTTTAAATGATAAAAACGAACCTGCCTCCACCACCTTCACTGGAAGCTCATTCCACACAGCCACCACTCTCTGAGTAAAGAAGTTCCCCCTCATGTTACCCCTAAACTTCTGTCCCTTAATTCTTAAGTCATGTCCCCTTGTTTGAATCTTCCCTACTCTCAGTGGGAAAAGCTTATCCACGTCAACTCTGTCTATCCCTCTCATCATTTTAAAGACCTCTATCAAGTCCCCCCTTAACCTTCTGCGCTCCAAAGAATAAAGCCCTAACTTGTTCAACCTTTCTCTGTAACTTAGTTGCTGAAACCCAGGCAACATTCTAGTAAATCTCCTCTGTACTCTCTCTATTTTGTTGACATCCTTCCTATAATTAGGCGACCAAAATTGTACCCCATACTCCAGAATTGGCCTCACCAATGCCTTGTACAATTTTAACATTACATCCCAACTTCTATACTCAATGCTCTGATTTATAAAGGCCAGCACACCAAAAGCTTTCTTTACCACCCTATCTACATGAGATTCCACTTTCAGAGAACTGTGCACAGTTATTCCCAGATCCCTCTGTTCACCTGCATTCTTCAATTCCCTACCATTTACCATGTACGTCCTATTTTGATTTGACCTGCCAAGATGTAGCACCTCACACTTATCAGCATTAAACTCCATCTGCCATCTTTCAGCCCACTCTTCCAACTGGCATAAATCTCTCTGTAGACTTTGAAAATCTACTTCATTATCCACAACCCCACCTATCTTAGTATCATCTGCATACTTACTAATCCAATTTTCCACACCATCATCCAGATCATTGATGTACATGACAAACAACAGTGGACCCAACACAGATCCCTGTGGCACCCCACTAGTCACTGGCCTCCAACCTGACAAACAACCATCCACCATTACTCTCTGGCATCTCCCATTCAGCCACTGTTGAATCCATCTTGCTACTCCACCATTAATACCCAACCATTGAACCTTCTTAACCAACCTTCCATGAGGAACCTTGTCAAAGGCCTTACTGAAGTCCATATATATAACATCCACTGCTTTACCTTCATCAATTTCCCGAGTAACCTCTTCAAAGAATTCAAGAAGATTAGTCAAACATGACCTTCCAGGCACAAATCCATGTTGACTGTTCCTAATCAGACCCTGTTTATCCAGATGCTTATATATATTATCTCTAAGTATCCTTTCCATTAATTTGCCCACCACTGACGTCAAACTAACAGGTCTATAATTGCTAGGTTTACTCTTAGACCCCTTTTTAAACAATGGAACAACATGCGCAGTACGCCAATCCTCCGGCACTATTCCCGTTTCTAATGACATTTGAAATATTTCTGTCATAGCCCCTGCTATTTCTACACTAACTTCCCTCAATGTCCTAGGGAATATCCTGTCCGGACCTGGAGACTTATCCACTTTTATATTTCTCAAAAGTGTCAGTACTTCCTCTTCTTTGAATCTCATAGTTTCCATAGCTACTCTACTTGTTTCCCTTACCTCACATAATTCAATATCCTTCTCCTTGGTGAATACCGAAGAAAATAAATTGTTCAATATCTCCCCCATCTCTTTTGGCTCTGCAGATAGCTGTCCACTGACTCTCTAATGGACCAATTTTATCCCTCGTTATCCTTTTGCTATTAATATAGCTGTAGAAACCCTTTGGGTTTACTTTCACCTTACTTGCCAAAGCAACCTCATATCTTCTTTTAGCTTTTCTAATTTCTTTCTTAAGATTCTTTTTACATTCTTTATACTCCTCAAGCACCTCATTTACTCCATGCTGCCTATAATTATTGTAGATCTCCCTCTTTTTCTGAACCAAGTGTCCAATTTCCCTTGATAACCATGGCTCTTTCCGATTTTTACTATTTCCTTTCAACCGAACAGGGACATAAAGATTCTGTACTCTTAAAATGTCACCTTTAAATGTACTCCATTTCTCTTCCACATCTTTCCCATAAAACAAAATGTCCCAATTTACTCCTTTTAAATCCTTTCGCATCTCCTCAAAGTTAGCCTTTCTCCAATCAAAAATCTCAACCCTAGGTCCAGTTCTGACCCTCTCCATATTTATATTGAAACTAATGGTATTGTGATCACTGGTCCCGAACTGTTCCCCAACGCATAACTCTGCCACCTGACCCGTCTCATTTCCTAACAGGAGGTCCAGCACCGCCCCTTCTCTAGTAGGTACTTCTATGTATTGCTGCAAAAAACTATCCTGCACACATTTTACAAACTCCAACCCATCCAGCCCATTTACAGAATGTGTTTCCCAGTCTATGTGTGGAAAATTGAAATCTCCCACAATCACTACCTTGTGCTTACTACTAATATCTGCAATCTCCTTACATATTTGCTCTTCCAATTCTCGCTCCCCATTTGGCGGTCTATAATACACCCCTATAAGTGTTGCTACCCCTTTCCCATTTCTCAGTTCCACCCAAATAGCCTCCCTAGACGAGCCCTCTAATCTATCCTGCCAAAGCACTGCTGTAATATCTTCCCTGATAAGCAATGCAACACCTCCACCTCTTGCCCCTCCAATTCTATCACACCTGAAGCAACGAAATCCTGGAATATTTAGTTTCCAATCACAGCCCTCCTGCAACCATGTTTCACTGATCGCCACAACATCATACTTCCAGGTGTCAATCCAGGCTCTAAGTTCATCCACCTTTCTTACAATGCTCCTAGCATTAAAATATACACATTTAAGAAACCCACCCTCTCTTATTCTCTGTTTATTGTCTTTTTCTTCTTTCTCCCCTACATTTTGGGTCAGAGTGCTACCATTCTCTGCCTCCTGCCTCACACACTGACTGCTAGCTTTCCCAATTTGAGTCCCTCCCCCCAACCATACTAGTTTAAAGTCTCCCCAGTAGCCTTTGCAAATCTCCCCGCCAGGATATTGGTCCCCCTCGAGTTCAAGTGCAACCCGTCCTTTCTATACAGGGCGCACCTTCCCCAAAAGAGGTCCCAATGATCCAGAAACTTGAATCCATACCCACTGCACCAGTCCCTCATCCACTCATTTATCCTCCACCTCTCACTGTCGCGTGGCACAGGCAGTAATCCTGAGATTGTTACCTTTGCAGTCCTTCTCCTTAACTCTCTACCTAACTCCCTAAATTCTTCTTTCAGGACCTCTTCTCTTTTTTTACCTATGTCGTTGGTACCTATATGTACCACAACTTCAGGCTCCTCTCCCTCCCATTTCAGGATTTCTTGGACCCGTTCAGACACATCCCTGACCCTGGCACCAGGGAGGCAAACTACCATCCGGGTCACTTGTCTGCGTCCACCGAATCGCCTATCCGACCCCCTGACTATAGAGTCCCCTATTACAATTGTCCTCCTCTTCTTTTCCTTACCCTTCTGAGCAACAGGACCGGTCTTTATGCCAGAGGCCCGGCCGCTGTCGCTGCCCCCAGGTAGGCTGTCTCCCCCAACCTTACTCAAACACGAGTACTTATTTTCAAGGTGTACAGCCACCGGGGTACTCACCAGTCCCTGCCTCTGCCCGTTGTCCTTCCTAACTGTGACCCAGTTTTCTGTCTCCCGTGGTCTTGGAGTGACCACCTCCCTGTAACTCCTATCTATGACCTCCTCGCTCTCCCTGAGCAGACAGAGGTCATCGAGTTGCTGTTCCTGGTTCCTAACACGGTCCCTTAGGAGCCCCATCTCGACGCACCTGGCGCAGATGTGGACGTCTGGAGGGCACTCAGACTCCATGACCTCCCACATCTGACTTCCAGAACAGTAAACTGCCCTGGCCCTCATTCTCCCCCTTAACCAAAAACAATAAAGCCTTACCCGTGATACAAGCCAATCAGCTGCTTCCTCTAGTCCTGTAACGGCTGCTTCCTCTAGTCCGTTCGACCAATCAGAGGCTTCCACCAGCCCCCTTAATTTGAAGTGTGATCTGCGAATGGAACGTTGCAGATTTTGATAGTCTGTCACGGCTCCCGGGCCTCTGTTGAGACAAGCCCCGCGATGGGTTTTTTAACTCACCACACGAAGGTCGCTCCTCCCTCTGTAACGGCTCCCGGGCCTCTGTTGAGACAAGCCCCGCGATGGGTTTTTTAACTCACCACACGAAGGTCGCTCCTCCCTCTGTAACGGCTCCCGGGCCTCTATGTCTCTCAGTTTTGCACATTGGTGCAATCAGTCTCTGACTGAAGATGCTGCTCTTGATCACCTTCAGGGCATGGAGTGGGTGAGTGGGGTTGGTCATTATTGAACCCAGTTTGTTCAGAGTTCTGGCCTCTGCCACCTGCTGGACCGTTCGTTGCTCAGCCCCGACCACTGAGCCGGCCTTCCTGATTAGCTTGTCCAGTCTGTTTTTGTCCGCTATGCGGGCGCCATCTCCCCAACAGGCCACAGCAAAAAACAGAGCACTGGCCACCACTGAATGGTAGACACTGCACAGCAGGGGTTGGCAGATGTTAAATGACCTCAGCCTCCTTAAAAAATACAGTCGGCTTTGTCCCTTCCTGTACACCGCTTCCATATGACACTTCCAGTCCAGCTCACTGTCAAGCTGCACACCAAGGTACCTGTGGTTAGCGACCACCTCCACCTCAGTGCCCTTAATGGTGATTGGTGTTGGTTGAGTCCTCCTCCTCCCCCTCCTGAAGTCCACAATTATCTCCTTGGTTTTTGTGGTGTTAAGATGGAGGTTATTGTGTGCACTCCACTCCACAAAGTTGCTTATTATGTCTCTATACTCCTCCTCATTGCCCCCTTTAATGAGGCCGACAACAGCTGTGTCATCCGAAAATTTCTGCAAAAAGCAGCTGTTGGTGTTATATTGGAGATCCGCTGTGTAGATGGTAAACAGGAATGGAGCCAGCACAGTTCCTTGTGGAGCCCCTGTGCTGCTCAAGATGGTGCTTGAGACATTGTTCTGTAGGCGCGCGTACTGTGGTCTGAGGGAAAGGTAATCCAAACACCACAGTACCAGTGATGGATCCACTTTCATCTTCTCCATCTTCTCCCCTAGCAGTCGGGGCTGAATTGTGTTATAGGCGCTTGAGAAGTCAAAAAATGTAATCCTTACAGATGCATCAGTAGTGTCCAAATGTGTGTACACCCTCTGCAGCATGTAAATGAGGGCATCATCGACACTGATGTTAGGCTGATATGCAAACTGTAAAGGATCCATTTGAGTTGACACACTAGTCCTGATGTAGGAGAGGACAAGTCTCTCAAATGTCTTCATAATGTGTGAGGTGAGCGCTACTGGTCTGTAGTCATTGTGGTGAGTGGGATGGGTCTTCTTTGGGACAGGTACCAGGCAAGATGTTTTCCACAGCCTTGGAACCTTCTGTAGACGCAAGCTCAGGTTGAACAGGTGTGTTAGAATACCACACAGCTCTGAAGAGCAAGTCTTCAGTAGCCTTGGGCTGGTGTCATCGGGCCCCACTGCTTTCCCTGGCTTCAGTCTGTCCAGCATCATCTTGACCTGAGCAGTATGAAGAGTCATAGGTGGGGCTGCTGGTGGAGTGGGAGGTGGAAAGAGGGGACTCCGTACAGGTGACATCTCAGGAGTGTTGGAGAGAGGGAGGGGAGGTGGAGAGGAAGCAGCAATGGTCAGAAGACCAGGTGGGGGTCTTGCCGTAGAGCGAGTACATTCTTGCCGTAGAGGGAGTACAGAGAAGGTTCACCAGACTGATTCCTGGGATGTCAGGACTTTCATATGAAGAAAGACTGGATAGACTCGGCTTGTACTCTCTAGGATTTAGAAGATTGAGGGGGGATCTTACAGAAACTTACAAAATTCTTAAGGGGTTGGACAGGCTAGATGCAGGAAGATTGTTCCCAATGTTGGGGAAGTCCATAACAAGGGGTCACATTTTAAGGATAAGGGGGAAATCTTTTAGGACCGAGATGAGACAATCATTTTTCACACAGAGAGTGGTGAATTCTCTGCCACAGAAGGTAGTTCATTGGCTATATTTAAGAGGGAGTTAGATGTGGCCCTTGTGGCTAAAGGGATCAGGGGGTATGGAGAGAAGGCAGGTACAGGATACTGAGTTGGATGATCAGCCGTGATCATATTGAATGGCGGTGCAGGCTCGAAGGGCCGAATGGCCTACTCCTGCACCTATTTTCTATGTTTCTATGTTTCTATGTGCTGCTAATGTGTCGTTATCTGATATTCAGTGTTAAAAGGGAAATAAATCAAAATAAAAGCGAAAAGATGTTCCTTCCACAGCGTGCGGGGTGTCTGGCCTGGATCAGCACGGCCGAGGTACCAAAGTGAAGTTGCGGGGGAGATTTACAATGTTTTTTTATTTAATGTTGTCCCTTGTCTAGTCTGAAATAAAGTTCATCATTGGATATAAAAATCAGAAGAAATGTAAATGTGGGTGTTATATTATTATATACATCTATATTACATTCATGTATGTGTGTTCTTTCCAGCACAATCTAATCAGTTGTATGCTCGCTGAATAAAACCATCCTTAAGTTATATATCATTTGTAAATCTTGCTTAAACAAATTTAATTTTGTGAAATACTTAATTTAGATAACCCCCACCATTACAGACAGATCTCATTCCATTCTCTGGCTATTGGGAAGACCAGACCCATTTTATTGTTGAGAAACAACTCCATAGACACAAAAATATTAAGTAACATTCCAGGGCGAGAGCAATGGAATCTTCATATTGCTATTATTTTCCCAAATACTGCAGATGTGAACAGTGTGATTAGATGAATGAATTACAGAGTGCAAGTGTAATACAATATCAACTCAAACACAGCATATGGGCCATTTAAAAAGTAATGATTTAAAAAAACATTAAAAAAGAAAATTACCAGAGTCAAATTTTATAAACATTTTATTCTTTAAAAAGAACTAACAGAATTATGAATCTAACCCTATATCACACACACAAACTGTTTCCCCGCAACGTTGATTACCCTGCGAGTCGGGTGGGTTCCTGTTACTACAAAATCAACTCAAACACAGCTTATGAGCCATTTAAAAATAAATGATTTAAAAAACATTAAAAAAGAAAATTACCAGAAATTTTATTCTTTAACAAGAATTAACAGAATTATGAACTAACAGAATTATGAATCTAACCCTATATCACGCACACAAACTGTTCCCCCGTAACGTTGCTTACACTGCGAGTCGGGTAGGTTCCGGTTACTAAAATGAACGAAAAAAATGCCCAGGATCCGCTCCGTAACGTACTACACGTCAGCCCATTGCATTTCGCTGGAGTGGCCTATCTTGCTCTGCTATAAGATCTTTGGTCTACCTGATTGGATTTGGCTTGCATGGTTCTACTTTTACTTAAATGTTCATAATCAAAGAAACTTCTGCAACAGGTCTGCTTCCTATCCCCATCTGGCACTGGGCCGATAGTTCTGGAGTATGCTTGCTAACAAAACCAGCTTTATCTCACCAATAGCTTTATTAATGGCTGCGTGGCACCACATCTTTTTTTGTCACTCTTGTCCGATACGCAGCCCTGAATGAACCTCAGCTTTCTTAATCAACTTTCTGAGATAAAAGCCATTGTTCTTTGTCCCTGTCACCGACAGTGTTTACTTGCTATTCCTTCCATCCCACGGCCCAGATACTGGCTCTTGGCATCCAAGTGTAGCTCAGCTTTTCACCCATCAACAAGATCAACAACATTGTAGAACAGATTGTTTCACAACTCATCCGACCCATTTGTTTCTGAAACCCCCATCTCTGGTTTTGTTGCCTCCAGGGGTGATAGAAACATAGAAACACAGAAAATAGGTGCAGGAGTAGGCCATTCGGCCCTTCGAGCCTGCACCGCCATTCAATATGATCATGGCTGATCATCCAACTCAGTATCCTGTTCCTGCGTTCTCTCCATACCCCCTGATCCCTTTAGCCACAAGGGCCATATCTAACTCCCTCTTAAATATAGCCAATGAACTGGCCTCAACTACCTTCTGCGGCAGAGAATTCCAGAGATTCACCACTCTCTGTGTGATGTCCAATACTCTGCTGGCAGGCGTCCTATCCTATATCTTCAATACACTTGACTTCATCCAGAACCCAGTCTCCCATATTCTAACCAGCACGGACTCGGTCATGTTCTCTCTCATGCCGTGATCCAGAACGACATTCTCGAATGGCCGTATGAAATATGACATTTACTTCTTTACATTAAATCCATCCATAGACTTGGCCTCTCCTTTTCTCACATCATACAGACTCTGCAACACTGCAGGTACTCTGCATTCCTTCAACACTGGTGGCTACTGCTTCAACATTTTTCTATCCATCTCTGGCCTGGGTAATCACCTCTATCCCCTTCTCCTCCCAGACTACCACTGGCCCTTTTTAAACATAGGAGTACATCTATGTCAATGACAGACATTGTCCTAAGTTCCAAGACTGATTTAGGTTTTGATCAGATGTTCTTATAAGTTCATAAGTTCTCAAGGCTGAATTATGCCATTTGGCCCCTCAAGTGTACTCTGCCATTCAATCACGACTGATCTATCTTTCCCTCTCAACCCCATTCTCCTGCCTGGTACCCGTACTAAACTTATTCTCTTCGCATTTTACAAATTTAACACGCTGAAAAACAGATTAAATTAGCAATTTATTAGCAAGTAATTAATTATCAAACTGTATTTAAATGTACGAGAATGACAACATTGTTACATTTCTACCAAAATTTCCAAAAATATATAATTTAAAGGAAATACCAAAGCAGAGCGTATAGATATCATATTGGAATTTTTTCATATGTTATTTTATGTTGAATTACATGCAACGGGAATTCAATGTTGAAGTTGATATTTCCTCAATAATCAGAACTTCATAATTCAATCTGAGCAGTAGCTTGATTGTGGCCATTATTTTTTGATTGATTCTGGTCATATTCAGCTGCATCAGCAATAACAAAATAAAAGATAAATGCATCAAGGCAGCAGTTGATATTGGTTATAGAATGTGCAATATGTGAGAATGAATATAACTGGTTCTGCACAGTACAGTCAGCATCCATTAACACCGCTGCAGTCCCAACAATGAATGCTATGTTGTAAGGCATGAAGCAAGATACAAAGATGATGGCATTTGCAGCAATAATCTGTATTGTTCTTTTTGTGTTAAAGGCTGGTGCAATGGACATGGGTCTTTTTAGAAGCGTTTGAATAATTTGAACTGAGCAATAGGTCACAGTGATCAGTGGGACAATTAAAAATATTATTACAACAAAAAATAAATAAGGAATTGAATGATCCATATCTCGATCGAAGCAAGGTGCGCTGGTGTTTGTATGGTTTCTATCAGGTACGTTTGTCCTAAATATGAAAGGCAATATCACCAAACTTGTACCGATCCAGGCTCCTGCAGATGCCAAGGCTGCTTTCATTGGCGACCTCAATACCCTGGCTTTAAAAGGATGTTTTATAGCAATGTATCTATCTACGCATATGTAAGTACTAATAACTATGCTAATAGCCATATTTAGAAGGCCCAACATGTTTACAAGCTTACAGAGAAACATTTTTGTCAGATTGCTGTAATGGCTGTAAATTCTGAAAGGCAAGGTGACAAGCACCATGAGGTCTGATACTGCAAGGCTTGTCATGTAAATAGTGGTTTCAGTCCATTTTCTTAATTTCCAGCAGAATGTTCGCAAGGCCAGAGCGTTCAGTGTTATTCCGACGATAAAAACCAGACTGAAGAGCACGACCTTAAATTCATTAACACTTTCAGGCACTTCTCTCGTGCAAGTCATATTTGCATAATCCCTGTGAAAAAATAAATTGGATTAAGTCTACGCATCCAATGTTGAAATAGTAATGTCCACATGAAACCTCAGAATAAGAAACTCAATTTCTAGGTGAGCTACAGTAACCCCTCGTAATAACTGACCTCTATATAACAGATATCTGTTATAGTGAACCGAGGCTTAGGTTGCACTGCCACCCCCAATTTCCACCAGTTACCTGGCATGGTGGTGCAGTGGTAGAGTTGCTGCCTCACAGCGCCAGAGACCGGGTTCGATCCTGACTATGGGTGCTGTCTGTACGGAGTTTGTACATTCTCCCCGTGACCACGTGTGTTTTCTCCGGGTGCTCTGGTTTCCTCCCACACTCTAAAGATGTACATGGTTATAGGTTAATTGGCTTCGGTAAAATTGTCAAATTGTCTCTAGTGTGTGTAGGGTAGTATTAATGTTTGGGTTTTCGTTGGTTGGCGTGGACTTGATGGGCCGATGGGCCTGTTTCTGGCTGTATCTCTAAACTAAACTAAACCCAATGAGCTGATACCATGTGGCGGGAACTTCTTTCTTTCTTTCTTTCTTTCTTTCTTTCTTTCTTTCTTTTAAAAACTTTTTATTAATTGTTTTCAAAAACAAAAAAAAATTATGATAACCATAACAATGATATTGATACATAGGGATCAGCATTACATTAACAACAAGTATAACCTGAGTATAAGTCCCGTGTCAAAATACACATTAGATATAGACCTCCCGGTCTCTATGTAAATATCGTTAAGTGTTTAAAAGAGAACTTGTATATATAAAAACAAAAAGAAAAAAAGAAAAAAGGAGAAAAAAGGAGAAAAAAGAGATGAAAAACCCCCCTAAACTAAAATAAGCAAAACAGAATCTGGGCTGCAAAGAATTTCAACAATTTAAGTCCATGTTTGTCGTCAAGTCCGTTCCACCGTTTAAAGGTAAGATAATTATTATAACGGTTGGAGAGGGGACAATTTATGTCTTGTGAAAATGTTGAATAGATCTTCCCCAAGTCCTATCAAATTTAACCAAGGGTTCAACAATGTCACTCCTAATTTTTTCTAAATTTAAACATGATATCGTTTCAGTACCAATGGAATGTGGTCGGAGGATTAGAATCTTTCCATTTAAATAAAATAGATCTTCTTGCGATTAATGTGGTAAAAGCAATCAACTGATGGGCGGAACAGGACAGATGAGTAGAATCTAACATTGGCACCCCAAAAATTGCAGTAATAGGATGAGGTTGTAAATCAATATCTAAAACTACAGAAATAGTATCAAAAATTTATTTCCAATATTTTTCCAAAAGTGGGCAGGACCAAAACATATGAGTCAATGAGGCCACTTCAGAATTACATCTGTCACAGGTAGGATTTATATGACTATAAAAACAAGCTAACTTATCTTTTGACATATGAGCTCTGTGAACCACCTTGAATTGTATCAGAGCATGTCTTGCACATATTGAGGAATTCTTAACTAAATGAAGAATCGTCCCCCATTTCTCTATAGATAAAGAAATTTGAAGTTCTCTTTTCCAATCATTCTTAATTTTATCAGATGTACCTACATGTAATTTCAAAATCAACTCATAAATAGTCGTTATTAAACCTTTCTGATAAGGGTTCAAATGTAATTTTTTTCCCGAGATTTCAGTTTGATGTGTTAACGGGAAAGAGCGTAGAGTAGCTTTCAAAAAATGTCTAATTTGTAAATATCTAAAAAAATGTGAGTTAGGTAGATTATATTTATTGGAGAGTTGTTCAAAAGACATAAAACAACCATCCAAAAACCAATCACGAAAGGCTACTAATCCTTTCCTCTTCCATAACAGAAAGGCTTGATCAGTATTAGAAGGTTGGAAGAAAAAATTAGATATGATAGGACTCGATAAAATAAAATCATTCAATCCAAAAAACTTACGAAATTGAAACCATATTCGCAATGTGTGTCTTATTATTGGGTTAGTCATATATTTATTCAATCTCGTAATTGTGAAAGGTAATGAGACCCCTAGAATAGAATCCAATTATAACACTTGCATAGAATCACGTTCAAGATTTATCCATCCTGGGCATTGGGTATCTTCTAAATCTTTTGTCCAAAGCATTAAATAACGAGCAGTAACTGCCCAATAATAAAATCTCAGGTTTGGCAGACCCAAACCACCGCCTTTTTAAAATTTCTGTAGGTATATTTTGCTTAGTCTGTAATTTTTATTCTGCCATATATATGAATACATTTTTGAGTCAATTATATCAAAAAAAGATTTAGCAATAAAAATTGGTATCATCTGCAATAAATACAAAAATTTACGTAGGATAAACATTTTAATAGCATTGATTCGGCCGATTAGAGATAAGGACATTGGTGACCATTTAGTAAACTGTTGTCTGATGTGGTCAATTAAGGACTTAAAATTGACTTTAAATAAATCCTTGTGTTTCTTGGTGTTCTTAATGGTTAAATAAGTAAAACAGTCGGTAGTCAATCTAAATGGAAACTGTTCATAATTCGAAATTTGATTGTTTAATGGAATAAGCTCACTCTTAATAAGATTTAGTTTATAACCAGAAAAACGACTAAATTGATTAAGTAGTGCTACTATTGCAGGAATAGATTTTTCCGGGTTAGAGATAAATAATAACAGATCATCTGCATAGTGAGATATATTATACAGGGCTCGAAATTAGTGGTTGCCCGGGTGCCAATGACCACCCAAAGTGCCGCCGGGCAATCTAATGCCGAGTCATTTTGCCCGGCTTGGCACTGCAAATACCGGTACTGCAGACGCGAAAAACTGGACTAACTCAGCGGGTCAGGCAGCATCTCTGGAGAAAAGGAACGTGACGTTTCGTGTCGGCGGCAACAATGTAGTGCGGAGTAAAGATACGGGATGTGGGGTGACGGAGGGTCGGAGCGAATGATGGGCCCGCACAGCAGGATCTTTGGCAGCGACAGTGGATCTTCCTCCTCCAGCACCCCGCCCGCCCTGATAGCGGCCGCTGCTTGCCACTCTGCTAACGGCGATACCGCTTTCAAAACAAACCCTCCCGCATGCTGAGGCCGGCAGAAGGGAGGGAGGGAGGGGGAGGCCCCCTTCCGCCGTATGAAGCACCTGCACCGCTCGGCCCCGCACCTTGCTGTTGGCAGGCGGAGGAGGGGAGGCGGTGGCGAGGAGATCCCAACTGCCTCCCCCTTTGGCGGCGGCACTTGGCGGTGGACAGAGACAGCCAAGGCAGCTGGGCCATGATACCATCCGTGTCCGATGAGCGTTGTCCTTCCTTCCTCACCACCTCCACCCCCTCCCTCTCTCTCTTGTACGTCCCCCTTATCCTTAATAATAATAATAATAACTTTATTTATAGAGCACTTTAAAAACAACCACTGTTGCAACAAAGTGCTGTACATGACTAATCATGAACAAAAAATTATTACAAGACAATAAAAACATTAAAAGAGAGAGTAAAAACAATAAAAAAACATTAAAAACACAAAAACAGGAGCAAAGTCTCATGCAGGGTCAAAAGCCAAGGAGTAGAAAAGGGTTTTCAGACTGGTTTTGAAGATGGACAGTGAGGGGGCCTGTCTGATGTGCAACGGCAGTGTTCCATAATGTCGGAGCAGCAACAGAGAAGGCTCTATCCCCTCTGAGCTTCCGCTTAGACCTCGGTACCTCCAGGAGTAGCTGATCAGCTGACCTGAGGCACCGGGCAGGAGCGTAGGGATGAAGCAGCTCAGAGAGGTAAGGCGGGGCGAGACCATTTAAAGATTTAAAAACGAATAGAAGAATCTTAAAATGAACTCGAAAGTACACAGGCAGCCGGTGGAGGGAGGCCAGAATAGGCGTTATGTGCTCCCTCTTTCGAGTTCCAGTTAAGAGACGAGCAGCAGCATTCTGAACCAACTGGAGACGAGCCAGGGAGGATCGAGTAACTCCAAAATAGAGTGCGTTACAGTAATCCAGCCTAGATGTAATGAAGGCATGGATTACTGTTTCAAAATGCTGCCGCTCAAGAATGGGCTTCACCTTTGCCAGCTGCCTTAAATGAAAGAAGCTGGACTTAACTACCGGGCCTATTTGATGATCTAATTTAAAATCACTGTCCATCCTAAAACCCAAGTTCAAAACTGTTGGCTTCACATACCGCGCCAGGGGACCCAAGTCAACAGGGGGAGGTTCACGGCAGCCATTGGGACCAAACACTATCACCTCTGTCTTCTTTTCATTAAAACCTAGAAAGTTTAGGGCCATCCAGGATTTAATGTCATCAAGACATGACAGAAGTGATTTGACAGAGAAAGCATCTTCCTTCCTCAGCGGCATATATATCTGACTATCATCCGCATAACAATGAAAAGAGATGCCATGCTTTCTAAGAATGGAACCCAGAGGAAGTAAGTACAGTGAGAAAAGCAGGGGCCCTAAAATTGAGCCCTGTGGAACCCCATATGACAGAGGAGCGGAGGAGGATTCAAAACCAGCAAGGCTTACACACATAGTTCTGTCTGCCAGATAAGACCTGAACCATTCCAGGGCACTGCCACAAATGCCCACTAGGTGCTGTAACCGAGATACTAAGATACCATGGTCCACTGTATCAAAGGCGGCAGATAGGTCTAGCAAGACAAGAACCACATAATCACCAGAATCATTAGCTAGGAGGATGTCATTAAAAACCCTTAGCAATGCTGACTCTGTGCTATGCATAGTTTTAAACCCAGACGGGAAAACCTCCCGAATATTATGCTCGTCCAAGAAGAGTTTTAACTGAGCATAAACAACTTTCTCCAGAATTTTAGAAATAAAAGGCAACTTGGAGATCGGTCTAAAATTGGCCAGAACAGTTTGATCCAGGCCAGGTTTCTTAAGTAGTGGTTGCACTACTGCATGTTTAAAACTTACGGGGACAACCCCAGAACACAAGCTGCTGTTGATAATAGCAAGAACCGACTGCCCTATACTGGGGAAAACCTCTTTAAAAAGATGAGGAGGGACAGCATCACAAGGGGAACCCGATGGCTTAATATGGCTAACCACATCCTCTAAACGCGACAATGTCACAGGCACAAACTTATCCAATACCACCAGGCATGGGACAGAAACAGAGGGGTCAGAGGCAGGAGCTGAAATGAGAGCCCTTATGGAAACAACCTTATTAATAAAAAAGTGCAGGAAGTCATTGCACATTTCAGAGGATGCTTCCAGACAGACAGGCTGTGGGGCATTTAGAACAGAGTCAATGATTTTAAATAGCACACGTGGGTCGTGACGCTAAGACACAATAATGTTTGACAGGTATTCTCTTTTGGCCTCTTTAACAGTGTTCTGGTAATGACGCCAGCAGTCCTTTAGGATTTGAAATGAAACCTGCAACTTGTCCTTCTTCCACTTGCGTTCAGCTTTGCGGCACTCCCGTCGAGCTGTACGAGTTACGTCACTGAACCAGGGCTCGGGTTTAGCTCTAGGCTGCAATGTTTTTAATGGAGCCACAGAGTCCAGTATAGTTCCTTGGACTCCTCCTCTCCACTGATCTCCATTCCTGCCTCTATTCAGTCCTCACTGACATCCCCTATGCTCCCATCCCCATCTACCCCCCATCTATTCTTCCTGCACTGATCACCCTATTCACCTCGCATTGATTCTCCTGCCACCACCCCCTCCCCATCCATCATGCACTGCCCCCCCCCCCCATTCATCCTGTACTGATCCCCCATTCATCCTGTACTGAACTCCCCATTTATCCTGTACTGATGCCCCCGTCAATCCCGTACTGATCCACCCCATTCAATCCCACTGACATCCCCTGCGCTCTCCCCTCACAATTTTACCTATTACAACCAGCACGCACTAATTCCCCTGCCTCAATCCATCCATCCTGTACCTTGCCATCTCACCCGTTGCCATCTATCCATCCCGCACTGATTCACAATCTCCCCCTCCCCCCCAACCCTACTGTGCTGGAAATGTCTTCAGAGTGAAAATTGCGTATGTTGGATAACGGAAAGCAAACAAATGTGTTTTAAATCCCAATGTTATCATTTGTTTTAATCCATAAAGATGGATTATTAAAGAATTCATTTTAACGGCAAATCAATGCTCTTAATATGAAGTATCAATACTGTTATTTAATGAGCAACATTCACAACTATACATTGGATTTATCCAGGTTTTACTTCTACAGTCGGTCATATACATCACAAATTTGGTCGGGAGATATTTCAGTTGAAATTTTAACGTTAATTCTAAAGTGGGAATGATGGAAACAGCGTTTATCAATAATTTTTTTTAAATCTGGTGTGTACAAACTGGGTATCTTCATTGTTGTTCACAACATACATCTAATCTGAATGTCCAGTAATGTGGCGTTTTGACACCTTTAAACATATTACCAAAAGAACATTTGCCGCAGTTATGTCCTTTGAAGAGAAAGAGATTAGTTAAAACAAATGTAGGTCCCTTGCAGTCAGAAACAGGTGAATTGATCATGGGGAACAAGGACATGGCTGACCAATTGAATAACTACTTTGGTTCCGTATTCACTAAGGAAGACATAAATAATCTGCCGGAAATAGCAGAGGACCGTGGGTCAAATGAGGAACTGAGTGAAATCTAGGTTAGCCGGGAAGTGGTGTTAGGTAAATTGAATGGATTAAAGGCCGATAAATCCCCAGGGCCAGATAGGCTGCATCCCAGAGTACTTAAGGAAATAGCTCCAGAAATAGTGGATGCATTAGTGATAATTTTTCAAAACGCTTTAGATTCTGGAGTAGTTCCTGAGGAATGGAGGGTAGCTTTTTAAAAAGGGAGGGAGAGAGAAAACGGGGAATTACAGACCAGTTAGTCTAACATCGGTAGTGGGGAAACTGCTAGAGTCAGTTATTAAAGATGGGATAGCAGCACATTTGGAAAGTGGTGAAATCATTGGACAAAGTCAGCATGGATTTATGAAAGGTAAATCATGTCTGTCAAATCTTATGGAATTTTTCGAGGATGTAACTAGTAGAGTAGATATGGGAGAACCAGTGGATGTGATATATCTGGACTTTCAAAAGGCTTTCGACAAGGTCCCACATAAGAGATTAGTATACAAACTTAAAGCACACGGTATTGGGGGTTCAGTATTGATGTGGATAGAGAACTGGCTGGCAGACAGGAAGCAAAGAGTAGGAGTAAACGGGTCCTTTTCAGAATGGCAGGGAGTGACTAATGGGGTACCGCAAGGCTCAGTGCTGGGACCCCAGCTATTTACAATATATATTAATGATTTGGACGAAGGCATTGAATGCAACATCTCCAAGTTTGCGGATGACACTAAGCTGGTGGGCAGTGTTAGCTGTGAGGAGGATGCTAGGAGACTGCAAGGTGACTTGGATAGGCTGGGTGAGTGGGCAAATGCATGGCAGATGCAGTATAATGTGGATAAATGTGAGGTTATCCACTTTGGTGGCAAAAACAGGAAAGTAGACTATTATCTAAATGGTGGCCGATTAGGAAAAGGGGAGATGCAACGAGACCTGGTTTCATGGTACACCAGTCATTGAAAGTAGGCATGCAGGTGCAGCAGGCAGTGAAGAAAGCAAATGGTATGTTACATAGAAACATGGAAACATAGAAATTAGGTGCAGGAGTAGGCCATTCGGCCCTTCGAGCCTGCACCGCCATTCAATATGATCATGGCTGATCATCCAACTCATTATCCCGTACCTGCCTTCTCTCCATACCCTCTGATCCCCTTAGCCACAAGGGCCACATCTAACTCCCTCTTAAATATAGCCAATGAACTGGCCTCGACTATCCTCTGTGGCAGGGAGTTCCAGAGATTCACCACTCTCTGTGTGAAAAAAGTTCTTCTCATCTCGGTTTTAAAGGATTTCCCCCTTATCCTTAAGCTGTGACCCCTTGTCCTGGACTTCCCCAACATCGGGAGCAATCTTCCTGCATTTAGCCTGTCCAACCCCTTAAGAATTTTGTAAGTTTCTATAAGATCCCCTCTCAATCTCCTAAATTCTAGAGAGTATAAACCAAGTCTATCCAGTCTTTCTTCATAAGACAGTCCTGACATCCCAGGAATCAGTCTGGTGAACCTTCTCTGCACTCCCTCTATGGCAATAATGTCCTTCCTCAGATTTGGAGACCAAAACTGTACGCAATACTCCAGGTGTGGTCTCACCAAGACCCTGTACAATTGCAGTAGAACCTCCCTGCTCCTATACTCAAATCCTTTTGCTATGAAAGCTAGCATACCATTCGCTTTCTTCACTGCCTGCTGCACTTGCATGCCCACTTTCAATGACTGGCGTACCATGACACCCAGGTCTCGCTGCATCTCACCTTTTCCTAGTCGGCCACCATTTAGATAATAGTCTGCTTTCCTGTTTTTGCCACCAAAATGGAGAACCTCACATTTATCCACATTATACTGCATCTGCCAAACATTTGCCCACTCACCCAGCCTATCCAAGTCACCTTGCAGTCTCCTAGCATCCTCCTCACAGCTAACACTGCCCCCCAGCTTAGTGTCATCCGCAAACTTGGAGATATTGCCTTCAATTCCCTCATCCAGATCATTAATATATATTGTAAATAGCTGGGGTCCCAGCACGGAGCCTTGCGGTACCCCACTAGTCACTGCCTGCCATTGTGAAAAGGACTTGTTTACTCCTACTCTTTGCTTCCTGTTTGCCAGCCAGTTCTCTATCCACATCAATACTGAACCCCCAATGCTGTGTGCTTTAAGTTTGTAAACTAATCTCTTATGTGGGACCTTGTCGAAAGCCTTCTGGAAGTCCAGATACACCACATCCACTGGTTCTCCCCTATCCACGCTACTAGTTACATCCTCGAAAAATTCTATAAGATTCGTCAGACATGATTTACCTTTTGTAAATCCATGCTAACTTTGTCCAATGATTTCACCACTTTCCAAATGTGCTGCTATCCCATCTTTAATAACTGACTCTAGCAGTTTCCCCACTACCGATGTTAGACTAACTGGTCTGTAATTCCCCGTTTTCTCTCTCCCTCCCTTCTTAAAAAGTGGGGTTACGTTTGCTACCCGCCAATCCTCAGGGACTACTCCAGAATCTAAAGAGTTTTGAAAGATTATTACTAATGCATCCATTATTTCTGGAGCTACTTCCTTAAGTACTCTGGGATGCAGCCTATCTGGCCCTGGGGATTTATCGGCCTTTAATCCATTTAATTTACCCAACACCACTTCCCGGCTAACCTGGATTTCACTCAATTCCTCCAACTCCTTTGACCCGCGGTCCCCTGCTATTTCCGGCAGATTATTATGTCTTCCTTAGTGAAGACGGAACCAAAGTAGTTATTCAATTGGTCCGCCATATCCTTGTTCCCCATGATCAACTCACCTGTTTCTGACTGCAAGGGACCTACATTTGTTTTAACTAATCTCTTTCTTTTCACATATCTATAAAAACTTTTGCAGTCAGTTTTTATGTTCCCTGCCAGTTTTCTTTCATAATCTATTTTTCCTTTCCTAATTAAGCCCTTTGTCCTCCTCTGCTGGTCTCTGAATTTCTCCCAGTCCTCCGGTATGCTGCTTTTTCTGGCTAATTTGTACGCATCATCCTTTGCTTTGATACTATCCCTGATTTCCCTTGTTATCCACGGATGCACTACCTTCCCTGATTTATTCTTTTGCCAAACTGGGATGAACAATTTTTGTAGTTCATCCATGCAGTCTTTAAATGTCTTCCATTGCATATCCACCGTCAACCCTTTTAGAATTAATTGCCAGTCAATCTTGGCCAATTCACGTCTCATACCCTCAAAGTTACCTTTCTTTAAGTTCAGAACCATTGTTTCTGAATTAACAATGTCACTCTCCATCCTAATGAAGAACTCAACCATATTATGGTCACTCTTGCCCAAGGGGGCACGTACAACAAGACTGCTAACTAACCCTTCCTCATTACTCAATACCCAGTCTAAAATAGCCTGCTCTCTCATTGGTTCCTCTACATGTTGATTTAGATAACTATCCCGCATACATTCCAAGAAATCCTCTTCCTCAGCACCCCTGCCAATTTGATTCACCCAATCTATATGTAGATTGAAGTCACCCATTATAACGGTTTTGCCTTTGTCGCACGCATTTCTAATTTCCTGTTTGATACCATCTCCAACTTCACTACTACTGTTAGGTGGCCTGTACACAACACCCACCAGCGTTTTCTGCCCCTTAGTGTTTCGCAGCTCTACCCATACCGATTCCACATCCTGCAAACTAATGTCCTTCCTTTCTATTGCGTTAATCTCCTCTCTAATCAGCAACGCTACCCCACCTCCTTTTCCTTTCTCTCTATCCCTCCTGAATATTGAATATCCCTGGATGTTCAGCTCCCAGCCTTGGTCACCCTGGAGCCATGTCTCCGTGATCCCAACTATATCATAGTCATTAATAGCTATCTGCACATTCAACTCATCCACCTTATTACGAATGCTCCTTGCATTGAGACACAAAGCCTTCAGGCTTGTTTTTACAACACTCTTACCCCTTATACAATTTTGTTGAAAAGTGGCCCTTTTTGATTTTTGCCCTGGATTTTCCGGCCTGCCACTTTTACTTTTCACCTTGCTACCTATTGCTTCTACCCTCATTTTACACCCCTCTGTCTCTACGCTCACACATTTAAGAAACCCTTTCCCTTTAACTCCATCCTCCACTAGCCCATTCGACACCCCACCCCCCTTATTGTTAGCATTCATAGTAAAAGGATTTGAGTATAGGAGCAGGGAGGTTCTGCTGCAGTTGTACAGGGTCTTGGTGAGACCACACCTGGAGTATTGCGTACAGTTTTGGTCTCCTAATCTGCGGAAGGACATTATTGCCATAGACGGAGTGCAGAGAAGGTTCACCAGACTGATTCCTGGGATGTCAGGACTTTCATATGAAGAAACACTGGATAGACTCGGCTTGCACTCGCTAGAATTTAGGAGATTGAGGGGGGATCTTATTGAAACTTAAAGCGCTTTCTCACGGGGCGACTTGACGCAAGATGTAACCAGAGTGAAGTGGTCGTGGTCTAGCACGATATCACATGATATAACGGGGGGTAGATAAAGAGTTCCCACGGTACTCGGCATTTCTGTTATTTGTGCGAGTGACTTGTCCGTCTCCCGAGCTTTCCCGTTAAATCTTGAATGAACATTGTGAACTGTGAAGTGTCACGTGGTACAAATGATGTCACTTTTTTTTAGACAAGCATTACAAGTGAAAATTGCCTGCCCTCATGCATAATTTATTTTATGGCTCTCGTTCCCTTCACATACAGAGAAAGTTATATGGCATCGCTAAAATCAATATGCATTCCGAGTATTAAATATAATCGTTTATACTCAATGTTAAACGATTACAGATCATAGAAATGTAGTGAGTCCAGCGCGACTGTAAATGGCATGGGAAAAGTCGGTTTGTGCCAAGTGTATCTGAGTGAGCCGCATACAGAAAACCACTGAAATCTCGAATTCACGAGTTCAGATTTTATAAACAAAGTACTTAGAGAATCATAGGAACAGAAAATAGGTCACATAATTTATATAATAAGTAACCACCATTCCAAAATCAAACAGTATCGAATCAAATGAGTTCAAAAGAGATGGACAAAGCTTGAAAATAAAGACGTTCACCGAGGGCGGCCCGTAGAGGTGACAGCGGAACCTCCGGTCGGTCCTCGAAGAAAGGGGAACTAAATCCCCATTCATAAAAGAGAAGGTAATTGCGCGGGAGGGTTAATAATTGACAATATGCTGCTGCCTGCCCGCTGAGTTAAAAAGTTCCCACGGTCACGATATACAGTGTATCGTGAGTCTTGCGTGGGAACTTTTTAACTCAGCGGGCAGGCAGCAGCAGATTGTAGCTCCCTTCAGTTTCACCCCACCTACACCCCTCTGCTTACCGGCCACGTGTGTGACCCCTTCCCTCCCCTCTTCAGCTCCCCGCCCATTGCACCAGCGCGGGGGCTTTGCACTGTCTTCACGTCGGCGATGCCAGCAGGTCAGGGCCAGTCACCGGAGACGTCAGGACCAACGGGACACCGACCCCGCAAGGCCCACCGCAAGCACTGAGATCCCTGAGACCCTGAGACCCCTGAGACCCACAGCCAGCAGCACCCCAGCCCCGTTCCAACTCCAGAGGAACACGCTCCCCGTAGGGACAGAAGCTGATGGTGTGCAAGGTACGTCTTGTTCTTGGGGTTGCGGATGAGGGGGCGCAGCTCGGGCTGTGATGTCTCCGGCCACCCCCCTGTACAGGAGCTGAGACAGGGAACTGTACCGCCCTTGCAGGTGAGCAGGAGAGTGGGGTTGTTTGCAGTTGCAGAGGGAGGGGGCAAGGGCGGTACAGTTCCCAGTCTCAGCTCCTGTCCAGGGGGGTGGCCGGAGACGTCAGGACCAACGGGACACCGACTGCAAGCACGGAGATCCCAGAGACTCACAGCCAGCAGCAACTCTAGCCCAGCCCCGCTCCAACTCCAGAGGAACCCGGGTTGCGGTTGAGGGGGCGCAGCTCGGGCTGTGGGCGAACTGCCACTTGTCGCTGTGGCGGCCCATCGGGGAGCGGGTTCCTGTTGGTCCTGACGTCTCCGGCCACCCCCCTGGACAGGAGCTGAGAGACGTCAGGACCACCAGAAGCCGCTCCCCGATGGGCCGCTACGGCGACAAGTGGCAGTTCGCCCACGGCCCGAGCTGCGCCCCCTCATCGGGACACCGACCCCCAGGCCCGCTGCAAGCACGGAGATCCCAGATCAGCAACTCCAGCCCAGCCCCGCTCCAACTCCAGAGGAACACGCTCCCCGTAGGGGCAGAAGCTGATGGTGTGCAAGGTACGTCTTGTTGGGGTGGCGCAGCTTGGGCTGTGGGCGAACTGCCACTTGTCGCGTAGCAGCCCATCGGGGAGCGGATTCCTCTGGAGTTGGAGGGACAGGGAGACACAGCGGCTTTTGAGAATGGTGGGCAATCACTTCCAAAGTTCTGCCCACACAGTCAGTACATCTCTCCTACACTTGTCTCCCGCACTAAGATCATCTCGCAGAGAATGATCCCAGCGTAACAGCATGTTCATTCCAGATTACTCACCTTCTGTCCCCTCTGTCCAGCTTCCGGGTTCACCGTTCGCAGGAGTTCCCACGGTAAACGCAAGAGTTATTACGGATATCGCACTGGCCACTAAGTCCATATAATGTTGCAATGTTTAACCACAAGTGTACAAGTCACTCTTGGAGAAATTCAAGCTTGTCATTTATGATATGACAAGAAATTCGAAGATAGACACAACATGTAGCTCAGCGGCACAGGCAGCATATCAGAAGGGTCTCGACCCGAAATGTCACCCATTCCTTCTCCCCAGAGATGCTGCCTGTTGCGCTGAGTTCCTCCATTTTGTGGCTACCTTGGGTTTATCCAGGATCTCCCCGTTGATGTCCTAACTCGCTTTGGTTTGTTATTATTGTCTCATATCGAGAACCAGCAGATACAGGTTTAGGTTCGGGGGGAATGATTTAATGAGAGCCTAAGGGGTAACTATTTTACGCAAAGGGTGGTGGGTGTATGGAATGAGCTATCCGTTAAGATAGTTGAGGCAGGTACTGTCGCAATGTTTAAGACGCATTAGACTGAAGCTTGCTTGAATTTTCTCCCGAGTCAACAAGTTACACGATTACCTGCCGTTAGCACCACGGTGGTCCACGGTGGTCCACGAATGCCGTACGGTTATCGTACGAGGTTCCCACGATGTTCAACTCTGGTTACCTCTTGCGTCAAGTCGCCCCGTGAGAAAGGCCTATTTTACAAAATTCTTAACGTGTTGGACAGGCTAGATGCAGGAAGATTGTTCCCGATGTTGGGGAAGTCCAGGACAAGGGGTCACAGCTTAATAATGGCGCTTTTTCACGGGGCGACTTGACGCAAGATGTAACCAGAGTGAAGTGGTCGTGGTCTAGCATGATATCACACGATTTTCTTGAATCTCATTAACATAATTCATGAATAAGTTGATGTCCATATGCGGATGCAAATCTTTATTTTTTAAATTCAATCCCACAGAAGCCAATTTTTACTCACCTTCTGTCCCCTCTGTCCAGCTTCCGGGTTCACCTTTTGCAGGAGTTCCCACGGTAACCTCAAGAGTTATTACGGATATCGCACGGATATCGCACTGGCCACTACGTTCATATAATGTTGCAATGCTCAACCACAAGTGTACAAGTCACTCTTGGAGAAATTCAAACTTGCTTGAATTTACTCCCGAGTCACCAAGTTACACGATTACCTGCCGTAAGCGCTACGGTGGTCCACGGTGGTCAACGAATGCCGTACTGTTATCTCACGAGGTTCCCACGATGTTAAACTCTGGTTAACTCTTGCGTCAAGTCGCCCCGTGAAAAAGCTGCTTTAGGATAGAGGCGAAATCCTTTAGGACCGAGATGAAAAAAATATGGAGTAGGCCATTCGGCCCTTCGAGCCTGCACCGCCATTCGATATGATCATGGCTGATCATCCAACTCAGTATCCCATCCCTGCCTTCTCCCTGATCCCTTTAGCCACAAGGGCCACATCTAACTCCCTCTTAAATATAGCCAATGAACTGGCCTCAACTGCCTTCTGTGGCAGAGAGTTCCACAGATTCACCACTCTCTGTGTTAAAAAAAAAAAATATATATATATTTGCCGCTGTATTTACAATATTCAGTAATCTCCTAACGTTAAAGTATGAGTAGCGATTTTTAATACACATGTCTGATCTTCAGAAATAATTTGCGGTAAAATATTTCTCAATCTCATAGCTAATATTTTGGAAAGAATTTTGGAATCTACATTTAACAGTGATATAGGTTTATATGATATCACTTCAGTAGGGTCTTTATCTTTTTTAAGAATTAAAGATAGATGCTTCATAAAAGGTTTGTGGCAATATATTCATTAAAAAGGCTTCTTTAAAAACCATGCATAAACAGGGAGCAGTAAACTTGAAAAATACTTTTAAAATTCCACTGTTTACTCATCTAAACCGGGAGCTTTACCAGAATTCATTGAAAGGATTGCTTTCTGTATTTCTTCCTCCGCGATGGGTTCATCTAACAACAGAGACTCATTATGTGGTAAATTTGGCAAGTTCAGTTTCTATAAAACTCACGCATTATATTGGAATCAGTAGGAAATTCTGATTGGTATAGGGAGGTATAAAATTCCTGAAAGGATTTATTAATTTCATCATGATCTACTGTCAATGTACCATCCCGTTTATTCACTTTAGTAATCTGACATTTGGCTGGCATAGCTTTCAACTGATTGGCAAGTAATTTGCCAGATTTATCACCATCTATATAAAATTGACTTTTGTCTTTAAGTAGCTGATTCTCAATCGGTGATACTAATAACAAATCATGTCTCATTTGAAGTTTATTCTTATAGAGCTATAAACTAGCTTTTGAATATTTTTTATCAATTTCTTTAATCTCATCAGCCAATATGCGTATTTCATTTTTAGTTTGCTTTTTTAAACCAGCAGATTATGAAATAATTTGTCCTTAATATATGTGAATATATGCCTTAAAAGCATCCCAAACTACACTATTGGATATTTCTTCAGTAGAGTTTGTTAAGAAGAAGAAGGCAATCTGATCTTTAGTAAAATTAACAAAATTTAGATCTTGAAGCAAAGTAGTATTAAATCGCCATTGTTTAGCACTAAACTTGGAATCAGGTAGTTTCATTGATAGTTTCAATGGTGCATGATCAGAAATAGCAATTGCATCAGACTCACATGCAGTGACTGATGAAACTAGCCGAGAATCTAATTTACAGTAGTCAATCCTAGAATAACTATGGTATACGTGAGAGAAAAAATAAAATTATTTGTCATTTGGGTGTAAGAATCTCCAGACTCCTAACATTCCAGAGTCAAGTAAAAAGGAATTGATAAAACTAGTGGATTTATTTGGAAGCGCATGATCAGATGCAGATCTGTCCATCGAGGGATTCAAACAACAGTTAAAATCTCCACCCATTATCAAAATATGTTCATTTAGATTAGGAAAGGATGCGATTAACTGTTAAAAAACTCAGGGTGATCAATATTAGGTGCATAAACATTTACCATAACAACATTTTGGTTATGAAGTAAACCAGTAATCATCAAAAATCTACCATATGGATCAGAAATTGTTTCATAATGAACAAATTAGATTGAGGAGTCAATAAAAATAGAGATTCCATTCACTTTAGCCTGTGAATTTGAATGAAACTGTTGTCCTCTCCAAAACTTAAAGAAGCGTTGATTATCCACCTTCCTCACATGAGTTTCCTGAACAAAGATAATCTGAGCATTTAGTCTACGGAGAACTTTAAAAAAAAATTCCTCTTACTGGGGTGATTCAGACCATTAGCATTCCATGAGATAAAGTCAATAACTTTATCCATATTGTTTGTAAAAATCATGTGGAAGGTAAAGGGTTAATTTTGTAGATACTGGAAGGAGAAAGGTCTAAGGCGGATCCGGATGTTACGACATTTCAAACATTTTTGTATTTCTAATACAGCCCAGATAGAAAAAACTAAACTTAAAGCAAAAGTCCCCCCCGCCACCCATGCCAAGCCCGAAACTGACCAGAAGGCAGTCAGTATGGATGGATTTAAGAGAGAGTTACATAGAGCTCTAGGGGCTAGTGGAGTCAAGTGATATGGAGAGAAGGCAGGCACGGGTTATTGATAGGGGACGATCAGCCATGATCACAATGAATGGTGGTGTTGGCTCGAGGGGCCGAATGGCCTCCTCCTGCACCTATTTTCTATGTTTCTATGTTTCTATGCTACCTAACCCCTCCCCTAACCCCGTCTCTTTCTAGTGGCAGCTCCAAAAATAAAATAAAGGTATATTTACCACTCAATAACCAAAACAAATTGATATTATTGTTAAAAAATACATGCAAGCTGTGAGAAACAAGAACCGTTTGTCCAAGGACAGGAAGAGAACCTTCGGAAGACATTTTGAAAGTGGAAGAGCTAACAAAGAAGGTCTTAAAAGTTAATGTATAATCCATCACATTAATATCCCAAAAACAAAAAACAAAAAAAACCAGAAGGAAAGAAAAAAAAAAAAATTAACAGTATCTTAGAGAACTTAAAAGTTATGATTTGATACCATCATACTAATATTCTAAAAAGTAATTAAAAAATAACTCATCCAGTTAAATTCTTAGTCATTTACAAAGCGTTGTATTGTCAATTAGCAGTAAATCTCCGATTGTAACTCAGTCGGTTATCAGCAACTCCCCGTCGCGGGTTCGGGGAGGGGGGGTGGGGGGGCGCGGCACATTAATCAATGTCCACCCCCAGTCCCAGTGATGTGGGGAGTAGTGTTTAAACTACTCAATAAATTGTAAGTTCAAGCGATACCGGTAGGATCTTAATAAGCCTCCAGAATCTGGAAGCATCTTGCGGATTGTTAAAGAATCGACTGTTACCATCAGGGAGTCGTATTCGCAGTCTGGCTGGGTAGAGCAGAGCAGGGTGTAGCTGCTCCTTAAATAACTCAGACATTACCTTATAGAAAGGCATTCTCAGTCCCATAAGGTCACGGCTGTAATCAGGAACAATCCGAAACTTGCATTCTTCAAATTCAACCATGCCCGACATTTTTTGCTGCTCGGAGGATATTTTCCTTCATCGGCAAAAAGTGAAACCGAACAATCAGATGTCTCGGTTTGTCTTTGAAAACGGTTTTCTTCCCAACCCTGTATGCGTATACGGACTAGAAGGGCCGAGATGGCCTGTTTCCGTGCTGTGATTGTTGTTATATGGTTATCCAAAATTGGAAGATTTCCAAACTGCTCGATGTTGAAGGTCTCCTTTAACATTCTAGAGACATATTTTATAACATTGTCACCTTCCTGTCCTTCAGGCAAACCAACAAATCGCAGATTCAGCCGACGACTTCTATTTTCCAGGTCCATGTTTTTAGACTTGTATTGTTCGAGTGCCCGGGAGTTTTCGATCATTTTCCATTCCAGTGTTTCAATCTTCGAATCTCTTTCTTGACCCAAGATTAGCAAGTTAGCAATTTGTTCCTTCTGTTCACGAGACTCATCTTGTAACACAATCAGCTTGTCTTTAACTTCCTTCAATTTGCTCCAAACTCCTTTCATAATTTCTTCCAAATTGCAGAATCTTCTGTCCACTCATTTTCGATATTGCTTCTAAGGTACTGGAGCCATAAGCCGCGCCTTCACCACGCTCCTTCCTTGAAGAAGTTTTTTTTGCTCTTGACTCCATCCTTTACACGGTTGAAATGTATAAAAGTGTTATCAACACTTTAAAAGAGGTTATTCCGTGTCTTGAAATCAAGTAATATTGAAAGAGTGGTAGCAAGGGGTTAAAAGTTAAGGGAGCAAGCGATATGCAAACTTACAGCATGCCGTCACTAGAGAGAGAGTCCGGGAACGTCTGGTTGTGGGTGTGGAGAGAGCGAGCAGCATGAGTGAGGCATGAGTACCTGACCTGTCCCCGGTACACCATGTGTGGGGCTGGGGTGATTGTGGCTCCAGGATCTGTGAATTTCCACTTGTTTAACCCCCCCAACAGTGTCTTTCTTCCCTTGGGATAAACTCTCCCGCCCCTCTTCCTCTTCACTCGGATATAGCGCAATGCGCAATAACAAACACTATTAAAATACGTGGGTGATTAATGTACTGTAATGCCAACCCATGGAAGATTAAAGCCTTCAAAGGTTTACCTTTACAAAGGTAAAAGTTATAATGGGTGACTTCAATCTACATATAGATTGGGTGAATCAAATTGGCAAGGGTGCTGAGGAAGAGGATTTCTTGGAATGTATGCGGGATAGTTTTCTAAACCAACATGTAGAGGAACCAACGTGAGAGCAGGCTATTCTAGACTGGGTATTGAGTAATGAGGAAGGGTTAGTTAGCAGTCTGGTTGTGTGTGGCCCCTTGGGCAAGAGTGACCATAATACGGTTGAGTTCTTCATTAGGATGGAGAGTGACATTGTTAATTCAGAAACAATGGTTCTGAACTTAAAGAAAGGTAACTTTGAGGGTATGAGACGCGAATTGGCCAAGATTGACTGGCAATGAATTCTTAAAGGGTTGACGGTGGATATGCAATGGAAGGCATTTAAAGACTGCATGGATGAACTACAACAATTATTCATCCCAGTTTGGCAAATGAATAAATCAGGGAAGGTAGTGCATCCATGGATAACAAAGGAAATCAGGGATAGTATCAAAACAAAAGATGAAGCATACAAATTAACCAGAAAAAGCAGCCTACCAGAGGACTGGGAGAAATTCAGAAACCAGCAGAGGAGGACAAAGGGTTTAATTAGGAAAGGGAAAATAGATCATGAAAGAAAACTGGCAGGGAACATAAAAACTGACTGCAAAAGCTTTTATAGATATGTGAAGAGAAAAAAATTAGTTAAAACAAATGTAGGTCCCTTGTAGTCAGAAACAGGTGAATTGATCATGGGGAACAAGGACATGGCAGACCAATTGAATAACGACTTTGGTTCTTTCTTCACTAAGGAAGATATAAATAATCTTCCGGAAATAGCAGGGGACAGGGGGTCAAATGAGATGGAGGAACTGAGTGAAATCCAGATTTGTCGGGAAGTGGTGTTAGGTAAATTGAATGGATTAAAGGCCAATAAATCCCCAGGGCCAGATAGGCTGCACCCCAGAGTACTTAAGGAAGTAGCCCCAGAAATAGTCAATGCATTAGTGATAATTTTTCAAAACTTTAGATTCTGGAGTAGTTCCTGAGGACTGGAGGATAGCTAATGTAACACCACTTTTTAAAAAGGGAGGGAGAGAGAAAATGGGGAATTACAGACCAGTTAGTCTAACATCGGCAGTGGGGAAACTGCTAGTCAGTTATTAAAGATGGGATAGCAGCACATTTGGAAAGTGGTGAAATCATTGGACAAAGTCAGCATGGATTTATGAAAGGTAAATGATGTCTGACGAATCTTATAGACTTTTTCGAGGATGTAACTAGTAGCGTGGACAAGGGAGAACCAGTGGATGTGTTATATCTGGACTTTCAGAATGCTTTCGACAAGATCCCACATAAGAGATTAGTATGCAAACTTAAAGCACACGATATTGGGGACTTTCATACGAAGAAAGACTGGATAGACTCGGCTTGTATTCGCTAGAATTTGGAAGATTGAGGGGGGATCTTGTAGGAACTTACAAAATTCTTAAGGGGTTGGACAGGCTAGATGCAGGAAGATTGTTCCCGATGTTGGGGAAGTCCAGAACATGGGGTCACAGTTTAAGGATAAGGGGGAAGTCTCTTAGGACCGAGATGAGAAAAAAAAAATTCACACAGAGAATGAAGTCAAGTCAAGTCAAGTTTATTCGTCACATACACATGAAAAGTGGCAATGCTCGCGGACTTTGTGCAAAAAGACAAACAAACAAACAACCAAACAAACTACAAACAGAATGGAACAGAATCATATATTTTTTTTCATATTAAATATTGTGGGAGGAAGGAAAAAGAGAAAAAACAGCAATTTAAATAAAAGCAGTAGAGTGGTACAGTAAAGTTAGTCCCTGGTGAGATAGGAGTTTACAGTCCGAATGGCCTCTGGGAAGAAACTCCTTCTCAACCTCACCGTTCTCACAGCATGGCAACGAAGGCGTTTGCCTGACCGTAGCAGCTGGAACCGTCCGTTGCAGGGGTGGAAGGGGTCTCCCATGATTTTATTGGCTCTGGAGCCTTACTCACGAGTGCTGCGGCGTGTGATGTCCATGTCATATCCTCAGAGATGTGGACTCCCAGGTATTTAAAGCAGCTCACCCTATCCACAGTATCCCCATTTATCCTCAATGGTGTGTACGTCCTCGGATGATGTGCCCTCCTAAAGTCCACGAATCGCTCCTTAGTTTTTTTGATGTTCAAGAGGAGGCTGTTTTCCTGGCACCAGAGTGGCAGATCAGCCACCTCCTCCCGGTAGGCCTCATCGTTGTCTGAGATCAGGCCCACCACCACAGTGTCATCAGCAAACTTGATTATCGAGTTGGAGCTGAACCTAGCCTGTTCTGTGAATCTGTGGAATTCTCTGCCACAGAAGGTAGTTGAGGCCAGTTCATTGGCTATATTTAAGAGGGAGTTAGATGTAGCCCTTGTGGCTAAAGGGATCAGGGGGTATGGGGAGAAGGCAGGTACGGGATACTGAGTTGGATGATCAGCCATGATCATATTGAATGGCAATGAAGGCTCGAAGGGCCGAATGGCCTACTCCTGCACCTAATTTTTATGTTTCTATGTTTCAAAAAACACATGAAGGGTTACTCACAAGGACCTACATTAAAAGAGTTAGTTTCCTGACGTAGTCCACATAGATAGGCTTGATACTTGGAATTAGAAATAGGCTGGTCTTATGGAATAGCACAGTGCATTCAGTGAAGAGCCTAATCAGTTTGATCATTGAGTATCTCAAACTGAGCGATTAGCTTTTAGATCATTTATGTTAATCAGCTAAAGAATTGAAAGAGAGATATAATAAAGTTTGTTTAAATATAGCAAGATTTTGTGAATCACAATTAACTGATTGAAAAGGTGACGAGAGTAGAATCAATAGTAAATTTCAAGGAGCAATGTGTGAATATATTTTCAAGAAAATTATTTTGATGGGCTATGGGACAAGAAGAGAGAAGTAGCTCCACAAAGTGCTGGCATAGGATCAGTGAATCCTTGGGGAATTTTCAGTGCTGTCATTTTTATTGATCTACTTCAGAATTGACACCAGTGAGCGTTAAGCACCCGGTGTGTGTGTGTGTGAAGTGACAATGTAAAAGGAAACATAAATCATGGACAATGTTGATTGGTGCTAGAAAGGTGTGGATTTCCTCTGGGGAGAGGCTAAGCACCATTGCCCGTTTTATAGATTATGCATTTTATGTGATCCACAAAATGTCACCTGGCAGTGAAATCAAAAGGGACAGAAAGCAAATACATTTGTAATTAGTTTTGGAGCTGAAAGAATGCTGCCGGGAAAGAATTGGCTGCTGGACATCCTCAGAACTATGGATCTGGGTTGCGGCTGATGGGATTTGGGTGGGTAGGCACCAAACCGATATCAGTGAGTGTTGGGGTGGAAGATTTCAACTTTCACGTGGTCCGCCCTGTTTTGACATGCAACCAATCCAACGTGCACAATCAAATAAGATCAAATAGAACAAGTTGTCCTACAACTTTAGTCTGTGCACGCCATACGCAAGAAGGAGAGTGAGCATTAAGCACCCTGAACTTCTTCCGAAGATGTTGCAGGCTATTGTTTGGAAGAATTTAGGCTGCAAAGAAGTGCAGTGAATCTGTAAAGTTAGATAACCTGGCTATGTCTTGGGAAAGAAACTAGCAGGTGGACATTAGTTTAGTATACTTTAGTTTAGTTTAGTTTAGTTTAGTTCAGTTTAGTTTAGTTTAGTTTAGTTTAGTTTAGTTTAGTTTAGTTTAGTTTAGTTTAGTTTAGTTTAGTTTAGTTTAGTTTAGTTTAGTGATACAGCGTGGAAACAGGCCCTTCGGCCCATTGAGTCTGTGCCGACCAGCAATCCCCGTACACTAGCACTATCCTCCATAGTAAGGACAATTTGTAATCTTTATCAAAGCCACTAACCCACAAACATGTACATCTTTGGAGTGTGGGAGGAAACCGGAGCACCCGGGGAAAACCCACGTGGTCATGGGGAGAACGTACAAACATTGTACAGACAGCACCCATTGTCAGGATCAAACCCGGGTCTCTGGCGTTTTAAGGCAGTAACTCTACCATTGAACCACCATGCCACACTAATGTAATGTGTGTAATGTGATTATTATATTCTTATCCAATTGTAATCATGCCCAGTCTTTCCGCTGACTGGTTAGCGTAATAAAAGCTTTTCACTGTACCTAGGTACATGTGACAATAAACTAAACTGAACTGAAGTTCAGCTGTAAGTTTAATGTCTTGAGTGAAAGGGGAAGGCATTGAAGTCTATCGGCATAATTCCACATGAACATTTGTTAATATCGTGTGGCCATTTGGTGTGAAAATGTCATGGACTTTAGTATTGTTGGCCGACATCCAGGTGTCAGGTGATACCACAATGCCCAAAATTCACCATCAAATATTGTTTGCAACTATATTTGTATCGAATGATGATAGGCCTTTTATCATTCAGAAACAAACTAAGTTTTTTACTAATGCTCGCAGCTCCAGAGCTATGGTATTACAAGCTGCAGCCACATCTATACTGCACTGATAAGGGTTTCCTGTCCAACTTACTTCAAAACGATGGCCAAGTGGAATGGCCTGAATCGTGATGTTGGTCACCACACAACAAGATACTTTCAGCAGATTCCACCTCGAAATTTAGTGCCCAGAAATTCCAGAAGAAATTCTGCAAATGCACAAGTGATTCCTCGTTCATCAGAAGAGAAATGAGTTAGAATGTGGACAAATGTGATAACAGGGTTGGCGTGCAACATCTTGTACAGTCGAGGTTCACAGGAAGCTTCGCAACATAATCAAAGTTTGGCTCGACGAAATAAGCATTCTCGGAAAACTACTATAACCTGAGACTCAAAATGCTGGAGTTACTCAGCGGGTCAGGCAGCATCCCTGGAGAACACGGAAAGGTGACATTTCGGCCCAGGACCTTTCTACGAGAGAAGGAGAACTTTTTCAAAGTAGGCTTACCTTGAGGAGATTTTGCATTGGAGCAGTAAAAATGTAGAAGCGAGGAACTGCAAATGCTGGTTTACAAAAAAAAGACACCACGTGGTGGTATAACTCAGCGGGTCAGAGAGCATCGCTGGAGAACATGGATGGATGACGTTCCCTCACCATGTTCTCTAAGGATGTTACCTGACCCGCTGAGCTACTCCAGTACTTTGTGTCTATTCTTTGTAATCCAGTACCTGCAGTTTCGACAAACTATGACCTGAGGTTGCGTTCGTGCTGGAAAACCAAGTGCAGATAAATTTCTGGACCTGATTTGAGCAACTCCATTGTTGATGAAGCGAAGGGAGATTTACAAAGTATTTGTAATGTCATTTTGGATAAATTAATTGAGTGGGCAACACAATTGTGGAATGAGCGCACACAGGGAAACTACAAGGTTATTGACCTGACTTTTTATGAAATATTGAGAGACTAATCGATGAACAAAAGATTCCTGGCCTGCAAGTACCTAAAATGCAGAAACCAAAATGCAATTCCAGCAAGCAATTATAAAAGCAGGTGAAACGTTGCCCTTTATTGTGTGTGAGAAGTCACAATGTAAAGGGAAACATAAATCACAGACAATGTTGTACAAATTTACTTGATTGTTGAATGAAATGTGTGGATTGCCCTCTAGGGAGGTTAATCAATATTGCCTGCTTGATAGGTTATGCATTGTATGTGATCCACAAAATATCACCTGGCAGTGAAATCAAAACGGACTGAACGCAAGTATATTTGTAATGACATAATTCCTGAAAGAATTGTCTACTGCACTTCCTCAGAACTGTGGGGGCTGAATGGATTTAGCTGGATGGGCACCTCATAAATACAAAGGAAAACTGCATGAAAATGTATTGCTGGAGGAACTCAGCGTGTCAGGCATCATCTGTGGAGGGAAATGGACAAGCAGCACTTTAGATTGCAACAAAAAGCTGTGGTAACTCAACGGGTCAGGCAGCATCTCTAGAGAGAAGGAATACGTGAGGTTTTGGATCGAGATCCTTCTTCCGATGAAGTCTGGGGAAGGGTGTCGACCCGAAACATCACCCATTCCTTTTCTCCAGAGATGCTGCCTGACCCGCTGAGTTACTCCAGCATTTTGCATCTACCTTCAGTGTAAACCAGCATCTGCAGTTCCTTCCAAGTGAAATATGAGGTGGTGCTATTGAGATAAAAACTGAAATGTGAGATCAGGCATCAATTCTGAAGAGATTGTTATTAAGCTGAAAAGAATGCAAAGAAAATATGTGGGAAAGGAACTGCAGATGCTAGTGTACACCAAAGATAGATACAAAATGTTGGAGTAGCTCAGCGGGTCAGGCAGCATCTCTGGAGAGAGGGAATGGGTGATGGGATGGGATGCCTTATATTCCAGGACTAGTTTGTGTTTGACAAGTCGTATTTATTTGACTTATTTGACTCTGCAACAATATATTCTAGAACTAATATGGGGGTGGTTAGGTTGTGATGTTGAGGGTGTGGGTAAGACCACAAAAGGTTTACTAGATAATTATATTCCCAATTTGTTTAACTGCTTAAAGCTTTGTGAATACTTATTTAGAAATAATCATAATTCTAATTCAGATTGGTTAAGAAGGTTCAATTGTTAGGTATTAATGGTGGAGTAGCAAGATGGATTCAACAGTGGCTGAATGGGAGATGCCAGAGAGTAATGGTGGATGGCTGTTTGTCAGGTTGGAGGCCGGTGACTAGTGGGGTGCCTCAGGGATCTGTGTTGGGTCCACTGTTGTTTGTCATGTACATCAATAATCTGGATGATGGTGTGGTAAATTGGATTAGTAAGTATGCAGATGATACTAAGATAGGTGATGTTGTAGATAATGAAGTAGATTTTCAAAGTCTACAGAGAGATTTAGGCCATTTGGAAGAGTGGGTTGAAAGATGGCAGATGGAGTTTAATGCTGATAAGTGTGAGGTGCTACATCTTGGCAGGACAAATCAAAATAGGACGTACATGGTAAATGGTGGCGAATTGAGGAATGCAGTTGAACAGAGGGATCTAGGAATAACTGTGCATAGTTCCCTGAAGGTGGAATCTCATGTAGATAGGGTGGTAAAGAAAGCTTTTGGTGTGCTGGCCTTCATAAATCAGAGCATTGAGTATAGAAGTTGGGATGTAATGTTAAAATTGTACATGGCATTGGTGAGACCAATTCTGAAGTATGGTGTACAATTTTGGTCGCCTAATTATAGGAAGGATGTCAACAAAATAGAGAGAGTACAGAGCAGATTTACTAGAATGTTGCCTGGGTTTCAGCAACTAAGTTACAGAGAAAGGTTGAATAAGTTAGGTCTTTATTCTTTGGAGCGCAGAAGGTTAAGGGGGGACTTGATAGAGGTCTTTAAAATGATGAGAGGGATAGACAGAGTTGACGTGGATAAGCTTTTCCCATTGAGAGTAGGGAAGATTCAAACAAGAGGACATGATTTCAGAATTAAGGGACAGAAGTTTAGCGGTAACATGAGGGGGAACTTCTTTACTCAGAGAGTGGTAGCTGTGTGGAATGAGCTTCCAGTGGAAGTGGTGGAGGCAGGTTCGATTTTATCATTTTAAAATAAATTGGATATGTATATGGACGGGAAAGGAATGGAGGGTTATGGTCAGAGTGCAGGTAGATGGAACTAGGGGAAAATAAGTGTTCGGCACGGACTTGAAGGGCCGTGATGGCCTGTTTCCGTGTTGTAATTGTTATATGGTTATATAGTTATAATGAGGTGGAACGTAGTTACCGCTGTCTGGTGATTCTGCAAGGACAGCAAAGGCTATCAGGCCTTCAGTTCTATTGGTACCATGAAGCTGCAAAAGTCCAGAGTAGCCACAGGAAAAGCAGAGGGATGATCATGAGATTTGGATCAGATCTTTTGAGATTTGGATTGAGGAGCACTTGAGGAGCACTTCCAAAACAACTCTGACCCCAGTCGCATGTGGCAAGGAATCAAATCCCTTGCCGATTACCAGAAAGTTAACACCCCTCCCCCAGACAACGCCACCCTTCCTGACGAGCTAAACCATTTCTATGCTCGCTTTGACCGGGACAACAAAACCCCAGCCATCAAAGTTGCTCCACCCCCGAATGAACAACCCCTCAGTCTCTCCACCTCTGCTGTACAAGATGCACTGAGCAAGGTGAATGAGCGCAAAGCTGCCGGCCCCGATGGCATCCCTGGCCGGGTGCTTAGGGCATGTGCTGGACAACTATCCCCAGTCTTCACCGACATTTTCAATCTCTCACTGGCCCAGGGTGTTGTCCCCACTTGCCTCAAGACATCAACCATCGTGCCAGTGCCCAAACAGTCAGCCACAGGGAGTCTCAACGATTTCCGCCCAGTGGCACTCACCCCTGTCATTGCTAAGTGCTTTGAGCGGCTGATCTTGGCTCACCTCAAAGCCAGCCTCCCCCCCACACTGGACCCCCATCAGTTTGCCTACCGGGCCAACAGGTCTACAGAGGATGCCATATCGGAGGCCCTACACTCTGCCCTGACCCACCTGGACAACAACAACTCCTACATCAGGTTGCTGTTCATTGATTTCAGCTCCGCTTTCAACACTGTCATCCCCGCCAGCTTGATCACCAAACTCAGCGGACTTGGCATCTCCACCTCCCTCTGCAACTGGACACTGGATTTCCTCACCAACAGACCACAGTCTGTTAGGGTCAACAACCTCACCTCCTCCACTATAACATTGAACACTGGCGTGCCACAGGGCTGTGTGCTCAGCCCTCTCCTCTACTCCCTCTTCACCCACGACTGCATCCCTAAGTACGGATCCAACGCCATCATTAAGTTTGCTGACGACACCACGGTGGTAGGTCTGATCAATGACAACGATGAGTCAGCCTACAGAGAGGAGGTCCAGCACCTGACAACCTGGTGTGCCAACAATAACCTCGTCCTCAACTCCAAGAAGACGAAGGAAATTATTGTCGACTTCAGGAAGGTCAGAGGAGGCAGTCATACCCCCATCCATATAAACGGGACTGAGGTGGAGCGCGTCTCCAGCTACAAATTCCTCGGGGTACATATCTCGGAGGATTTGTCCTGGTCCCTCAACACCTCCAAGCTGATCAAAAAGGCACAGCAGCGCCTTTACTTCCTGAGGAGGCTCAAGAAAGCCCACCTGTCCCCCCAGATCCTGACCAACTTCTACCGCTGTACCATCGAGAGCATCCTGACCACCTGCTTCACGGTATGGTACAGCAGCTGCACTGTTGCGGACAGGAAGGCACTACAACGGGTGGTGAAAACCGCGCAGCACATCGGTGCCCCGCTCCCTGCCATGGATGCCCTCCACCGAAAACGGTGTCTGAGACGGGCTGGGAAGATCATTAAAGACCCCTCCCACCCCAACCATGGACTGTTTGCCCTCCTCCCATCAGGGAGACGGTACAGGAGCCTCAGGTCTCGTACCAGCAGGATGAGGAACAGCTTCTACAATTATACCATCACATTGCTGAACTCGGAGTCCCGCCGATAGATTCCTCCGGTCCCTCCGTCCCCATTGTTTAATTATTCTGTATTTTTGATTATTCTGTATCTTCTGTTTTTTTAATTTCTATATTGCACTACTACGGACTGTCGCAAAACTGCATTTCGTTGTACCCATACTCAGTATTTGTGCAATTACATTAAAGTTGAATTGAATTGAATCAAACATGATCTGGCTCAATGCAATCAACGCAAATGAAATGACCATCAAACATTCAATAAGGTTGACTTTAAGGAAGTAAGCCAAAACAAAATAACAGAAAACAAGTCAACTTTGTTGATGGATAAAGTGGCAGAACATTCAAGGGAATTTAGACACAAAATGCTGGAGTAACTCAGCGGGTCAGGCAGTATTTCTAGTGAAAACGAATAGGTGACGTTTCGGCTCGAGACCCTTCTTAAGACTGACCTATTCCTTTTCACCAGAGATGCTGCCTGATCCGCTGAGTTACTCCAGCATTTTGTGTCTATCTTCGGTGTAAACCAGCAACTCTGTGCCTTCCCACACATTCAAACAAATTTAGTGAGTGTTTTTAATACAAAGACCGTAACTTGCCAAAACAGAATAGAAGGATAGGAATTGACAAAATGCATAAATAAATGGCAAGTGAGTGCATAAGATATGAAGATCAATAAAACTTTGAACAAACACATAATGAAATCTACAGAAATAAATGCAAAAATAAAATATCAAAATCAACACAAAACCTTTTGCAATTGAAATGCAAACAAATTCTAAAGCTGGAAATCTTGTTTTCTGTTGTGTTGCCTTGTCTCTCCCTTTATCTTATCTACCCCTGTGTGCAGCTTAAAACTAACTTGTGCTCCCATTTTCCCAGCTCTGATGAAAGATCTGGAACATGAAACATTAACTCTGTTTCACTTTCCACATTTGCTAGCTGATCTGAATGTTTTCAACATCTTCTGTTTTTATTATGGTGAAGAGCAAATGTGTCTCTTAAGAAACATCCACAGTGATATTGCAAATGAAAGAAGGAAATGAAAGACATGATAAAAATCTACATTGCATCGCAATACACAGGATATCCAACAGATGATATCTGTTCACAAAAGTATCAAAATATTAATAATAATAAAAGATAATAATAAATAGTGATGAAGATTAGTGAATGGTGATAGTATAAAAGAATGAACAATGGTTTCCATCCTAGGGGGCTTCAGTAGAAGGTGAGAATACCGTTGATGCTCTAACAGTGACCTTCAAGGTTTGTTCACCTAGACATGAAAATTGAACACCACTCCTCTACTTATGAGCAGTGGGAGAGGTGAAACAGGAGATTTGGTGCAATAAGCTCAACAATTGAAGAATGGTCTCGACCCGAAACGTCACCCATTCCTTCACTCCTGAGATGCAGCCTGTCCCGCTGAGTTCCTCCAGCTTTTTGTGTCTACAGTATCTTTGGGATATTCAAACAGGTCCTGAGTTTCTGCTTAAAAAGCAAATATGGTCCAGACAAACATAGTCATAGCGTCATAGAGTCGTACAGTGTGGGAACAGGCCCTTCGGCCCAAATTGCTCACAGCAACCAGCATGTCATGTCAATACTAGTCCCACCTGCCTATATTTGGACCAATATCCCTCTAAGCATGTCTTATCCGTGTACCTATTTAATTGTTTCTTAAACGTTGCAATAGTCCCTACCTCAACAACTTACTCTGGCAGCTCGTTCCATACACCCACCACCTTTTGTGTGATAAAGTTACCCCTCAGATTCCTATGAAATCTTTCTCCATTTAACTTAACACCATTTTACCTTCACAAACAAAGGCAGTTGGTGTGGGAAAGTGCAATGCATCCATACCTAGTGCTTCAATACCCCTCCTCCTTATCCTTCTCTCTTTCTACATTGCTGCTGAAATTTATCTCTGCCCCCCTCCTCTTCCCCAGTGAAAGAGAAAGTGTTCTGTATTTGTCACCGTGGGGTGCATTCTCAGGTCAGAACTGGTTAATGTTTGAAACAAGGTTCTCAGCCCCAAATGTCACCTTTTCATCTTCTTCAGAGATGCTGCCTGACCCACTAAGTTACTCCAGCACTGTGTCTTTTTTTTGCAAACCAGCATCTGCAGTTCCTTGTTAGGCAAATTTCCACTTAAAAATGAAGCCTTGCTTAATACACCTTGAGGGGAATCTTTATACTATCCATTGCTTCTGGAGACAATGAAAATATTCTCAGGATAATATTCAGATGATATAGTCACAAAATGCTGGTGTAACTCTGCAGTAAAGGAATAGGTGAAATTTTGGGTTGAAACCCTTCTTCATAGAAACATAGAAACATAGAAATTAGGTGCAGGAGTAGGCCATTCGGCCCTTCGAGCCTGCACCGCCATTCAATATGATCATGGCTGATCATCCAACTCAGTATCCCGTACCTGCCTTCTCTCCATACCCTCTGATCCCCTTAGCCACAAGGGCCACATCTAACTCCCTCTTAAATATAGCCAATGAACTGGCCTCGACTACCCTCTGTGGCTGGGAGTTCCAGAGATTCACCACTCTCTGTGTGAAAAAAGTTCTTCTCATCTCGGTTTTAAAGGATTTCCCCCTTATCCTTAAGTTGTGAACCCCTTGTCCTGGACTTCCCCAACATCGGGAGCAATCTTCCTGCATCTAGCCTGTCCAACCCCTTAAGAATTTTGTAAGTTTCTATAAGATCCCCTCTCAATCTCCTAAATTCTAGAGAGTATAAACCAAGTCTATCCAGTCTTTCTTCATAAGACAGTCCTGACATCCCAGGAATCAGTCTGGTGAACCTTCTCTGCACTCCCTCTATGGCAATAATGTCCTTCCTCAGATTTGGAGACCAAAACTGTACGCAATACTCCAGGTGTGGTCTCACCAAGACCCTGTACAACTGCAGTAGAACCTCCCTGCTCCTATACTCAAATCCTTTTGCTATGAAAGCTAACATACCATTCGCTTTCTTCACTGCCTGCTGCACCTGCATGCCTACTTTCAATGACTGGTGTACCATGACACCCAGGTCTCGCTGCATCTCCCCTTTTCCTAGTCGGCCACCATTTAGATAATAGTCTGCTTTCCTGTTTTTGCCACCAAAATGGATAACCTCACATTTATCCACATTCAGACTCAAGTCTTCCAACTCAAGTCTAAAGAAGGGTCTTGACCCAAAACGTCACCTATTCCTTTACTCCAGACATGCTGCCTGACCCACTGAGTTACTCCAATGTTTTGTGTCCAACTTTGGTGTAAAGCAGCATCTGCAGTTGACTCCTACACATTCAGATGATATCGTTCTTCCAGTGTGCTGGTTGCTATTACTCTCACTTAACTGTTTCCAAATTACATTTAACCATTGTCAGTCACC
This sequence comes from Amblyraja radiata, assembly GCF_010909765.2. Taxonomy (NCBI): domain Eukaryota; kingdom Metazoa; phylum Chordata; class Chondrichthyes; order Rajiformes; family Rajidae; genus Amblyraja; species Amblyraja radiata. The sequence continues at coordinate 425,377 of NC_045968.1, read as the reverse complement.
TCTTAAAAACAATAAGTACATTTGATGAGTGGTTGCATTAAAGTTTTTTTAACTGTCCCAAGGACATGATAAGAGGTTGCGTTAATTCAAATTTTGTTTTTGGTAACTGTGTACACATCTAATTAGATATCAATATTGCAGGATTGAAATTTTAATCCTGTTTTACAAAATTAGAAAATTATCAACATCCTTATGCAAGCAAATGCACTTTTGAATTAATCTATGCAGACATTTCTTACCTGTGAACAAGACACGGAGCAATGTCTTATATGGAGAGTTGGTAATTCCCCAGTGATAAATCATAGAGGCCAGTAACAGGAATGTCAATGCTTAAGCACGTTGTTTGTTGCAGCAATACCCAGTCATCGTGTAGAGGAACCAACGAGAGAGCAGGCTATTCTAGACTGGGTATTGAGTAATGAGGAAGGGTTAGTTAGCAGTCTTGTTGCACGTGCCCCCTTGGGCAAGAGTGACCATAATATGGTTGAGTTCTTCATTAGGATGGAGAGTGACATTGTTAATTCAGAAACAATGGTTCTGAACTTAAAGAAAGGTAACTTTGAGGGTATGAGACGTGAATTGGCCAAGATTGACTGGCAATTAATTCTAAAAGGGTTGACGGTGGATATGCAATGGAAGACATTTAAAGACTGCATGGATGAACTACAAAAATTGTTCATCCCAGTTTGGCAAAAGAATAAATCAGAGAAGGTAGTGCATCCGTGGATAACAAGGGAAATCAGGGATAGTATCATAGCGAAGGATGATGCGTACAAATTAGCCAGAACAAGCAGCATACCAGAGGACTGGGAGAAATTCAGAGACCAGCAGAGGAGGACAAAGGGCTTAATTAGGAAAGGAAAAATAGATTATGAAAGAAAACTGGCAGGGAACATAAAAACTGACTGCAAAAGTTTTTATAGATATGTGAAAAGAAAGAGATTAGTTAAAACAAATGTAGGTCCCTTGCAGTCAGAAACAGGTGAGTTGATCATGGGGAACAAGTATATGGCGGACCAATTGAATAACTACTTTGGTTCCGTCTTCACTAGGGAAGGCATAAATAATCTGCCGGAAATAGCAGGGTCAAAGGAGTTGGAGGAATTGAGTGAAATCCAGGTTAGTCGGGAAGTGGTGTTGGGTAAATTGAATGGATTAAAGGCCGATAAATCCCCAGGGCCAGATAGGCTGCATCCCAGAGTACTTAAGGAAGTAGCTCCAGAAATAGTGAATGCATTAGTAATAATCTTTCAAAACTCTTTAGATTCTGGAGTAGTTCCTGAGGATTGGCGGGTAGCAAACGTAACCCCATTTCCACTTTAATCAACAGGAGGATGTTTGATAAGATTCTGCGTAATGTTACCTCAGTGATAAAAGAATCACATGGGTATAGGTTTTCATTGATTCAAATATTTCTCACAACGCAGAAGGAAGCCAGGAGTTGGCACATTCCTCCACTTGTTCCTCCATCACGGCACGGTGGTGCAGCGGTAGAGTTGCTGCCTCACGGCGCAGAGACCCAGGTTCGATCCTGACTCCGGGTGCTTGTCTGTACGGAGATTTACGTTCTCCCGTGAATTACGTAGGTTTTCTCTGGGATCTCAGGTTTCCTCCCACACTCTAAAGACGTACAGGTTTGTAGGTTAACTGGCTTGGTGTAAATGTAAATTGTCCCTAGGATAGTGATCGTGTGCGGAGATTACTGGTCAACGTAGATTTGGTGGGCCGAAGGGCCTGTTTTTGTGCTGTATCTCTAAACTAAACCAAATTCTACTTATTGTTCCTGTAACTCAGTCACTCTCACATGTCCAGTGCTTCCCCTACTTCACTTACCAGCTGACTATACATTGAACCTACAGCAGCGGCAAGTCAGTGCTGCTAATCAACCTCACAACCAGTGTGCTTAGGGTTGCAACCAGGTAATGTGCAATGACTCCTGAGAACGTTGACCAGAACTGCAGAAAGAATGGGGCAGAATCCCTCAGACGGTTTTTAATTTCAAAAATAAACTTTATATATAAAATTATATACAAGAAATACAAAGAAAAACACGTTGCTATGATAATATTGTCAGTAATCTATATAATGATAGTGTTATTGTATCTACATCTGTGCAGTGCCATCAATTTAATACCGTCTATGTACAAAACAACAATACGTCATTCAAGTGTTTGTGGGGCAGCTACACAGGACCTTACTCCTCAGTGTCCAGTGGTGGTAGGACCTTAGACTGCAGTCCTTCTCACTAAGCCTTTGCATTGGTGCAATAAGTTTCAGTGCATCTGGAGCACTTAACCCTGCCACCTGAAATGTGCTCGTTGGCAGTATGGCCTCATGGACATCGAGTTGTACTTGAAGACCATTCATAGCAAAAGGATTTGAGTATAAGAGCGGGGATGATCTACTGCAGTTGGTGAGACCACACCTGGAGTATTGCGTCCAGTTTTGTTTTCCTAATCTGAGGAAAGACATTCTTGTCATAGAGGGAGTACAGAGAAGGTTTACCAGACTGTTTCCTGGGATGGCAGGACTTTCATATGAAGAAAGACAGGATAGACTCGGCTTGTACTCGCTAGAATTTAGAAGATTGAGGGGGGATCTTATAGAAACTTACAAAATTCTTAAGGGGTTGGACAGGCTAGATGCAGGAAGATTATTCCCGATGTTGGGGAAGTCCAGGACAAGGGGTCACAGTTTAAGGATAAGAGGGAAGTCTTTTAGGAACGAGATGAGAAAATCATTTTTCACACAGAGAGTGGTGAATCTGTGGAATTCTCTGCCCCAGAAGGTAGTTGAGGCCAGTTCATTGGCTATATTTAAGAGGGAGTTAGATGTGGCCCTTGTGGCTAAAGGGATCAGGGTGTATGGAGAGAAGGCAGGGATGGGATACTGAGTTGGATGATCAGCCATGATCATATTGAATGGCGGTGCAGGCTCGAAGGGCCGAATGGCCTACTCCTGCACCTATTTTCCATGTTTCTATGTTTCTATGTTTTGGGCAGACCTGTGTGCATCTTGTACAAAGTTGATGATCTTCCAGCAGAGCTTGACATTTGTCTGGCCCTGCCTGCGCTCCCTGCCCCAACACCTCCAGGCCGAGTCCTGCAACGCCATCTTTGCCATAAGGAGCAGCACCAGCACTCACCGCCTCCCTGACCGGCCTCAGGCCCAGACCACCGAAGATGCCGCCATCGCCATCGCTGACCTCCACATGGCCGCTGCCGCCAACCTTCACCCACCCACCGATTACAGCCGATCCTTGCTGCCTCACCAGCACCTCCCCGCCCACACTGTGGTCCTCATACCCCTCTCCTCCCTGACCACCCACCACCCCCCTATCAGACATCGCCTCAGCCTCTGTCCACTCCTCAGACCCCCTCCTCTTGGATCCCCCTCATGGCCATCTTCCGGCTTTAGACCTTTTTATTTTAAACTGCCGGTGGGACATCAACCGCCTCAAATTCTCCACTCCCCTGTCTCATTCTAACCTCTCCCCCCCCTAAACGTACAGCCCTCCACTCACTCTGCAACAACCTAGACTGGGTGATCAAACCCGCCGACAAGGGAGGTGCCGTGGTAGTCTGGCACGCTGATCTCTACAAGTCTGAGACCATGGGCCAACTCTCAGACACCTCCTCCTACTTATCCTTGGACCATGACCCCACAGACGTGCACCAGGCCACCATCTCTAGCACCATCACTGGCTTCATCACTTCCGGCTCCCTGCCCTCCCAAGCCTCCAACCTCATCGTTCCCCAGCCCCGCACGGCCCGATTTTACCTTCTCCCCAAAATCCACAAACCTCACTTTCCTGGCAGACCCATTATCTCTGCCTGTTCGTGCCCTACCGAGCTTATTTCCACATACCTCGACTCCATCCTATCTCCCCCCCCCCCCCCGGTTAAATCCCTCCCTACCTATGTTCAAGACACCTCACACGCTCTTCGTCTCCTCCATGACTTCCGTTTTCCAAGCCCCCCATTCCCTCATCTTCACCATGGACGTCCAGTCACTCTACACCTCCATCCCCCACCAGGATGGTCTCAAAGCCCTCCAGTTCTTCCTCGACCAGAGAAGCAACCTATACCCGGCCACTGATACTCTCCTCCGCCTAGCGGAGCTGGTCCTTACCCTCAATAACTTCTCGTTTGACTCCTCCCATTTCCTCCAAATCCAAGGCGTAGCTATGGGCACATGCATGGGCCCCAGCTACGCCTGCCTCTTTGTCGGTTACGTCGAGCAATCCTTATTCGAGGCGGACCATGGCCCTATCCCCGAACTCTACCTCCGCTACATTGACGACTGCATTGGTGCTACCTCCTGCACCCATACAGAACTCACTGACTTCATCCATTTCACCACTAACTTCCATCCGGCGCTCAAATACACCTGGACCATTTCCGACATCTCCCTACCGTTTCTAGACCTCAATATCTCCATCGCAGGTGATAGACTACTGACCGACATCTACTATAAACCCACTGACTCCCATGGCTATCTGGACTACACTTCGTCCCACCCTACTTCCTGTAAGGACTCCATCCCCTACTCCCAATTCCTTCATCTACGCCGCATCTGCTCCTAGGATGAGGTGTTCCACACCAGGGCATCGGAGATGTCCTCATTCTTTAGGGAACGGGGGTTCCCCTCTTCTACTATAGATGAGGCTCTCACCAGGGTCTTTTCTATACCCCGTAACTCTGCTCTCACTCCCCATCCCCCCACTCGTAACAAGGGTAGAGTCCCCCTTGTCCTCACCTTCCACCCTACTAGCCGTCACGTACAACAGATAATCCTCCGACATTTTCACCACCTCCAACAGGATCCCACTGGCCACATCTTCCCATCTCCTCCCCTGTCGGCTTTACGCAGAGACCGCTCCCTCCGTAACTCCCTGGTCAATTCGTCCCTTCCCACCCAAACCACCCCCTCTCCTGGCACTTTCCCTTGCAACTGCAGGAAATGCTACACTTGTCACTTTACCTCCCCGCTTGACTCCACCCAAGGACATAAGCAGTCTTTCCAGGTGTGGCAGAGGTTCACCTGCACCTCCTCCAACCTCATCTGTTGCATCCACTGCTCCAGATGTCAGCTGCTCTACATCGGTGAGACCAAGTGTAGGCTTGGCGATCTCTTCGCCAAACACCTCCGCTCGGTTCGCAATAACCAGCCTGATCCCCCGGTGGCTCAGCACTTCAACTCCCCCTCCCATTCCGAATCCGACCTTTCTGTCCTGGGCCTCCTCCATGGCCAAAGTGAGGCCCATCGTAAATTGGAGGAGCAGCTCCTCATATTTCGCTTGGGCAGTTTACACCCCAGCGGTATGAACATTGACTTCTCCAATTTCAGGTAGTCCCTGCTTTCTCCCTCTTTCCCCTCCCCTTCCCAGCACTCCCACAGCCCACTGTCTCTGCCTCTTCCTGCCCCCCCCCCCACCACCCCAACATCAGTCTGAAGAAGGGTCTCGACCTGAAACCGCCTATTTCCTTCGCTCCTTAGATGCTGTCTCACCAGCGGAGTTTTTTCCTGCATTTTTGTCTACCTTTGACATTTGTCTCAGTACGGCTCCCTGGGAACAGCCCTTTGGCCAGAGAGCCCATACGTGTCCTCTGGGGATGAACCACCACAAGGACCCTTGCATACTTCAAATCTTCTTGCCAGGTGCACAACACAAAAAAGAGGCACGTAACTTTCCCATCCTCATGTCATGTCAGCCATCTCTAGGGCATTGTGTATTGCGAGTGAGACTCCGATCGTGCATGAATACAACACAATACAATATACAACACAACATTTATTCATTGTCATTTGAACCTCAATGAGGCTCAAATGAAACTCTGTTTCTACAGCCATACAAAAAGAAACAATTTCTACAAGACACACAAACAATTCAAATCACACAAACATCCATCACAGTGAATCTCCTCCTCACTGTGATGTATTTTCTCTCCCCTGTGTTCCATTCTTCTCCCGATGTTAAAGCCCCCGGCGGGCGTTGGCATGTCCTGCGATCGTTAAAGCTGCGCCGGGCGATGTAAGGCCCCGCTCCGGGTCGTTCCAACCCCATGACACGGGCTGGAGAAATTGCGTTGCGGGAGCTCCGAAAAGCCGTCTCCCACCAGGACCCGCGAGCTCCCGATGTCACTGTCCACCGGATCTGCTGCTGGAGCCTCCGAGCTCTGGAGCCGGGCCGCAGCAGCGAGCCACCACCGCTCCCCGCGCTCCGAGGCCAGCCAGCCCCACGATGGTGAGTAGTCCGCAGGCTCCGCGACTGGAGCCCCCAGGTCGGTCCGGCTGCAGGCCGTTCCACGGTGCTAGGCCCCAACGACAAACGGAGACCCGACAGGAAAAAGGTCCGGTCTCCCGTGCAGGGAAGAGATATTAAAGTTCCCGCCCCCCCACATATACACAGTTAAAAACAATATAAAAAGAACACATCTACATTCAACTGGACAAAAAAAAAAAAGGCAGACAGGCTGCAGGGGCCAATGCAACGTGAGTCGTGCGCAAACCGATTAAGTATTTGATGTGGAGGGTCCCTCACATTGCTAGCAAGCAAGGACTTGGTGCTTGTTGGTATGTTCTGACGATGACGATTCTGCCAAATGGTTTCGAGAGTCTGTGTGGATAACTCCATCATGCCCTTCTCCAACAGCATCTGCAGGACATTCGCGCTGACCATTGCCTGATCATCATCATCATCATCATAATCTCACTTTATTAGCCAAGTATGTTTTGCAACATACGAGGAATTTGATTTGCCATACAGTCATACCAATAAAAAGCAACAAAACACATAAAATCCATTTTAACATAAACATCCACCACAGTGACTCCTCCACATTCCTCACTGTGATGGAAGGTGAAAAGAAAGTTCAATCTCTTCCCAATCAGCAAGGCCGCCAGCTTCATGATGTTAGGCCGCGGAGCGACTGGAGATACGATCCGGGAAAAAAATCACATCTCTAGCAAGGTAAGAGATTGAAAAAATAAGTTTCCCCCGACCCCCCCCCCTCCCCCCACATAAAACAAGCCAGAGAACATTAACACATACTTTTTAAAACACACTAAAAATAACAAAAAAGGTGAAAAGACAGACAGATGGTTGGCGAGGCTGCCATCACTGACAGCGCCACCTGGTGGGATGTGGTCAGAGAATTATTATTTGAAGGCTCATTTCTAGGAAGGACAGGTGGTGCAGCAAAGTCCAACTGAATGGAGCATTGTGTGATGGTGAGGTCAGATCCGTCCTTTATAACACGGGGAACAGCTAAAACCACAGCAGGTAGTGACATTGAATGTGTATGTGTTTCCAATCTAGGTGCAGCTTGATTCCCCCTACCCATTTCTGTAGTTGATCTACAATGTACTATATACTTTGATAGTATATATTATATCTACTTTGATAGTTTAGCCCTCTCAGTCCGCAATGCCACCAACGTGGTGACTTCTACTCTCTCTGTCCCCTTATTGGCCTTCTACCCTCACTGGACCTTTTTATTCCCCACTCCCACCTCACCCCCTCTGAACACACAGCCCTCTGCTCACAGCTACAATGCCACCATTGTAATTAGACCCATCGACAAGGGAGGTGCCATTGTAGCCTTGCAGGCTGACTTCTACGGTGCTGAGGCCAGACACCTCCACATACAGGTATCTCCCCTTTGACCATGACCCCACAGAGGAACACCAGGCCATCAATTTCCAGACTGTTACCAATCTCATCACCTCAGCTGGTGCCTAGGTTGTTAAAACTTATGGTTATACATAAGTGTATAAAATCATGAGAGGCACAGAATCTTTTGCCCAGAGTAGGGGAATTGAGGACCAGAGGACATGGGTTCAAGGTGATGGGGAAAAGATTTAATAGGAATCTGAGGGGTAACATTTTCACACAAAGGGTGGTGGGTGCATGGAATATGCTGCAAGAGGAGGTAGTTGAGGCTGGGACTATCCCAACCTTTAACAAACATTTATACAGGTACATAGATAGGGCAGGTTTGGAGGGATATGGACCAAGCGCAGACAGGTGGGACTAGTGTAGCTGGGACATCTTGGCTGGTGTGGGCAAGTTGGGTCGAAGGGCCTGTTTCCACACTGTATTACTCTATGACAATGACTCAATGCCATGTGCAGTAGAAAAACACATGCCTAAATGTAATCAGTGATGGCTATGAACTCGAACTCAACCCCACTCCCCCTCCTGCCATTTTGTAAATTGGCCTCATCACAAGCATTGAATAGAGAGAGGGGATTGAGGGAATATTGGAAAGTAGATTAAAAAAGAGATAGTTTATTCATTGTACAACTTGTCACACAGAAAAGCAGACCTCATATGAATGTGCCCCAATGCCTTTGATTGCAGCTGATTGTAATGCGTGTTTTATCCTTGTCACTTTGATGCCAATGCATGCTAGGTTTCCTTGTTAGCAGTATCAAAGTGCACCTTTTTACACAGCAATACTAGGAAGGACATAGCAAGTCAATGTAACCAGAGCCTGTCTGAAGAGCTCATCTAATACTGTATGTCTGTATGTCCAGTGTACATAGAACTAATGAATACTGCATTGAATAAATTTTGAACAACAAGAGCTTCAGTACATGAGCTGACAATTTATTGAAAACTAAAAACAATTATCAGAAGCAGTGGCAAGAGCTGCACATACAGTATAAAACCTGTATCTTCAAGCACAGAAGTTGTTGATTTTCTGACCATGGTAATAACCGCTCCTTTTGAGAAATAGTCTAAATTATCCTGCAGTACATTTCAAGTGAAAAAAGACATGGATTGATTCAACGTCACTCGTTTAATATAACGTATGTAATGTATTAATTACATACAGATCAGCATAGAACTGGGAATGAACAGGTGGATTTTAGGAGAGACCAAGTAGGAGACATGTGTTGGGAAAATGAGCAAAGATGCTATTGCCCAGTTTTCCTGCAATATTATGAATTGGAAATTAATTGAAAAATAAATGTATTCTTCTCCTTTCTCAAGTTCAAGTTCAAGTCAAGTGAGTTTATTGTCATGTGTCCCTGTATAGGACAATGACATTCTTGCTTTGCTTAAGCACACAGAAAATAGTAGGCATTTACTACAAAACAGATAAATGTGTCCATATACCACGATATAAATATATACACACATGAATAAATAAACTGATAAAGTGCAAATAGCAGAAAGTGGTTATTAATAATCAGAGTTTTGTCCGAGCCAGGTTTAATAGCCTGATGGCTGTGGGGAATTTTCGTCATGCATTTTAAGAAACAAGTACCATTTTGTTGTAACTCATCTGCCAACAGTCATTTACAATCAATGTAAATGTGTGTTGCTTTTGCCAGAGACTGCGACAAAGCTAGCAGGCGAATAGGGCTTCTACAAATCCGTTTTACATGTCCTAGTATGAGAAGGAAAGATAGATCAGCCATTATTAAATGGTGACTCAATGGGTGGAATGGACTAATTCTGCTCCTATGACGTATTCTTATACGATTCAGGGAGCAGTGGGATGAATTCCATTAATTAAAAAATTGTTTTGTTCTTTAGGTTTCCAAATTAAACATTGAAAAAATGTAATTCTTATCGCACTGGATTGCCATCAATCATATTTCAGCTAGAAATTGTTACCTAGCTCAAACTGAAAAGAAATGATGTCTTAATTGAGGGGTGACACTCACTCTCACAATCTCACTGAATATTACGTGTGAACTAAATCTCAGAGCAATGGTCATCATAATATTTTGTCACATTTTGCTGCTTCCTTCACAGTTGTGCAGCTTAAGATGAATCTTTTCTGGGCTCGAATGTGGTAACATGAATTTCTGGTTCATTTTGCAAAAGAGGAAATTTGAGGGTGTTTGTCCTTGTAGTAAGTGACTGCAAATGTCCAAACATCGCTGCCTGCACAGTTCCCCTTTTGGGCAAAATGGGGAATATGATCCATAATATTTGGCACTTCCTGGTCTCTTGGTCTTCCCGGTGCAACACCAAGCTAGACATCTACTAAGGTTAAACATGTAAACCCGACCCGGCCACAGACAATACGTACCCTACACCTCCACCACGACCCAAGTGACCACTTCAAACCCTTCTTTCTCTCTCTCCACCCACCCATCTATCATCCTGATCCCCCCTGTGCCATCCAATCTACCATTCCAACCATGTTCCATCCACTCTCCAAATTACCATTCCGGTCCCTCTCCCTCCAGCATCCCAACACCTAATCTCATTGTCCACTCTCCTCCACCCAACCCAATGGGTTTTGACCTCTGGCCGTCCTGATCACAATCTCTGGCGGTAAACCTGTTTGGACATTTTCAGAGCTGAACCTTCTGAGGCCGGTCAGTTGTGCACAGGGCCTTGTGGTGGGTATAACCAAAGACGCCAGTACCAGTATCAATAGTCATGCACCCATGTACTGCAACTAAAGTATACACTCAAACTCCATTGTCCGGATTACTTCATATATTCTGCAGTCTCCTTCAATTCAAAATTAAACATTGCACCGTAAGGTGTTATAAAAGTCTACAAAGTCTACATTTTACCGGCAGGTGAAATTAACTAGATGCAGTATTACAGTACACTGGTAATACAGTACAGAGCTTGTCTTCATTTTTAAAGCAAGGATTCACGTAAATGTTTAAGATTTGGTGTATGAACCATACATTTTGTTAAGCAAGGGGAATACGATTACTGTGAAACAGTCAGTCACTTGCACAACATTATACAACATCTTTATTAAAGTTTACTCCCAGTACACTGCAGCATATTGTTAAGGCAAGAATATTCGACAAACAGTATGAACTGAATTCTGATAATATAAACCGCAGGTAGGCGGAGCTTCTACTAATAAAGCACTACAATTTGTTAGTGTAAATAACCAATCTACATCTTTCCTTGGAGAAATGAAATAAAGCACTGGTAATACAGTACAAAGCTTGACTTGATTTTTAAAGCAAGTATTCACGTAAATGTTTAAGATTTGGTGTATGAACCATATACATTTTGTCAAGCAAGGGGAATACGATTACAGAATGAAAATGCACAGATTGTTTAATGCAATGTTTGGGAGTCATACTCCAGTTGAGCGGTGGAACAGGCATAGGCTTGGACAGCCTGTGTGTTCAGTTGCAGATCAAAAATCGTGTTGCAAGCCTTCCTGGACTTAAGAGAATCACGAACTTCTACAGAAGAAAAATAATAAATAATTGCATTCAGGCAGCAATTCAGATTAGCCAGCCAAATGGACACGATAACAAAAGCGTGAGCAGTATTCTGCATTTCACAATCTTGGTCAAAAATTTTGAACATGGACTGAATAAAAAATCCCATGTGAAAAGGCAAATAGCAAATTAAAAAAATGATTAGGTTTGTAGCTATAATTATTATGGTTCGGCTAAACCGAGTTGTTCCATAAGATTCTGTTTTTCTTTTGTGAAGGGTCATAATAATCTGAAATGAGCAGAAACTCAAAATGGACGCAGGAATTATAAATCCAATCATCTCAATGACTGCTACAATCCAGGGGCTGAGAGGGTCTGCGGGATATTTTTCAAAGCACTGATGCTGGTTGTCACCTGTAGGCATGATTATTTGCAGAGGAATTCGTATCATCAACACAAAAGTCCAAGTCACACCACATGCAACCGTGGCCTTCATTGGTGACCTGAAACGTGTTGCATTTAATGGGTGTCTTATTGCAATATACCGGTCAATGCAGATACAGACAATGATGTATATACTCACATACATGCTCACAAAATAAAGGCATTTAACAAATGCACAGAAGCCTGATCCAAGGTTCCATTTATACTTGTAGCTGTACATCTTGAAGGGGATGGACAAGAGCACCATCATATCCGCCCCTGCCAGGCTAGTCATGTAAATACTGGTCTCTGTCCACTTTCTGAATTTCCAGCAGAACACCCACAGGGCCAATGTATTGAACGGTAATCCCAGCAGAAATGTGGGAATGTACATGTAAAACTCAAACAACTGCACCCTCTCATTGACTGAAATATTGCACATTAATTTTTTCCAAACCTCCAAGCTGTAAGAGGTTAACGAGGGGCGACACACAGTGGCGCAGCAATAGAGCTGCTGCCTTACAGCGTCAGAGACCCGGGTTCGATCCTGACTATTCGTGCTGTCTGTACAGAGTTTCTACCTTCTTCCTGTTACTGGGTGGGTTTTCTCCGGGTGCTCCGGTTTCCTCCCACACTCCAAAGACGTACAGGTTTGTAGGTTTATTGGCTTCGGTAAAATAGTAAATTGTTCCAAGTGTGCAGGATAATGTTAATGTATGGAAAGGTCACTGGTCGGTGCAGACACGGTGGGCCGAAGAGTCTGTTTCCACTCTGTATCACTAGAAGTATAAAAGATTAGCACAACATAAATACATAGACAGGTAAGTATTTTATTTGAACACAAATCTTTCAGCAATTAAAATTTCTTATGAGTTTCTTCAATGTAGAATTTTTTAATAGACCTTGAATTGTAAACATGAAAAGCTTTACCAAATACAGATTATCCACACAACACATGCAAATACACCTGGAAGTACCTTATAATCACAGGTTATGGCCGGAGAGTTGTAATTTGTAAACATTGTTTAGTAGAGAAGGCACGAGGAAGTAGTAATTATAAAACATGAGAGACTGCACATGCTGGAACCTGAAGCAAGAAATCAACCGCTGGAAGAAGTCAACGGGTCAGGCAAATCCCAATGCAGGCAAAAAGAGATGTATTGAATTTTAGGTCAAGACCCTGCAATGGGTCTGGGGGAGTAAGAGGAAAGATAACATATATATTAGAAGAGTGGGAGATAGCATGGGACAGGGACTGCTCTCACCATGACTCACTGATCTGCTCATCACTTCCCACCACTCCGCCCCATGCCTGCCACTTCCCTATGCAACTGTAGGAGGTTCTACACTTGTCCCTCCACCACCTCCCTCCCCATCATCCAGGGACCTAATTCACCCTTCCAGTTGAAGCGGTGAATCAAATGCACCTCCTCCAACCTGGTGTACTGAATTCAATGCTCGCTGTCTGGCCTTCTCTGCATCATAGGTCTTTGGGGCAGATGTAGGCAATTTGTCACATCGAGTCTACCCCACCATTCAATCATGGCTCATCTATCTTCACTCTTAAGCTCACTCTCCTGCCTTCTCCCCATAACCTTTGACACCCTTACTAATCAAGAACCTGTCAATCTCCACTTTAAAAATACCCAAAGATTTGGCCTCCACAGCCGTGACCATGTGGGGTTTCCCCACGCTGCTCCAGTTTCCTCCCATACTCTGAAGACAGACATGATTGTAGGTTAATTGGCTTCAGTAAAATTTGTAAATTGTTCCAAGTGTGTAGGATAGTGCTAGTGTACGGGGTGATCGCTAGTCGATGCGGACTCAGTGGGCCGAAGGGCCTGTTTCTGCGCTGTATCTCTAAACCAAACTAAAGCCAGCGTCCTTTGCACTCTGGGAGGGTTTTTAATTGCTGAGGCCCTTGTCACAGAGGTTTCTCCCCCTGAAGTTCAGGCTGCGGGAATTGCATATTATTTAATATTATTTTGGTAACTGGTGTAGAACTGGATGGGTCTCTACTGACTCCTTATTCTGCCTTAATATATGTAGGTTGTTGATGCATGTGAACCAATCACACACAAGCCAGCATCACTGTCTCTGGTGCCTGTTTACAATATATATGACAGGAGCTCAAATGTAGTTGGATGTTTTGCCTTATTATAGCCAGTAAAAAAAAACAAATTGCCGCTGATATTCCTCATGTAATATCTCCTATGCTTCTGAATATCTTACCTGCTACATAGATTTTAGGATCTGACGATTATCTACACGTTATACAGAACAAGAAGCGTAACATTCTGGTAATTCTGACTTGCCCTGTCACAGACATTCCTTTTATTCTGCCCATCTTCTACTGAAAACTAGCTTTTATTTCTAGTTCCCAGTTCTAATAAAGGCTCCATGACCCAAACTACGAAGTGTTTTTCTTTGTACAGATAGTGTCTGACCCGCTGAGTTTTTGATGTTTTTTTAATTTTCATTACGTATCCCTGTGTGGTTTGGTATTCAGAAGTGGTTCTCCAAGAATACATTGACTGCGGCATAGATTTGTTGTGGTTTAGCTTACCAGGAAAGGAGTTCCACTTTGTTGTGCTTTGACGTTAGTTCATCTCTTGATGCTACGTTTCCACCGCATGCTACATTTATACCATATATATTTTACCATTGTGAGGATTATTATGTTAAAAGTATCCCAGTATAATTTGACCACAACACTCCAATATCTATAGGTCGTGTTGTACAATTAGATTTTCTGATTGTTTTCAGTTGAGTTTATTGTCACGTGTACCGAGGTACAGTGAAAAGCTTTTGTTGCATGCTGTCAGTAGAAAGACAATCCATGATTACAATCGATCAGATTTCTCATATTTAGTTTAGTTTAGTTACATTTATTGTCACGTGTACGTGTACAGTGAACAGCTTTTATTTTAATGGAAATTGGAAACACGGTAAAACTCCAAAAAACCGGCACCTCGGGGAATGGGTGTGGCTAGACGGGCAGATTTTCTGGGCTACAAGATATACTCCATTGTGTAGGAAGGAACTGCAGATGCTGGTTTACACCGAAGATAGACAGGAAAAGCTCAGGCAGCATCTCAGGCAGCATCTCAGGCAGCATCTCAGGCAGCATCTCAGGCAGCATCTCAGGCAGCATCTCAGGCAGCATCTCAGGCAGCATCTCAGGAGGAGAGGGAAACGTGACGTTTTGAGTCGAGATGCTTCTTCATTGATTCACCAACCCATTTTTAATTCACCTTTTAATGTCAGGACTTTCACATGAAGAAAGACTGGATAGACTCGGCTTGTACTCGCTAGAATTTAGAAGATTGAGGGGGGATCGTATAGAAACTTACAAAATTCTTAAGGGGTTGGACAGGCTAGATGCAGGAAGATTGTTCCCGATGTTGGGGAAGTCCAGAACTAGGGGTCACAGTTTAAGGATAAGGGGGAAATATTTTAGAACCGAGATGAGGAAAACATTTTTCACACAGAGAGTGGTGAATCTGTGGAATTCTCTGCCACAGAAGGTAGTTGAGGCCAGTTCATTGGCTATATTTAAGAGGGAGTTAGATGTGGCCCTTGTGGCTAAAGGGATCAGGGGGTATGGAGAGAAGGCAGGTACAGGATACTGAGTTGGATGATCAGCCATGATCATATTGAATGGTGGTGCAGGCTCGAAGGGCCGAATGGCCTACTCCTGCACCTATTTTCTATGTTTCTAAAAGAGTCGCTGGCGGGCTTTCTTAGTTATTGTGTCCGTGTGCGGTGTCCAAGAGAGGTCCTCAGTGATGTGCACACCGAGGAACTTGAAGCTGCTGACTCTTTCAACCTCAGCATCACCGATGTGGATGGGGAGGGGTCCACTCTCCTGCTGTCTCCTGTAGTCCACGATCATCTCTTTAGTTTTGCTGACATTGAGAGAGAGAGAGAGAGAGGTTATTTTCTGGTACCAGCTGTTTAGTGCCTTTACATCCTCTCTATGGGCCGTCTCATTATTGTCTGTGATGAGGCCAGGATGGTCGTGTCGTCAGCAAACTTTAAGATGATGTTGGAGCTGTGCTTAGCAGTAGAGTCGTGCGTGAACAGGGAGTACAGGAGAGGACTGAGCACACAGCCCTGTGGTGCGCCTGTGTTGAGGATCAGTGAGGATGAGGTGTGGCTGCCAATTCTCACCACTTGCCCGTCAGGAAGTCGAATATCCAGCCGCAGATGGAGGTCTCCAGTCTCCAGTCCCTGCAACCATGTGCGTTTCCTCCGGGTGCTCCGTTTTCCTAACTTAGACGTACAGGTTTTTAGGTTAATTGATTTAGGTAAAAATTGTAAAATGCCCCTGGTGTGTGTAAGATAGTGTTGATGATGTGATCGCTGGTTGGCACAGACTCGGTGGGCCGAAGGGCCTGTTTCTGTGCTGTATCTCTAAAGTAAACTAAAGTAAAGTAAAACTTGTTTTCTAATTGTGTATTTTTGCACTAATATCTTGTTTTTTTGCACTTTTCACTTTCTTGCCAAATTAGTGTGTAACTTATGTACGTATACTTTATGTTTTTGTGTGTTTGTCAGTCTATGTGCCTGTGATGCTGTTTTAAGCATGATCTTCATTGCATCTGTACGTCACAGAACTCGACTTGGCTTGAGCCATCTTTATACTAATCATACCAACTTTGGACTCTTCTGTTTCCATCAACTCCCTTCCAAATTCTACAAACGAGGGGAAATTTACAATGGACAATAAACTACCAACAAGCACATAGTTGAGAGGAAACCAGAAGAAAATGCAGCTGGCACAAGAAGAATGTGCAAACTCCGGAGGTCAGGATTGAACCCGGATCACTGGTGCTGTAAGATACTAGCCATTTTAGCTGCAGCATGCTTTAAATGACCAGGGAACGTTGAAGCACAAATTTTGAACAATAATCATCCAAAACCAAAAATGAAAATATTGTAAGTAAAACATGAATTATATTTTCATCTTGAGACTTAATTATCTTCATAATTTTGGAAAGATTAACTCCTTAACCATCCCCCCTATGGGGCTCCACTGAAGATCTTACTCCAATTCAAGAAACCACCTTAACGCACTTTTGATTGAAGGAATAAGCATGGAAACAGGCCCTTTGGCCCACTGAGTCCACACCGACCACTGATTCCCCTTTTCACACTAGTTCTATGTTATACCACTTTTGCATTCACTCCTTACATACTAGGGGCAATTTACAGAGGACAATTAACTCACAAACCTGTATGTCCCTTGGGATTTGGGAGGAAACCGGAGCACCCGGAGGAAATCCACATGGTCTTGGTGGAGAACGTACAAACTCCACACAAAAACATCCGGTGGTCGGGATTGAACCTGGATCTCTGGCGCTGTGAGGTGTCAGATCTACCAGCTGCACCACTGTGCCGCCCATCCTCACCATGACCAGTTATTTAGCAAATCATCGATCTGTGCTGTTACAGCCCTTCATATTCCATCATCTCTTATGTGGTGTCTTATCAGATAGCATCTGCAAATGCATTAATTCACTTACAGTAGATCTCACAACTGCTAACATTTCTAATTTTGGATGCACCATCCTGTTATCATTACTGTAACAATGAAGCAACCCAATAGGCCAGAAATTAAAAAAATTATCTTAAAATTCTGCAATTATTAACACCGATATTATAATTGCTAGAACCTGTAACAATTTCCACGAATTGCCTACTCATACAATGGCTCAATGTCTTCCACACCCTGGCCAATTTGACCGCACTAAATAAAAATGAATTGGGAAATAATGCAAGTTATTGCAGCATGAACAGTCGTTCTGCTAACAGATTACAGGCTAATTTAAGGTTTGAAAGTTTTGTGAGAAATGTTAATCCGTTGAAAAGAGTATTCAAAGTAGTGGCAGAAATTGACATTGTTAAATATTTACAGGGATTGAGCGTGAGAATCGCGCATTTGGCCAAATTCTCACGCTCTCACGTGGATCACAAATTTCTCACGCTCTCGTGAGAAATTGTACGGCCTACATTGTTTCCATCCATTAAGGGGCGGATTTCAGGAAAATGGAGCGGCTAAAGCCCCCTAGGCAAATGAAGTCTGAGTCAATGGACCTGCAATGGAGTGGAGACAATGGAGGGAGGAGTTTGAGCTCCATGTTGATTTGTGCATGGAAGGGAAGGGAAGGATGACAAGACAAGTCAAGTTTATTCGTCACATACACATACAAGATGTGCAGTGAAATGAAAAATGGCAATGCTCGCGGACTTTGTGCAAAAAGACAAACAAACAACCAAACAAACTACAACAGAATGGAACAGAATCACCTATTCTTTTACATATTAAATATTGTGGGCGGAAGGAAAAAAGGAAAAAAAACAGCAATTTAAAAAAAAGCAGTAGAGTGGTACAGTAAAAGTTAGTCCCTGGTGAGACAGGAGTTTACAGTCCTAATGGCCTCTGGGAAGAAACTCCTTCTCAACATCTCCGTTCTCACAGCATTTGACAATGAGGAAACTGCTCATGTACCTAGTTGGACCACAAGGGAGAGAGCTCTACCAAACGCTAGAGACACGGACGCCGGAGGACAACGTACACGAAGTTACGCTAGAGCAAGCTCTCGGTGCTTATGAACTGCATTGTCAACCCGTGAGGAACAGGACCATCGACAGGTATAGATTCTTTACGAGGAGCCAAGAAAGAGGGGAGACTTTTGATTCGTTTTTAATAGAACTGAAGCTCTTGGCAGCTCATTGCGGTTTCAGAGAGTTGAAGGATTCACTGATATGTGATAGAATAATATGAGGCATAAGAGATGACATGCTGCAGGAGAGACTTCTCCAAGAAACCTCACTTGACTGAGAAAAGTGTGAAGGCATGCCAGGCTTCGGTGCTTGCCAAGGCCAGAGTTGATGTCCTGTTAAGTGACCAACGACAAGATGTCTGTGCAGTGAGACAAGAGGGAACAAGATACCAGCCTAACCATACAGTGCTAATACTGCAGATACAAACATCTGGAAGAAGGAGAAATGTCTTGAATATGGCCGGGAGTGTTTCAAATGCCACAAGAAAGATCATTTCGCATCACAATACACGGAAAAGCAGGTGCAACAGAAGAACCAGTAGAAAGAAAAGAAAGGGAAAAAACCCTGTGCATGCAGTGGAGGAAGTGGAGAGTTCCAGTGACAGTCAAGAGGATGACATTCACACAATGAAACTGCAACCCGAAGCAGTAAAAGCTGAAAGTGTGCTCAGTGTTGAGGAAACTCAATTCCCAAAGAAAATCTTTGCGACCATGATGCTGAAAGGGAAGGAAGTAAAATTCCAGGTAGACAGTGGAGCCACATGTAACATCATTCCCAAGATGCATGCAAAGGATGTGGATGAAACCAAACAAGTATTGTCGATGTACAACAATACGACAGTGGTGGCTCTTGGGAAATGTGGTTGCGCTGACAACATGGTGCGCTGACAACAACCTGGCCCTTAACTCCAAGAAGACCAAGGAGCTCATTGTAGACTTCAGGAAGTCCAGGGGCGGCACGCACACCCCCATCCACATCAACGGGACGGAGGTGGAACGTGTTTCCAGCTTCAGGTTCCTGGGGGTCAACATCTCCGATGACCTCTCTTGGACCCACAATACCTCAATTCTGGCCAAGAAGGCTCACCAGCGTCTCTTCTTCCTGAGGAGACTAAAGAAGGTCCATCTGTCTCCTCAGATCCTGGTGAACTTCTACCGCTGCACCATCGAGAGCATCCTTACCAACTGTATCACAGTATGGTATGGCAACTGCTCTGTCTCCGACCGGAAAGCACTGCAGAGGGTGGTGAAAATTGCCCAACGCATCACTGGTTCCTCGCTCCCCTTCATTGAGTCTGTCCAAAGCAAGCGTTGTCTGCGAAGGGCGCTCAGCATCGCCAAGGACTGCTCTCACCCCAACCATGGACTGTTTACCCTCCTACCATCCGGGAGGCGCTACAGGTCTCTCCGTTGCCGGACCAGCAGGTCCAGGAACAGCTTCTTCCCTGCGGCTGTCACACTACTCAACAACGTACCTCGGTGACTGCCAATCACCCCCCCCCCCCCCACCGGACACTCCTCCCACAGGAAAAACACTATGACTGTAAATAGATTTATTTATTTAAATCATATTCTATGTCGCTCTTCCAGGGAGATGCTAACTGCATTTCGTTGTCTCTGTACTGTACACTGACAATGACAATTAAAGTTGAATCTGAATCTGAATCTGAAAAGCAAGGTGGGACTAGTGAACCCAGAGAATAGAAGGATATACAAAGTAGAGTTTGTAGTCCTGGAGGAAGACTGCATTCCAATCCTGGGAAGCAGGGCAGCCCAGCCTTGTGTGTGTAAAAAAGCCCAATGGAAAGTTGAGAGTGTGTTTCGACCCGAGGGATCAGAACAAGGGGCTGAAAAGAAGCCATTGTCCAATGACGATGAGTGAAGATGTCCTCACAGACCTGAATGACGCCAAGGTCTTTAGCACGTTTGATGCCAAGAATGGGTTTTGGCATGTGGATCTGGATGATGATAGTTCTCAGTTTACGACATTTAACACACCGTATGGCAGATATAGATGGAGACACATGCCATTTGGTCTGTCCACGGCCCCTGAAGAGTTCCAGCAACGACAGAACCAAGTGTTGGAGGGCCTGGAAACAGTGAGGTCTGTTGCTGACGACATCCTCGTGTTTGGGAAAGGAAACACTGCAGAGGAAGCAGAGAGAGACCATGACAGGAAGGTCAGAGCTCTGATGGAGAGATGTCGTGACAGAAACCTGAAACTGAACATAGAGAAGGCAAAGCTGAAGGTGAACAAAGTGACTTTCACAGGACATAGATTCTCTGCTGTAGGGCTGAAACCAGATCCAGGGAAGGTAGAAGCAGCGCTACAGATGCCTAACCCAACGGATATCCAATGAGTTCAGCGATTTATTGGGTTTGTTAAATACTTGAGCAAATTCCTTCCTGGACTAAGCGACCTATGTGAAGGGTTACGCAAGCTGACACAGATGGATGTAGTTTGGTGGTGGGCACAGGTGCATGACAGGGCGGTGATGGATACCAGATCAGCTCATCACAGATAATGGGCCACAGTTCACAGCTGAGGAATTCAAGAGATTTGCTAAGAAATGGCAGTTTGAACATATGACCGCATCACCCCATTATCCACAGGGTAATGGAAAGGCGGAGAACAGTGTGAAAGTTGCGAAGTCATTGCTGAGGAAGGCTAAGGCTGCAGGAGTTGACCCTTACCTGAGCCTACTAGCTTTTTGCAACACACCAACACCTGGCATGTAGCAGTCCAGTACAAAGACTGATGAACAGACATACCAGGACCATACTACCAACTACTCAGAGGCTGCTCAAACCTGAAATTCAGTAAAAGGTAGGAGCTGAGTTGAGAGCAGCTAGAGCCAGACAAGCAAACTACTACGACAGAGGATCCAAGCCACACCCAAGCCACCATTTGCAGTAAGTAGTGCCTTTCAACTTCATGCCACCATTTGCAGTAAGTGGTGTCTTTCAACTTCAAGCCACACCCAAGCCACACCCAAGCTACCATTTACAGTAAGTAGTGCCTTTCAACTTCAAGCCAAAGCAAACAAGCCACCATTTGCAGTAAGTAGTGCCTTTCAACTGCAAGCCAAAGCACCCAGGCCACCATTTGCAGTAAGTAGTGCCTTTCAACTCATGCCACCATTTGCAGTAAGTAGTGCCTTTCAACTTCAAGCCACAATTTGCAGTAAGTAGTGCCTTTCAACTTCAAGCCACAATTTGCAGTAAGTAGTGCCTTTCAACTTCAAGCCAATGCACCCAAGCCCCCCATTTGCAGTAAGTAGTGCCTTTCAACTTCAAGCCACACCCAAGCCACCATTTGCAGTAATAGTGCCTTTCAACTTCAAGCCAAAGCAACCAATCCACCATTTGCAGTAAGTAGTGCCTTTCAACTTCATGCCACCATTTGCAGTAAGTGGTGTCTTTCAACTTCAAGCCACACCCAAGCCACCATTTGCAGTAATAGTGCCTTTCAACTTCAAGCCAAAGCACCCAAGCCACCATTTGCAGTAAGTAGTGCCTTTCAACTTCAAGCCAAAGCAACCAAGCCACCATTTGCAGTAATAGTGCCTTTCAACTTCATGCCACCATTTGCAGTAAGTAGTGCCTTTCAATTTCAAGACACACCCAAGCCAAGCCAACCAGGTGAGGGGGGGGGGGGCTTTCTGGAGCGCTAGTATGAACCATTTTAGAACCAATAGACATTTTTTTGCAAGCTTTAGAACCAATAGACATTTTTTGCAAGCTTTAGAACCAATAGACATTTTTTTGCAAGCATTTTAGAACCAATAGACATTTTTTGCAAGCATTTTAGAACCAATAGACATTTTTTTGCCAGCATTTTAGAACCAATAGACATTTTTCTGCAAGCCTTTTAGAACCAATAGACATTTTTCTGCAAGCCTTTTAGAACCAATAGACATTTTTTGCAAGCTTTAGAACCAATAGAGACACTTTTTGCAAGCTTTAGAACCAATAGTCATTTTTTTGCATGCTTTAGAACCAATAGACATCTTTTTTGCTAGCTTTAGAACCAATAGACATTTTCTTTGCAAGTTTTAGAACCAATAGACATTTTTTTGCCAGCTTTAGAGCCAATAGACATTTTTTTGCCAGCTTTAGAACCAATAGCCATTTTTTTGCCAGCTTTAGAACCAATAGCCATTTTTTTGCCAGCTTTAGAACCAATAGCCATTTTTTTGCCAGCTTTAGAACCAATAGCCATTTTTTTGCCAGCTTTAGAACCAATAGCCATTTTTTTGCCAGCTTTAGAACCAATAGCCATTTTTTTGCCAGCTTTAGAACCAATAGCCATTTTTTTGCCAGCTTTAGAACCAATAGCCATTTTTTTGCCAGCTTTAGAACCAATAGCCATTTTTTTGCCAGCTTTAGAACCAATAGCCATTTTTTTGCCAGCTTTAGAACCAATAGACATATTTTTGCAAGCTTTAGAACCAATAGAGACACTTTTTGCAAGCTTTAGAACCAATAGACATTTTTTTGCAAGCTTTAGAACCAATAGACACATTCTGCAAGCATTTTAGAACCACTAAGGGCACTTACATTTGAGTAGACATGTGTTCAGTGTTATTCACAGCTCAGAGAAACGTGACCCTCTGCCTTCCTCCATCTTGAAGAGTGAGTGAGGCACACCACTTCCTGGTTTTATAGTCCCTCCCCCCTGCCGCCAGCGGGGGCAGCAGAGAGAATGGGGAATTTTGTAAAAACATTAATATCTCTGTCATTTTTAATCGACGGGAAAAATCCTCGGCATACATGCGGCGGAGGGGGGCTCTGAGCAAGTTGGCCAAAAATGACGGCCGTAGGTGGCGGCGTTCTCTCGGAAATCGCAGCACAGATGGCCAAAACCGGTCAAGAACAGACTTTTAGTAACATAGATTAGGTTATGTTTAAAAAGTTACTGTTGTATTGTTCTCTTATAGTTTGATATGCATAGTTTATGTAGAAGTAGTGGTAATGGCCATTTTAAAACTAAATAAATAAATCAATTAATTGATAAATAAAAACGGGAAAGGAAATGAGAAACCAGACATGTATTGTTCAAAGTTTAGATAATTTCCAGCACTGAACAGTCGCAGATCCAAGGAATAAGAATTGGGAAGCTACCACGGAAATGGACTGTCAAATGCATGTTGGGAAATGGACTGTCCACATGTTGGACTCTATGAAATACGATGCCATGGAAGAATGTAATTTATTGTTATACATGTAAAGTGCCTGTACACATGTGTTTTGTAAACAAAGGGGGATGTTATGGGAATAGCGCCATCTGTGGTGCCGTACCCATGATGCAATAGCCACGATGCTGCAGCCAAGATGGATCCTGAATAAACATGGATGAACCCAAGGCTCGAGTGTAAAGCCTTTATTAATTAGTTGTGAAGCTGTAATGGAGCAGTTTACAGTAAGGAAACACAATATTAAAACATCCCAGACATGGCATAAGTGTGTACTTCATAGCTCATCTCAGGGTCCAATTCAACACTAGTCTCATTCAGTGTCAATAGTTTTCCAATAGATGGATAGAATGAATACATCAAGAATAGTTTCTTGTGAGGATTGAAGACCAAAGCTTTGATATTCCTTAAATGTAGCTGGAGAGTAAAGATTTTGCATTAGACCTTGTAAGACAATTGTGGCAATTTACAAATGTAGAATATTTCAGCAAAGCTTTAGCTCCCTTGTGTTGAAGGAAACTGTTTGTGCAACAAACACCTCATCTATTTATATTCAATTGCATTCAAAGGGCAGATTATTATGCTGATAGCATGAATCATTCAGGCCTGTTAAAAATAAGACAAATAAATATATCTCATGAAAAACATTGAATCTGCTCTCAAGCCAATGAATGGTTTCATGCAAAGAGGAAAAAGATACAACAGATGCTATATTACGAGAATTGCATTGAATTACTCAGGATATATCAGATATCACCATGTACATGGGATCCATTCTTCTATATGTTAAATCCTTACACTAACAGCATCTAGATCTGTTCTTTATCATTTGTGGAAAATGTAACTATGTGTCTTTACCTAAACCTCACACATTATTGAACTATAATATAAGAAGATAGACACTCAAGCAAATCCACAAGACCAATCCACAAGACCAATCCACAAGACCAATCCACAAGACCAATCCACAAGACAGCATAATTGGCATTTCTAATAATAATGAATATTTTCATATCACAATTTGATTGGGGATATTTGCTTTGAGGGGGAGAGTGAGGAGGGGGAGAGTGAGGAGGGGGAGAGAGATGGGGGAAGGGGGGAGAGGGGGTAGTGGGGGAGAGTGGAGGGAGGGGGAGGGAGGTGGAGGGGAGAGAGGGGGAAGAGAGTGTGGGAAGAGGAGTAGGGTGGAGGGAGGGCACAGAAGGGGGGAGGGGAAGAGAGGAAGGGGAGAGGGGGAAGGGGGGAGCGAGAGGAGGGAGAGAGGGGGGAGAGGAGGAGTGGGGAGAGAGGGGGGAAGGGAGGTGGAGGGAAGTGGAGGGGAGGGGAGAGCAGTGGAGGGAGAGGGGGCATGGGGGGAGAGGGGGGAAAAGGGAGGGAGGGGAGTGGGGGAGTGGGGAGTGGGGCTGGAGGGGGGAGAGGTGGAGGGGGGGTGCTGCGGACGGCCGGCCTAGTTCGAGTATTGACACAGTCAGGGACTGCCTATGTTGACAGTTTGCAGGTAGGCGATCATCGAGTTGATGTCTCGCCAACTTTATCGACTGAGCGCTCGACCTCCTGTAGCGACCACCATTCGCAGAGCAGGGTCCACGTAGACATCACGTGCTCGCTCTCCAGGGACGCACAGGTGTGGGCCCAGAGTAGGGGCTGGGCGGTCGACCACAGACATTCGGCCCACAATGTTGATACTAACCCTATGGAAACCAGTCCTTTCGGCCCTCAACACCCATACTAGCCCTCCGGAAAGCCCCCCCCACCCCCCGACAGCCCCCACCTGAAGCCGACCCCCTCGGCTGCAGAACGCAACACGAGGCGCAACAAGAAAGAATGGACTGAATAAATCTCCTCTTTAACATTTAAATTGTTGTTATATTTTAAGAATTATTCACAATTTAAGCTTTAATAAATCCCTTTTCCACTTGCCGTGCCCGTCAGCTGCACCTGTGCAGTAATACCTGCGTGTTCTATGTCACAATGGGAACACACTGGGAGGGAATGGCTGCGCTGCCGGAGAGTGGGTGGGGGTTTGAGGGGGGGATGGAATGAGTATGTGTGGGGGGGGGGGGGGGGGGGGAGGGGGAACAGTGGGGGGAGTGAGGGGAGGAGGAGGGATCAGGGGTGTCACAACGGGAACCCGTCAGCCGCGCCTGCACAGTTTGGGCTATGCGTGAGTGGTGGAATATTGCGTTGGGGGACCAGCCCTCCCATGTGAGAATGGGACCCAATGGGCCCCGCTTGGTCTAGTCTATCTTTATTAAAAACAAAATGAAGGGTAGTATCAAATTTGAAGAAAAAGCACACAATTGCTCAAAGTTGAGGAGCAGCTCAGATTACAAAAGGCAGCAAAGCCTGTCTAAAAGATTAACAATGAAGGAAAAAATGGGATAAATCCAGTCAGAAAAATAAAACAAATATATAATATTCTACAGATATTTAAAAATGAAAAGTGTTAATGAGTTAGTAAATAAGCATCGATCATCTATATTACTAAATCTCTGATCTTGACCGCTTTTGGCCGATTGTGCTGCGATTTCCGAGAGAACGCCGCCACCTACGGCCGTCATTTTTGGCCACCTCGCTCCCTCCCCCCTCCACCGTATGAGTGCGGAGGATTTTTTCCGTCAATGTAAAATGAGAGAGATATTAATGTTTTTACAAAATTCCCCATTCTCTCTGCTGCCCCCGCTGGCGGCAGGGGGAGGGACTATAAAACCAAAAAGTGTCGTGCCTCACACAGTCTCTGCCAGACCCAGGAAGCGAGAGGGTCACGTCTCTCTGAGCTGCAAATAACACTGAACGCACGTCTACTCCACGGTGAGTCCACTCGATGCGGCTGTAAAGTGGCAGCAGCCCTTTTAAAAAAGTTTGTGTTCACAAAATGAATTTTGGTTGCGGGTGGCTGCAGCCCAATTGTTTGCCTTGGCTTTTAAAATCGTTGCAACAGTTGGATGCCTGCCCAAGCATCCATATACGGCCCACAATGTCTATACTAGCCCTCTGGAAACCAGTACCTTCAGCCCGCAACACCCATACTAGCGCAACAGCAGCCCCCCCCCCCCCCCCCCCAGAGAGGGGGGAAGAGCAGAGGGGGCAGAGGAGAGGGAGGGGGGAGAGGAGAGGGAGGGGGGAGAGGAGAGGGAGGGGGAGAGGGAGGAGAGGAGAGGGAGCGGGGAGAGGAGAGGGAGGGGGGGGAGAGGAGAGGGAGGGGGGGGGAAGAGGAGAGGGAGGGGGGGGAGAGAGAGTGCCTTTTTACTTCAACCCAAACCCAAACAACCATTTGCAGGCAGTGCTTTTTTTTACCTCTAACCATATTTTCATTTTCAAACCAAATTATGGGTACTCACAGTGCTGTAGACATTTGTCAGTGTCATTCCAAGCCTTGATTGAGGCACACCACTTGCAGAGATTGATTGAGGCACACCACTTCCTGGTTTTATAGTCCTTCCCCCTCCCTCCAGCGGGGGCAGCAGAGAGTATGGGGAATGTTGTAAAAACATTAATATCTCTGTCAATTTTCATCGACGGGAAAAATCCTCGGCACACATGCGGCGGAGGGGGGCTCTGAGCGAGGTGGCCAAAAATGACGGCCGTAGGTGGCGGCGTACTCTCGGAAACCGCAGCACAGATCGCCAAAACCGGTCAAGAACAGAGTTTTAGTAATATAGATGTTGTAACAAGGCATGTAGAGAAAATTAATGTAGTCAGGCAAAGCCAACATGGATGCGAGAAAGAAAAAATACAACGACCAGTTTATTGAAGTTCCTTAAACGAGTAACATGTGCTAGGATAAAAAAGGATAAAAAGGAATTGGCAGAGATACTGTAAATTTCAAGAAGGCATTTGGTTACGATGCACATCTATTGAGGACATTTAAGATACTGAAATGAAAAGAAAATTGACTGGCTAACTGGAAGCAAAGACATCAATTAATAATTTTTCTCCTTGGCAAGATGGAATGAATGCAGAATTAAAGGACGTACCTTTAGAAAGGAGATGAGGAAAAATTTCTTTAGCCGGATTTCTGTGAATCTGTGGAATTCATTGGCACATCTTTGGTTATTTTTAAGGTGGAGATTGACAGATACTGTTTACATTCTATGTAACTGTATTATTCTATGATTTGTACGCACCATTTCAAAGACAATTATTGGCAGTGAAAGGCCATCAATTAACCATATCCTCTCTTTCACAGATATGAAAGGAATCAAATTTTGATTTGAAAAGAATGAAAATGTTGCTGAACTTTTAACAATGAAGATTCACTCTACATACTTAATGCAAAAAAGGGCACAAAGTGTTCGAGTATAGGGGCTGTCCCACTTGGGAGACCTAATACGGGAGTTAAGATCTCCTAGGACCATGTGTTGACCATGCTGCGAGTTTGAGTCGAGGGCAAACTCACAGATTAGGTCGCCAAGTGGGAGAGCCCCGTAACTCAGCAGGTCAGGCAGCATCTCTGGAGGACATAGATAGGTGACATTTCGGGTCAAGACCCTTCTTCAGACTGTAAGTCACCTGTTTCTATATAATTAATACATAATATAAAGGTGAATATTTTAGCCTGTTTAAAGTATAATTTATTTTGTTTTATATATTGCTTCGGACTGACAAAACACATTATGACATTCAGTTGAAATGCTTTAGTCATTACCATTTGTCTAAATTCTGACAATATAATTTAAGATCCATATCAGCTAAGATTTTGTTATCTTTTAACTTGCCAATTATAATCTTCAGCCACTATTAGTTACATTGCTGATACATAATAGTTTGGGATTCAGACAAAAATCTCTAACAGAATAAACCACAGAAACAAGAATGATGAACAATGTTTTAGATGCTTACCGAATAGTTATCAGAAGAAAACCTCTTTAATGCACACTCAATTTCCATATATTTCAGAGTTGTGCTTTAGAAGTAAAGACTATAGATCTAGTGACATGTGTCATAAAACGGTTCAGGTTTTATAAATAATATAATAACCACATCCGTTTGCCCATATCTTGAAATATGTTGTCATGGTAGCATGCAAACTGGTGTGAAAAACTTCATGAGATTGTTATCTGTGATGAGGAACTTGGGGGGAACTTGGAGGAGTTTGGGAGTAGAGCCAAAGAAAATTGGTCCTTGGACCCACCTGACCGTTGAAGTAAATATGATAGTTGTGGCAAGTCTCTTTATAATGTTCTCAGAATGTAGTGAGACACAGAAAATATGTATCCCAGTAGAGGCAGAGAGTTCCCCACAAAGCAACATACAAGTTGTTAGATGTTGAGACTCTGGGTGTGGCGGGACATTAAACGACCCAGTGTGCCACTGGGATTGTTGCATTGTTGAGGAGGAGGAAATGTACCAACATAGCAGGGAAGGCAACAAGTCCAGTTGGGTTTGATGTTGAAAGGGTGTTTAAAGTAAGAAGGAGGATGTGGAATGAGGAAGGGTCAGGGGCAGGCGGAAATGAAATGACTAGCTGTTGCAAGCAGCTCAGGCCCTTCTGATTCCACCGTCACTGATGCGTATTTTTAAAATTACTTTGTTAGTGCAGTAAGTGTGAAAATGCACACCTCCGGATTTAGGGACAGTTTCCTCCCAGTTGTTATCCGATAAATGAATCATCCTATCAACAACTAGAGCGTGGTCTTTAACTCACTGAAGACCTTTGGACTATCTTTAACCGGAGATAGACACAAAATGCTGGAGTAACTCAGTGGAACAGGCAGCACCTCTGGATAGAAGGAATGGGACATCGGACTTTACTGAACATTTTACTGCACTAAACGTTATTCCCTCTATCACATATCTGTACACCGTGGATGGCTTGATTGTATCATGTACAGTCTTTCTCATAGACTGCTTAGCATACTATAAAAACTTTTCACTATACCTCAGTACATGTCACAGATTTCATGGTTCTATTGAAAGTAGCCATATCTAGAACTTGCACACCTAGGTATTTTATACATTAGCTGAACCAAAATCCATCTAGGCAGATGGCAGCATGCTCTAAGCATGGACATTTGTAAATGCAAGGAACTGCAGATGTCGGTTTACGAAAAAATCCCCACACAAAGCACTGGCATAACTCAGCGGGTCTGACAGGACCTCTGGGTGGCACAGATCAGGACCCCTCTTCAGACTGATTGCAGTGGGTCTATACAGTATGACAGTATGCAGATTGCAGTATGTTAACTTTTATGTAGTTGTGCATCGTTTAGTATGACTGTATGGTCATTTGAATATCATTGTACATTTTTTTCTTTCTTTTAAAATCTTTATAATTGTTTTTTCCCCCCCAAAAAAACAAAAATAAAACATAAAAAACAGAGCAAAAAGAATAATGATAAACATAACAATGGTATTGATACATAGGGATCAGGATTACATTAATGGTACACAAAAAAGCTGGAGAAACTCAGCGGGTGCAGCAGCATCTATGGAGCGAAGGAAATAGGCAACGTTTCGGGCCGAAACCTAATATGAGTCCAGTGTCAAAATACACAATGAATATAGACCTCCCGGTCTCTATGTAAATATAGTTAAATCTTTAAAAGGAAACTTATAAATGTAAAAAAATCACAAAGATAAAAAGACAAAAAGAAAAAAAAAAAAGGAAAAAAAACAAAACCCCCCTAAACTAAAGAAAAAAAAGAAAAATTAATAATAATAAAATAAGAATAAAAATAAAATAAATAAATAAACAAAGCAAAGCAAAACTGAATCTGAACTGAGAATTTCAACAATTTAAGTCTGTTTGTCGTTAAGTCCATTCCACCCTATAGAGGTAAAATAATTTTTATAACGGTTAAAGAGGGAGCAATTTATGTTGTGTGAAATGTTCAATAAGTTTTGCCCAAGGCTTATCAAATTTAACCAAGGGTTCAACAATGTTCGCTGTACCTTAATTGGTACGCGTGACGATAGAAGACCTTTGAAAGCTTTGAAACATTTGAGCACGGAAATAGGCCCTTCGGCCCACCGAGTCCGCCAATCCCTACACATTTGGGACAATTTACAATTTTACCAAAGCCAATTAAACTAAAACCTGTGAAGGAAGGAACTGCAGATGCTGGTTTAAACTGAAGATAGGCTCAAAATGCTGGAGGAGCTCAGTGGGACAGGCAGCATCTCTGGAGAGAAGTAATGGGTGACGTTCCGGGTCGAAACCCTTCTTCAGACTGAGTCAGGGGAGGCAGAGATACAGAGATAAGGAAGTGTAAGGTGTGAGAACAAGACATCAAAGGGGGTGGAGATGAAGGAAAATCTAGAATAAATCATTGTTAGCTGGGGAAGGTAACAACAAAACAAACAGAGATAAAATGTAATCAGATGACTGTGTGAGTCAGATATTGGTGAGACCAAGTGTAGGCTCGGCAATCGTTTCACTAAACACCTCCGCTCAGTCTGCCTAAACCTTTTCTACATTTTCCTTCATCTCCACTGATGACTTGTTCTCACACCTTACACTTCCTTATCTCTGTTCTCCCCGTCCCCTGACTCTCAGTCTGAAGAAGGGTCCCGACCCGGAACGTCACCCATTGCTTCTCTCCAGAGATGCTGCCTGTCCTGCTGAGTTATTCTAGCATTTTGTATCCAAATTACAAGCCTGCATGTCTTTAGTGTGGGAGGAAACTGGAGCACCCGGAGAAAGCCCATGTGGGCACAGGGAGAAGGTACAAACTCCATACAGATAGTACCCGTAGTTAAGATCAAACCTGGGTCTCTGGCGCTGTAAGTCAGCAACTCTACCGCTGTGCCACTGCTGCTCACTAAACATTTTAGTGCTTTAGTTAAGGCAATAGTAGTGACATTTTAATACCATATTCAAAGGAATGGCATGGTGTTTAAAGGATTAAGTTGGTGAATCAGGAAATCCAACAGAGGTGCTGTTTATAAATGGTGAGAGCGAAATAAGCAAAACATAAAAAATTGCACAGTTGAGAAAATAAATAAATGTCCTTTCCACCAGAGTTGCATGTATTCCATGATTACTACCGGCAAAGAAGTAGAGAGCAAAACATTGGCTCTAGCCCGAGTGGGAGGAGAGTTAGAAGTGAGTCAGATGGGGAAAACAGTTTAAAACTGAGGAATTTGGTTTGTAAATTGGTAAATTAGGCAATTTATCAGTCAATATAAGCAAGACGGCAGTGGCCTTGTGAGTAAAGTGTCAGTGTTTGGCTCGAGAGTCTTTGGAGAGGAGGCTACGCATAAAGCTTGAGAGAAGGGAACATGGTGAACACATGTCGGGGCAGATGAGACAGTGTGAAGCTTGCAGAATGTGGGAGCCCAGGGACATGGATGGAGCCTCTGGCTGCTACAACTGTGGCAAGTGCGTCCAGCTTCAGCTCCTGAAGGACCGTGTTGGGGCACTGGAGAAGCAGCTGGATGACCTCAGGGCCATCCGGAAAAATGAGAGTTTCCTGGACAGAACCTACAGTGAGGTAGTCCCGCCGAGGTTACGGGAAGAACCAAGGTGTGTGACGGAGAGAAAGGGTGGAAATCGTGGAGTGCAGGAGACTCATGTAGCTGCGCCTAATGAAACCAGGTACAACCTCTTGGGAACTGTCCGGGGAGACGATGTTTCCAGTCCGAGCGGCGGACACGTCGGTGGCTCCAATCCTAGAGATGGGACTCGACCAGTGAGACCGACATCGGTCAGAGCCCTAGTGGTGGGTGACTCCATTGTCCAAGGAGCGGACAGGAGATTCTGTGGCGGCAGACGAGATGCGAGGATTGTCTGTTGCCTCCCTGGTGCAAGGGTTCAGGATGTCACGAGCCGAATTCTGAACATCCTCGAGTGAGACAGAAGGTGAACAGCCGGCAGTAGTTGTGCATGTAGGCACAAACGACATTGGGAAGAAGAGGAAGGAGGTTCTGCAACATGAGTTCAGAGAGTTGGGAAGAAGACTGAAATGCCGGACTTCTAGGGTGGTTATCTCTGGATTGCTTCCAGTACCACGTGCTAGTGAGGACAGGAACAGGGAGATATGGGATCTGAATGGGTGGCTGAGGGACTGGTGCAGGGAGCATGGATTTAGATTTATAGACCACTGGGATCTCTTCTGGGGTAGGGGTGACCTGTACAAAAGGCACAGGTTACACCTTAACTGGAGGGGGACCGACATTCTGGTAGGCAGGTTTGTTAGGGCTACACGTGTGGGTTTAAACTAAATAGTGGGGGGGAGGGATTGACAAATTAGGAGTATAAAGATGGAGTTGAAGGGGAAGTGGCTACAGGAAAAATTACAAAAGATTCTCGAATTAATGGGAAGAAAAGCTTGAGAATGGACAACAGAGTATGGTCTGGGCCAATTGCGAGAGGGGAAGTGAATACGGAGGTCAAAGTACTGTATATAAATGCGCGAAGTATAAGGAATAAAGTGGACGAGCTTGAAGCTCAGTTAGAAACTGGCAAGTATGATGTTGTGGGAATTACTGAGACATGGCTGCAAGAGGGCCAGGGCTGGGAACTGAATATTCAAGGGTATACCTCCTATCGAAAAGGCAGACAGGTGGGCAGAGGGGGTGGGGTTGCCCTGTTGGTGGGGAATGAAATTCAGTCCCTTGCAAGGGGTGACATTGAAACAGGAGATGTGGAGTCAGTATGGATGGAAGTAAGGAATTGTAATGGTAAAAAGACCCTAATGGGACTAATCTACAGGCCCCCGAACAATAGCCTGGACATGGGGCACAAGTTGAATCAGGAGTTAAAATTGGCATGTAGCAAAAGTAATGCTGTGGTTGTTATGGGAGATTTCAACATGCAGGTAGACTGGGAAAATCAGGTTGGTACTGGACCCCAAGAAAGGGACTTTGTAGAGTGCCTTTGTGATGGATTCTTATAGAAGCTGCATTTTGTATTGGAGCCTACCAGGGAGAAGGCAATTCTGGATTTAGTGTTATGTAATGAACCGGATTTGATAAAGGACCTCGAGGTTAATGAGCCATTAGGAGGCAGTGACCATAACATGGTCAAGTTTAATCTACAATTGGAGAGGGAGAAGAGTAGATCGGAGGTGTCAGTGTTGCAGTTGAATAAAGGGGACTATGAGGGAGGAGCTGGCCAAAGTTGACTGGAAAGATACACTAGCAGGGATGACCGTGGAACAACACTGGCAGGTATTTCTAGGAATAATACAGAAGGTGTAGGATCAGTTCATTCCTAGGAGGAAGAAAGATTCCAAGGGGAGAAAGGGACGACCATGGCTGACAAGGGACGTCAGGGACAGTATAAAAATTAAAGCGAAGAAGTACAACGTAGCAAAGATGAGCGGGAAGCAAGAGGATTGGGTAATGTTTAAAGAACAACAGAAGATAACCAAAAAGACAATACGGGGAGAAAAGATGAGGTAAGCTAGCCAAGAATATAAAGCAGGATAGTAAAAGCTTCGTTAGATATGGCAGGAAGGCAGATTACTCTCTAAATGGCGTCAAGTTGGGAAAAGGAGAAGTACAACGGGATCTGGGAGTCCGTGTACATAAGTCTATGAAAGTAAGCATGCAGGTACAGCAGGCAGTGAAGAAAGCGAATGGCATGTTGGCCTTTATAACAAGAGGAATCGAATATAGGAGCAAAGAGGTCCTTCTGCAGTTGTACAAAGCCCCAGTGAGACCACACCTGGAGTATTGTGTGCAGTTTTGGTTCCCTAATTTGAGGAAGGACATTCTTGCTATTGAGGGAGTGCAGCGTAGGTTCACCAGGTTAATTCCTGGGACGGCAGGACAGTCATATGCTGAGAGAATGGAACAGCTGGGCTTGTACACTCTGGAGTTTAGAATGATGAGAGGGGATCTCATTGAAACATATAAGAATGTTAAGGCTTGGACATACTAGAGGCAGGAAACATGTTCCCAATGTTGGGGGAGTCCAGAACCAGGGGCCACAGTTTAAGAATAAGGGGTAAGCCATTTAGAACGGAGACGAGGAAACACTTTTTCTCACAGAGAGTTGTGAGTCTGTGGAATTCTCTGCCTCAGAGGGCGGTGGAGGCGGTTCTCTGGATGCTTTCAAGAGAGAGCTAGATAGGGCTCTTAAAGATAGGGGATATCAGGGGATATGGGGAGAAGGCAGGAACGGGGTACTGATTGGGGATGATCAGCCATGATCACATTGAATGGTGGTGCTGGCTCGAAGGGCCAATTGGCCTCCTCCTGCACCTATTGTCTATAGAATTTACAATGTAAAATTAATACAAGTACCTTCACCGGAAATATTGATTTCTTCCTTCCCTGTTTTGTCATGCAATAAGTTCATTGCTGCACACAATTTTAATGCTTTGCACTAATTTGTTATCACGTGACAATAAGATGGACAAAATATTTATCGGAAAAGGCACTTCTGACCTATTTTATCATGATCAGTGGATCAACAAAGTATATACTAAGCACTGGCTTAAGACTAGATCATTGCATGACATATACATTATTTTTTTAGCCCCACATTCCTGCATTTGAATTATACTGGCAAACCAGACTGAAGAGTTGCAAGTTACTTGACACAGAAACGCAGTGGACACGGTAAAATAAGTGGAGTTATTTATTTTAATGTTTAAATAATAAGGGAAAGTAACACTTAAGTTCGTGAGCTATTGCTATCGAGATGAAATAAAGATCATCGTTCGCTGATTATATAAATAGCAAAACTTTTAATACTGATAGTATCTCGACCACTGATAGTATCTCGACCTACATTCTAACAGCAATCTTGGAAGCTAGCATCTTCTGCACTTAGAGTCCTTTTTCATATCTTTCTTGTTACCAATATAGCTTTGCCCCAGATGTATCGGTCCACTGGGCTCTCTAATTCAGAATTAGACATTGGATAAAGTGAATATTTAATTAGATTTGGGCCACACAGTGATGCAGCAGGTAGAGCTGCTGCCTTACAGCACCAGAGACCCGGGTTCAATCCTGACCACGGGTGCCGTCGGTACCGAGTTGCACATTCTCCCCGTGACTTGCATGAGTTTCCCCGGGGTCTCTGGTTTCCTCCCTCACTCTGAAGACGCATAGGTTTTTGGGTTAATTGGCTTGGTAAAATTGTAAAATGTCTGCAGTGTGTAGAATAGTGTTAATGTGCGGGGATCACTGGTCAGTACGGGCTAGGTGGGCGGAAGGGCCTGTTTCCATACTGTATCTCTGAATGAAACTAAACAAAACTTTATTTTTCTTCTGTCCATTCTTCAACACAGATATCAAGCAAAGGCTGAAGTCTTGCATTACTTTCTAAAATATCTCTACTCTCTCAGGTTTCAATTGATTCAACTCCTTTGAACTATCACAGTTTCATCCATAGCAAACTAACACATTGGCTACAGTGCTGTTAATTAGCTGGACGGCCTGAATTTTCAGTTTCAACTGCTTCATGTCACCTTCATCAATGACATTGCCTTCATTATTGCCTTCTTTCCAATTCACTTTACATTCCTCATAAGCCGCATCTGTCGCCACCTTCATGGACCTAATATATGCTTCCCTTTTCATCCTGACCAAGTTTACAGTCTTCTTGGTCTCTGCACTCCCTGTCCCTTGACGTCTTTATCCTTCCTCTAACATGCCGATCCTGCATTTTGATCAGCTGGCCTTTAAACAACTCCCACATGTCCGTTGTGGACTTGCCCAATAACAACTGCTCCCAGTCTACCCCTCCCTAGCTCTTAATGACATTGTAATTTCCTTTGTCCAAATTAAGTACCTTCTCCCAACATCCAGACCTGCCCCTATTCAAAACAATCTTAACATTTATGAAGGTAGACACAAAATGCTGGAGTGACTCAGCGGGACAGGCAGCATCTCTGGAGAGAAGTTTTGGGTCGAGACCCTTCTTCAGTCGGATGTCAGGGGAGTGGGTGGGACAGAGATAAAATGTAGTTAAAGACAGTAGTCGGAGTGGGAGAACTGGGAAGGGAGAGGGGATGGAGAGAGAAGAAAGGGAGGGCTATTTGAAGTTGGAGAAGTCAATGTTCAGTATGGGTGTAAGCTACCCAAGCGAAATATGAAGTGCTGTTCCTCCAATTTGCACTGGGTCTCACTCTGACAATGGGGGAGGCCCAGGACAGGAAGGTCAGATTGGGAATGGGAGGGGGAGTTAAAGTCCTGAGTAAGCGGAAGATCAGGTAGGTTAAGGTGGACTGAGCGGAGGTGTTCATCAAAAGGATTGCTGAGCCTGCGCTTGGTCTCGCCGATGTACGGAATTTGACACCTGGAACAGCAGATACAGTAGATGAGATTGGAGGAGGTGCGTAAACTCTGCATCACCTGAAAAGACTGTCGGGGTCCTTGGATGGAGTTGATGGGGTAGGTAAGGGGACAGGTGTTGCATCTCCTGCGGTTGCAGGGGAAAGTATCTGGTATCTGGGAAGGGACAAATTGACCAGGGAGTTTTGGAGAAAGCAGAAAGTGGTGGAGATGGGAAGATGCGGCCAGTAGTGGGATCACGTTAGAAGTGGCGAAAATGTTGAAGGATTATATGTAGCAATGTTACAAAATTTTGAGATTTTAAAAATCAAGTCTTTAATTTATCCCATCAGATAAAGCATAAAAAGAAGTTTAATTTGACACCTAATTCACTTTCATATCTTCAGTATTAAAAAAGTTATGGCCATTTGCATACTCGGAAATTGGCATCTTGTTCCCTATTGCTTTTTCATTGACTTAACACACAAGCTGTGATCGAGAACATTTAAAAGCCGATAACTTTCTTACAATTTAAGAGAACTGAAAGAAATTATCAGTTATTATAGATTGAAGCATTCTGAAACAAATATGAAACAATCTTACTTAGATGACTTGAAATTAAAGCATATAATTAGTTAGTTACCTAATTGTAGCTAATTACAAAATTCAATTACTAGATCTAAACATCTATCCATTTCTTAAGAATAGATTAACATTTGTAAATAGCCTAAGTGTCCAAATAACATTCACACAAGAATTCAGAATATAACATAATTTTTAAATCTCATTGTCATGGGTTTATAGGCCAAATGGAAGGAAATTAATGTTTAATACCTGTAAATTAATGGCCATTTAAATCAGCTTGCGAGTGGGATTTTCTGGAACGGGACCATTTGGAACGTTCAGGATGCAGTGAATTTAGTCCCCCATATCGGCAGCAAATACACTGCCGGTTCTTCGGGGGGAAAAATCACCGTTTCGCAACTTAAAATGTGAATTAAATACATCTTAAGAAACACTTTTATACATAAAAATAAACTACTTTTACTGGTCCTCCATAAAATCCGTCCCAGTTGTCGGCATTGACGGCTTCAGAAGCTGATTTAAAAATTATTGCTAAACGATTCTTTAGCAACATCTTGCACTCCAACAAATATAATTCAGGACCAGGTGGGAAAAAGCCCCGTTTTAACTCCGCCCCCCCCCCCCCTCAAATGCGCCAAAATCGCGCACACGGCCAGTGGCAGAATTGCAGCGCCGCTGAAGGTAAGTTTTGTAACATACCTATTATATGCTGTCATTACCTGAACATACTGTTACTCGATACCCCATCTGTTACACCATGCATTTTCTCTTCCCTTTGCTATGTTTCAGTGACAGCTGGTTTTCTTCCTTCATTTCTTCTCTCACCCCCCATACATTTACACACTTTTATTCTTTGAACCCACATGGTAACTTACCCCTTCACTCATCAGTGCATCTTATGTTTTATTCATAATTAGCTCCTACTCCTTTTTTAACTGAGTTACCCTTTATCTGTGGCTTTCACATAAATAATCTTGAACTCTGTTACAAATATCTTAGTCCAGTAATAAAATCTTTAACTTCCAAGAGTTCAGTTTAGTTTATTGTCACGTGTACAGAGGTACAGTGGACAGCTTTTGTTGCATGCTATCCAGTCAGCAGAAAGACAATACATGATTACAATCCAGCCATTTGCAATGATAAGGGAATAACGTTTAGTGCAAGGTAAAGCCAGCAAAGTCCGATCAAGGATAGTCCAAGGGTCTCCAAAGAGGTAGATGGTAGTTCAGCACTAATCGCTGGTTGTGGTTGGATGATTCCTGTTATCCCTGTTATTCCCCATCTTGTTTTTGCATACCGTTCTCTATACAATCTATTCCCTCTGGTTAATTAATATTTAATTTCTTGCTATCCAGCTTGGCTCTTTTCTTTCAATTATCAGTGTTGTCAATTGATCATCACACTTTATTTCTTGATTTTACACTACATAAATATTGAGTTAATACATGGGTAATTGTTTTATTGATCTACGTACTTTGGCTTGCATTATCATGGTCTGTTTTAACTGGAATAACTAATCACTTATTGTGTATCCATTTGTTGTATTGTTGCATTTAATGAGCTTGAAAAGGTGCAGCAAGTAAAAATGTTATTTATTTGGCCTGGCACATGACAATTAAACACTCTTGACTCTTTATTGATTGTTGGGAGAGTGGGCTTTCAGTGCAAATACAGATTAAGCAGATTGAGTCTGTACTCCTCTGTACTCCTTTGCATTAGAGAAGGAGAGATGGTTTCAGTGCGGGAAGGAACTGCAGATGCTGGTTTACACCAAAGATAGACACAAAATGCTTGAGTAACTCAACGGGTCAGGCAGCATCTCTGAAGAAAAGGAATAGGTGATGTTTTGGGTCAAGACCCTTTCTCAGACTGAGAGACAGGGGAGAGGGAAACTAGAGTTATGAAAAGGTACAGAGCTAGTACCGATAACCAAGGAAAGGTGGAGTCCACAGTGGTCCACTGTTGGTGTGGAAGAGGTGAAACCGGAGGAATATGAACAATGAAACTAGCAGGACCATTAGAGTGTGGAAGGAATGGGGGAGAGATGGAATGCAAGTCTTCCCTGGTCAGGAATTCTAATAGTCTGAAAAGACAATTTTGCCAAGTCAGACATATAAATAATTTATTTATCACTAGGACAATATGAATCTTTGGAATTTTCTACTCAAAAATATTGTGGATGCTCAGTCACTGAGCATAGTCCAGAAGGGGTAAATAGATTTTTGAATATTAAAGGATTCAAAAGATATGAAGTTGATGCAGCAACATGGCACATCAGCCATGAACTTGTTGAATCAAATAGCATGCACAAGAAGCCAAGTAGCAATCTCCTGTATCTTGTTAAAACACTATTCTGTAACAGCAACAATATTTAATGTCAAGATATATCAGAAATACCTTTCCATAAGTCTATACCTTTGCAACATTATTCAATTCAATGATACATGACACTATTTATTTATATGGCACAGTTATGGGTACTGATCCCATGGTTTTCTGATATTCTCAATACATGGGTGAGGTACGTTTTGCTCAATATCTTGCTTTACTTCTGTTCCTTTTTCGGACAATTTGCATAAGTACATAAGTCGAAATAACAATTGTTGATAGTTTTCTTCCTTAAAGATGCAAATAATTTCTGTGAAAACAAATCTTTTATAATAAAGGTACACATTTGGGACTTCATAAGATACCTTATCAGTTAGATATGTGGAACATGATGTTGTGCATTAATCATCCTGTGGTTTTAGCTCTTGCTCTCAGTAAAGGTTGGCGGTGGCTGCTCTTACTTGGAGCTGACATTTTCTGACATTTTCTGATATTTGTTGATTTGGGGACTGATGGAGATATATAAGTCCTGGTCACAAATGTTATAGTGTCCTTTGACTCATTTCATACAAAGTTATTTTGTACATTGCAGGTTTGTGTGTTTGACTCACTCTAGAGTGGGTGGACAAACATTCCCACAGAGGTTTTGCTATTTTGGATGATTTATTAATGTACATATAGAAACACAAATGCCATGGCAGTATTTCCAAGTAGACCACGTAGGTTTTCTCCAGTGCTATGGTCAACGTACGCCACCAGTTAATATCAGTGAGATATCATTTCATGTTATGAGCACGCTACTGCTTGTGAGGGTTTGCGCATCATCGACCGCCCTTTGCTCTATAAGAACAAAATACCACAAGAAGTAGAAGCACAAAGAGGCCTTTTGAACTCTGCAATTTGATAAGATTATGGCTGATATTCTACCTCGGCACTATTTTCCTGCACTAGCCCACATCCTTTTTCATTTATTTTAGGATATCTTGCTTCCACAGCTCTTCTATATAGAGTTACAGGATCTCACTCTTTGTTGGAGTATGGTATATTGCAGTGGGCAGCAGGTTGGCAGAGGACCTCTCTCTCCTGTAGATATTGAGTGTAAAGGCCTGTCCTCTCTTATGGTTCACTAAAAATGATGACAATGACATTGAGTTCCCTCAAACTGTGCAAAGCGCAACTGTTTTCTGCTTGCTGCAACCTGATTGAGGTTTGTGTATGCTTGGTTCTGGTGTATGGTTGTCGTCAGTTGATCAGCCTCCCATTACTTCTGATGATTACTTACATGCCTGTGGAAAATTTGTTGAAGTTGAGATGCAAT
Organism: Amblyraja radiata; assembly: GCF_010909765.2. Lineage (NCBI taxonomy): Eukaryota > Metazoa > Chordata > Chondrichthyes > Rajiformes > Rajidae > Amblyraja > Amblyraja radiata. The sequence goes on along the minus strand of NC_045968.1, from coordinate 384,623 downwards.
ATTGTGGCAAGGAGGATTGAGAAATTTGTTGGGGTAACACCAGGCTTCACTAAGAATTATTCCAGTATAAAGCTGTTGATTTAATATCACAGCCAGCATGTCATAGTAGGGCAAGAATAAGACAGAATTTAAGGAAGGTATTCCACAGTTCCTATTAGTTGAAGGCACATTAATCTCAAACAAACACAGTAATTCAATAGCACAAATAGGTCAACTCCATAAAGATAATTATTACATTCTGTTCCTTGAAACCTAATTTATTGCTCCAACATTAATGTGGGACTGGAGACACCAAGAACTGCAGATGCTGGAATCTTGAGTAAAACATAAAGTGCTGAAGTAACTCAGTGGGTCAGGCAGTGTCAGTGGTCAATAGATTTTGGAATATGAAAGGAATCAAGAGATATGCGGCTAATGCAGAAATGCACCGAGGTTAGAAATCAGCCAGGAACATTTTGTATCAAAGAGCATGCATGAGGGGCCATATAGCAATCTCCTGCGGTAATATCATAGGTTCAACACTCTTGCATAATAGCAACAATATTTAAGTACTAAGACTTATCAGAAAAGCATTTATATAAGCCCATACATTTATAACATTGCACTATTTGTTTATGCTACACAGATATGAGAGCTGGTCGTGTGGTATTTTGATACGTGTAGATTTCTGATCATCTGATTTTCTAGTACATTTTGTCAAGTAATGTACTTGCAGAATTACATAATTAAAATAATAATTCTCATAATTGTTTTCTTTGAAGATGCAAATCTTTTTCCCTGGGAAGGTGTTACATATGTCTTTTTGCATAATAACAGTGCATATTGTGGACAATAAAATACTTCACCAGATAGATATGTGGGAAATGATTATGTTGTGCATTAATCACCTTGTGTTTTTATTTAATGATCTCTGTAAAAGTTGGCAGTGTCTGCTCTGACAGAGCCAATTTAGATGAAATGTGATTACCATTTGTGATATTTGATGATTTGAGGTCTGACCTTCAGTGCAAACATGTAGATCCCAGTCATAAAAGTCAGGTACCTTTGTGGCTCAGTTGGTTGTTGATTTATATACAAACTCTTCTTTGTACATTGCAGGTTTGTGGGTTTGATACCCACTCTAGAGTGGGAGTACAAATCCGCCCTCAGAGATCTTGCTATTTTGGATGATTTATTAACCTGGTATCCATTGCATGTAGATACAGAAATCCCATGGCACTATTTCAAAGTAGACCAAGTAAGATTTCACCAGTGCCTTGGCCAACCATGTGCTGAGATTAATGAAATATCTTACCATGTTATGGGCATGTTACTGCTTGTGAGAGTTTGCTTTGCATAGATTGATTACTGTCCAAGAACAAGAGTAGAAGCAGGAGTCTAGATAGAGAATTACAAAGAGTTGCCACCAATGGGTGGAGGTCCTTCTTCTGTTCTGTCCTAAGTGACCGACTCCTTAATTTGGATCTAGATATCTCATCAAGAAAAATATCATCCCTGTGTGGTGCGTAGGGCTCGAAACGAAAGAGAGGAGTCAGGTATTTTGAGAGGCACCTTTATTTGTGTTCCTCACGATTGTAGGGAAGTCCACACGAGAGAAAGATGGCACCCAAACCCCTGCCTTTAAACCCTCTGGTTAAGGGCCGCCTCCGGACTGAACCACTCCCGTGCCGAGGGGTTCGACAGTTAGGATGGCCCGACCCTTGGGAGCCGCCACACCTGTATCCACCTTGTAAAGAGCCTTAAGAATTTTTAATGTTCCAAAATGTTCACCCCTCATTCTCCTGAAGTGTAGAGCACATAGGCCCAGTATTTTTATGTTCTCTGGGACCTATAACTTGACTTGACTTGACTCTTTACTCATAAACGGGACACAAGCCTAGAATCAATGCACTCCAATGTCACAGGTGCTGATATTAGACCTACTCATAATATTCCAGGTGCGGTCTCCAGAGAGAAAATTAGGTGTCAAATTAAACTTCTTTTTATGCTTTATCTGATGGGATAAATTGCAGACGATTTTTAAAATCTCAAAATTTTGTGACATTGCTATAATAAAGGCTAACTTAGTTTTTGTTCCATTGATGTGTGTCCGCCTGCAGCCTTCCGTGGTGTGCATGTATGTGTGCTTTCAGTGAATAGTATCTATGGAGATCTAAATCCTTTCGAAAACTAGCACCTATCAGACTTTCACAATTTAAACAAACTTTCTATTTTTTCTAACAAAAATTGGTCGTGGGTAAATGGAACGAGCTGCCAATAAATTCATTTGAGGCAGGTATGATAACAGCATATAAGGGACACTTGGATAGCAACATAGAAACATTTCCCATAGTTGTAACACTATACCCTGCACTGTTTCCTTTCTCTTTTTCACTAACTGATGTGCTCAAATATGGTGTGATTGCACCCATGTGTAGTATGATCTGCCCAGACCAGATAGCACACGGAACAAGGTTTTTCACTGTATCTCTGTACATGTGACAATAATAAACCAACAGCAATACCAACAAATACCAACATAGTGCTCCATAATAGTCAGAGAGTCATACTGCGTGGAAACAGGCCCTTCGACCCATCTTGCCCACACCGACCAACATGTCCCATCTACACTAGTCCCACCAGAGCCGGTTTTACCACTAGGCTTCATAGGCTGAAGCCTAGGGCCTCAAAATCTAGGGGGTCTCTGGCCAAGGCAGGACAACTGCCATTCAACTGTGAGCGGCCCCCCCTCTCTATCTCTCTCTGTCACTCTCTGTCTCCGCCCCCCCATCCATATCTGTGTCCGGGCCACTGGGCTTCGCTCTCCGCTCGCTCCTCATCCGCCGGCATGGCTGGTCGTCTTGCACATGCTCACAACCACGGCCAGCGCATCATCGACCGCCCTGCACATGTGCACAACCACGGCCAGCGCATCATCGACCGCCCTGCACATACGCACAACCATGGCCAGCGCATCATCGACCGCCCTGCACATGCTCACAACCACGGCCAGCGCATCATCGACCGCCCTGCACATGTGCACAACCACGGCCAGCGCATCATCGACCGCCCTGCACATGCGCACAACCACGGCCAGCGCATCATCGACCGCCCAGCACATGTGCACAACCACGGCCAGCGCATCATCGACCGCCCTGCACATGCGCACAACCACGGCCAGCGCATCATCGACCGCCCTGCACATGCTCACAGCCATGGCCAGCGCATCATCGACCGCCCTGCACATGCGCACAACCACGGCAACTGGTCGGCGCTGGGCACTTTCTCCCTCACTTTGAATTGTGGGAAATCTGGCCGCCATTGTTGCTTCGCCGCGACCGCTGAAAACCAACGCAGAATCTCTCCCTGGAGATGGAGTAACTCCCTGAGTAACTCTTGCTTTTGATTTTTTTGGTCCTCCAAAAATATTCTAAATGGAATTTAAACTGGAGTGGTGGAGGGCTGAACAATAACAGCCTATTGCATTTTATCTGTTTATTTATTGGGTTATACATATGGTCTATGGTATATAGACACAGTGAACTTTTATCTCCTGTTCTGTATTATGTTTACATATTCTACTGTGCTACAGCAAGCAAGAATTTCATTGTCCTATCTGGGACACATGACAATAAAACTCTCTTGACTCTTGACTTGGACTTAAGCAAAAAAGGGTTCTTGGGGAAAAAAGAGGTACCTTAAATTTAGTTGCGTCTGGTTGGGTAATTATGGCAGGGTGAAGACTATTCCATGCTTTAATTGTGCGGGGGAACTCCATGGAGCAGTCAGCAACTCTGGATAGAAGAAATTGGGTGACGTTTCAGGTAGAGACCCTTCTTTAGACTCCCTCTGGTTTGAGTGTCTTTAGTTTAATTTAAAGATACAGCGTGGAAACTGACCCTTCGGCCCACCGAGTCCACGCCGACCACTGATCACCCATACACTAGTTCTACCCCACACATTAGCGGAGTAAATCAAGAGTCAAGAGTGTTTTATTCTCACGTCCCAGTTAGAACAATGAAATCCTTACTTGCAGCAGCACAACAGAATATGTAAACATAGTACTCTGTAAACAATGTTATAAACGAGGAAACAAAACGGTGTATATTTATATATGAATATATAACTATATAAATATATATATATATGTGTGTGTGTGTATATATATAATATATATATACACACACACACACAATTTCCCTCCTGGGATTAATAAAGTTCTATTCTATAGTATCGTGTGTGTAGGAAGGAATTGCAGATGCTGGTTTAAACTGAAGATAGACACAAAAAGCTGGAGTAACTCAACAGGTCAGATAGTATCTCTGGACAAAAGGAAAATATTACGTTTTGGGTTGGGTCTGAAATAGGTTCCTGCACACCTTTGGAATGTGGAAGGACACAAGAGCACCCGGAGAAAACCCATGCGATCAAAGGGATCAGAGCAAACTCCATACAGATGGCACCCATATTCAGGATCAATTCCGGGTCTCTGGCACATTTAGGCAGCAACTTTATGGCCAATGTACTGCCCCATAGTCTTGAACTGAATTAAAACATACTGTAGCTGCAAAGGGGGACATAGCGTCACTTGGAGATTTAAGACTGAAAGTGGGTATTTTCATTTTTTTTAGTAATCAAAGTTATCAACGTATAGGAGTCCGTGGATATATCGTAGCGGCTAGTTATGCCAACCGTAGGTACTCGGGGCTATTTTTTTACTCGTGGACATTTTTCATCATGCTGAAAAAACGTCCCGACTTACCTGATGCCCGGAGTACCTATGGCTGGCATAACGAGCCGCTACGATATATCCACGGACTCCTACAGCCGCCTACGGACTCGTTACGAACATTCTGCGAGTTTGAATAGGTAACGTTTCGGGTCGAGACCCTTCTTCAGACCATATATTGTCCTTTTCTCCAGAGATGCTGCCTGGCCCGTTGAGTTACTCAAGTTTTTTCTGTCTATCTTAAGAAGGTTATAACTTTGCTCCTTCTTTATAGAGGAGGTTTTACTGTCACAAAGTGAGAGATAAACATTTCCAGCATTTTCTGATTTTGTTTCAACTTCCCAACAGTTTTATTTTGCTTTTTTATTTGTTTGCAAATCTAAAGTGTAATGTAAAATAACAATTGTGCTGCATCCCCTGTGCCTTTCCCTTCACTGGTATTCCCTATGGATCGGATAATCTGCATTGTTGACAATTCATTATAAAAGATTCATTGGATATTTTTCCCCTAGTTTTGTGCCTGTTTTATGCTGCTTTAATAACTGTGGAATCAGTGATAACCAAGTCAGACAATATCATGCTGCCACGATAAAACAAAGAATCGCAAGTGTAATGATTGAAAGGGAAATCATAATTTATAGTTGGTGGGATTTTGAGTGAGCTAAAACTCTTTCAGTTCCTCATCAGAGCATGTTTAGTTTTAGTTTCAAGATACAGTATGGAAACAGGCCCTTCTCCCTACCATGTGTAGAAAGGAACTATAGATGCTGGTTTATATTGAAGATGGAAGTTGGAGTAACTCAGCGGGTCAGGCAGCATCTCTGGAGAAAAAGGATGGTGATATTACGGGTTGGAACCCTTCGTCAGACTTGAGTCCACACTGAGCATCGGGCACTCACTAATACTACATCTTATGTTATCCCACTTTCTGCTCCACACCTTACACACGAGAGGCACTTTTTTCCTACAAAAACCCGCGCGTCTTTAGGATGTGAGCGGAAACTGGAGCACCCGGAGGAAACCCACGCTGTCACAGGGAGAATGCGTAAAGTCCCGACAGACAGCACCCAAGGTCAGGATCGAACCCAGGGCTCTGGCGCTGTGAGACAACCGCTCTACTGGCTGAGCCACTGTGCCACCCAAAGTTTCCTAGCCACCAGGAAAGAGTAGGGTAGGGAGGGGGGAGAGGTGGGGATGGAGAGCAGGTGGCGTTGTGGAGAGGGACAGACTAAAGTGGGAGAATAACAATGAAGGAATGGATGATGTTTCCGGTCCAGTCTCGATCCGAAACATCACTCATTCCTTCTCTCCGGAGATGCTGCCTATCCCACTGAGTTACTCCAGTGTCTACATCTAGTTTAGTTTTGTTTAATTTAGAGATACAGCGTGGAAAAGGCCCTCTGGCCCATCGAATCAATGCTGATCATCGATTACCCATAAACTCGTTCTATCCTACACACTGGCAACAATTTACAAAAGCCGATTAACCTACAAACATGTACATCTTTAGAGTGTGGGAGGAAACTGGACCACCCGTAGAAAACCCACCAGTCACGGGCAGACTGCACTTGCAGTAAGGATCAAAGCCGGGTCCCTGGAACTGAATGGCAGTGTAGTGTATTTTGGGTACTTGGAACTGACTCAAAAGAACTCTCAGATACAGGAGTAAACTAACCAGCTTCTTTATTGCAGGACGCCAACATGAATCTCCTCCAGCGCATGCGTCCCCTCGCACCAGACATAACATATGCTAATTACATTATATACATTACACTGCTCCCCCTTTAACTTGGAGGCGAATAACACAATTTCTAGTACGTTAAATATAATTGATTAACACACAGTTGCAAAATTATATTATTGCAGTCATCTTACATTACATCCTCATAACTGTAATAATCGTACTAAAACTTAGCACTTATAATGGTTCATTCCACTCATCTTTCTAATCACTCTAGCTCTACCTGTATCTCTGCCTCTTCCCTTTTTAAATATCCTAATCTAATTTGCAGATTTCTTCCTGTTCTTGAAATTCTGCTAAAGTTAACATTTCCTCTGTTTCTGTTCCTTATTTGTAGGTGGGATCTGACACATGACTGCATGTTTCCGTTTTTCAGTCGCTCTCTGTCGCTCAATTTCCTGGCACTACGTATTTATCTGCTCTTGTTGTATAATGACATTCTGCAATGCATAAACATTTGTCCATTGCTCAGTGAAGGAAGCTCCATGCTGGACTATACTGAAGTGTCCTAATCACAATCGGTCCTGCATACTTTTGTCTCGACCGACAAGCCTCCCTTCTTTAGACTTTTCTGTTAACAGTTTTTTGCTCATCGTCACACATTTATTTAACCGTTCTTTGCAACGTTTAAGCCTTTTCTGCTGTTCGTCTATTTGTCTTCTTAAATCACCTTTCTGGTTATTCATCAAGAAGTAGGATCTATACTGCCCTTGCAATACAACAGTGGCTTTGATTTGCGCTCTGTATATTTCTCTTACTACATAAGCACGGTAGTGATACTGCACTACAACTGCTGTATAAATCGGTTTGAGGAAGTCTTTCCTATATCGTTTAAGCCTTTTGTATCGTTTCAGCCTTTTCTGTTGTGCATCTATTTGTTTCCTTAGGTCTTTCCTATACCAACTCATACGAAGTACTGACTGCACTTTTACAGTAGCTCTCTTTTGCTTAACCACCATACTCTTGTAGGCAGTTTGAATGGTATTAGTTGCATCCCTCATTGACTGATATTGCACAAACTGGGAATGCCCTATTTTGCATGCTTTGTATAGGTATGTTGCAAAGCCTACCTGAAGCGTCGTTGAAGATCTGCCGCTGAGGTTGTGCGCGATTTTGGCGCCGTTTAGAGGGGGCGGGTTTAAAACGCGATTTTCTCTAAGCTGTTCCAATCGAAAATGTTCAGCCTAGTTAATTATTAACGAAAAATCGCTGATAGACCCCGTCGCAAAAGCTATTATTAGGTTTAAAGGCCTTGAATAATAGTTATAGTAGTTTAAAAATCAATCTTTAAACCCGCGACCGTCAGCAACCGCAGAGTCTCATAAAGAAAATAGCAGAAGGTAGGTTGTATATTTTTACATTCAAAAGGGCTTCTAAAGATCCTTTTATACAAAATTTAATATTGCGAGTAGCTCAATTTGGGCCCATTATATCGCGCAGTATTTTTCTCGGCATTTGAGGCACAAATCTACCGCAATGTGAACGTTCTAAACCAGCGCGTTTCACAGGATCCCGCTAGAAAGCTGATTTAAATGGGCATTTATTTACAGCAATTGAACACTGAATTCCTTCCATTTGGCCTATAAATTAATGTAAATGAGATTTTAAAATCATGTTTTATTGTGAATTATTTGTGAATATTATTTGGACATTTAGGCTATTTAAAAATGTTAATCATTTATTAAGAAATGGATAGATGTTGAGATCTAGTAATTGAAGTCTGAAATTAGCTACAATTAGGTAACTAACTAATTATATGCTTTAATTTCAGGTCATCCAAGTAAGATTATTTTATATTTGTTTCAGAATGCTTCAATCTATGATAACTGAAAATTTCATTCAGTTCTCTTAATTTTTAAGAAAGTTATGGGCTTTTGACTGTTCACGATCACAGCTTTTTTGTTATGTCCATAGAAAATCAATAGGGAACAAGATGCTCATTTCCGAGTATGAAAATGGCCATAACTTTTTAAATACTTGAGATATGAAAGTGAATTAGATGTCAAATTAAACTTATTTTTATGCTTTATCTGATGGGATAAATTACAGACTTGATTTTTAAAATCTCAAAATTTTGTAACATTGCTACTTTGTACCATCTCTGGATCGAAATGACTGCTTGTCGCATAGCCGTACCGTACCCTTAATCGGTAACCACGGTATGCAGCTTGCAGAGTGACTACAGCCGCCTTTTGTATCATGAAATGCTTTCTTGTAATGCACATTCTTATGAATGACTCAATACAGCGTGCTGCCTTGGTTTTCTCTACCAATACTCTGGCTTTGATCCCGCGGTATAAGGCCTGAATACAAACCACTGCTTCTCTCAAACTCTCATACTGTCTCACTTGGACATCTCTTATCTGGCATGCTCTGTATCATTGCTGTACAGCAATGGCAGACCAGCGTAGTTTCTTAAAATACTGACGCCGTTTATGCATCTGATAATAAGTCTGTATGACCTTGACAGATTTGTGCATGCACCTCAGTTGCCTTCGAACAAGCATTCCACGGTAGGCTGCTTGAAGCAGTACAACGCTTCTGTGTACCTTCATGTAAGTTTTGCGATCACTTTCCATTTGAAGGTGTGCCCTATAATGGGTTTGTACTATTATAGCTGCCAATCGCATTGCCTTGTATTGATGGTGTACTCTCTGCATTCTAAATGCTGCTTGTATTACCGTTGCTGCCTTCTGTTTGTTCCGGATCTCTCTCCGTACCTTCATACCCCTGAATGCAGCTTGAATAGCTAGCGTTGCCCTTTGGATGGCAATTTCTCTTTGCCTTTGACTTCTGCCACTTGCATTTGCCCTTTGTCCCTTAGCACTTGACCTGTGTCCCTTTGCATTTGCCCTTTGTCCCTTAGCACTTGACCTGTGTCCCTTTGCACTTGACTTGTGTCCCTTTGCACTTGACCTTTGTCTTTTTGCACTTGACCTTTGTCCTTTTGCACTTGATCTTTGTCCTTTTGCACTTGACCTTGGTCCTTTGAGGGACTCTCTGCCCTCTTTAGTTGAGGCTCCTTGCCTCTGGATGCCCTTGGAGGTTTTGGCGAGAAATGAGCCATTAATGCCTTACACTCCTCATACATTTTATCTGTGGGCTTAGCTGGCAGCAGTAACATACGTAAGGTTTGATAACCCTCTCTTTCTAAGCCTAATATGAACCATGCTCTCTTATTCTCCTCTGCAGCGATATCATTGGAAATGAAACAAGCCTCCAAGACTTTGGTCCATTTCTCAAAATTACACCCATAATCTAACTGGGGCACGTTTCCTACAATTTGAAAAGCCATGCTACCTGTTGCTATTCAGGTGCACTATCTTCTTTTCTCTCACTGTGTATTCTGCACTAGACTTAATCCTTCTACACACTAAGAAGTGATCCAGCCCACTGACTATTACTAATTCTTATAATAATAGATTTATACTATTAACCAACACTTCATGTTAATAGACATTTAGAACATTTTAACCATATTCCTGCTATGCACACAGATTTACTATTAATAACAGTGACCAATGCATTACATCCAAACAGTCCCGCTTTTACTGTGAAGGAATAGTGAATAACGCATTACATTCTACAGTCCTGCTTTTACTTTGATGGATTTTACTGGTCCAGCTTGTCGGCCGATGGACACCAGTGCCTTCTCGACCTCTCGAGCTGTCCCCACCGGTACTTTTGCTGCTGGCCTCACCAGACCTCCACTTTTGCTGCTTTTGCTGGCTCCTCCGGGCTTCACCGTTACTTTTGCTGCCGCTGGCTCGCTGCCAAGTCGACTACCGCTGCTCTGCTGACTTGCCTGCCCGCTGTCTCCACAGCCCTCACGACTGGGCTGACTCTACTCCCGACCGGGCTGAAGTGCTTGAGTGCTGTCCTGCTTCTCTCGTGCGGACCCACTCTTTGCTCGGGGCTGGACTTCCTCTCACGTCCGGGCTTTCCCCCTCGGCCAGTCCGCTTCTCTTGCGCGGCCGGACCCTCTTTTCTGCTCACGGTTGGGCTGACTCTACTCCCGACCGGGCTTTCTTTCACGACCGGACCGCTTCTCTCGCGGCCAGTTTTCTTTTACTCTGCCGGTCCGCTTCTCACGCATGGCCGGGCTTTTTTTTCTCGCTGCTGGACCGCTTCTCACGCGGCCGGCTTTCTCCCTCGACCGGGTTGACTCTTCTCCCAGCCGGGCTGACTCCGTTTCGTCGGTGGCTTCACCGGACCTGTCCGTGACCTACCCGGTACTAGGCCCTCACTCGACGTCGTTGGCGGCTCCTGGGCCTGGCTGTGGGCTACACAGCCCTGGAAAACGTCCAAAGTCGGTGGCAGCTGCTGGGCCTCTTCTGCCCCTTTGCCTTGGCTGCACAGCCCTGGAAAATGTTCCAGGTAAGTTGACACCGTCGCTGTCATGCTGGTTAGGCTTCCAGCTTTCGGCTGCTTTCTTCGGTGACACTTACTTACTGCCCCACTTGTTTTCCTTGCTTCCTGTTCCGACCTTTCTTTTCTTTGGCGCCAATTCAAAACCGTTTGGCGGCAAATTTTTTGGCTTGGTGCCGTTCCACTTTGTTTCCAAACACAACCTCTTTTTTTTTTCTGACAGTCCTTCTTATTTCCTTTTCTGTTCTTTTATCCTCTTCGTGCTGTTGTTGTGTGTTTTGGTGTAACAATTCACCTAAAACTTACACAAAGACTATTCAGCTTGAGGAATTTGACAAAAGGAAAACTCAGTCTAAAATGAGTAACAATCCAAAGGACGACATCTTGCCACGTAGACACAACATAGAGATAGCCTGACAAAACTCGCCGACTTGTACAGCTGATGTTTTAAATGCAGTCCCCGGCATAGAGGGATCTGCAGGCCTCTCCCGTCCAGCTCGCAAACAACTGCGACACAACTCCGTATCTACAGTTTAAACTGCTAAACAATCCTGCGTGTTGCAAAACAGTCCTGTGGGTGAGTTCACAAACTCTATCCCATCCTCGTCGCCAATTGTAGTGTATTTTGGGTACTTGGAACTGACTCAAAAGAACTCTCAGATACAGGAGTAAACTAGCAAGCTTCTTTATTGCAGGACGCCAACATGAATCTCCTCCAGCGCATGCGTCCCCTCGCACCAGACATAACATATGCTAATTACATTATATACATTACAGGCAGCAACTTTACCACTGCACCACCATGCCACTCCCTCTACTTCCTTCGGGATTCCCACCCCCTTCAATTTTTCCACCTGGACCTTCTTATTTGTCCCGACCAACAGGAATGAAGCTCTTATTACCACATAATTCGACCGTTCCAATGACAGTATTTTCCTCACAACAGTTGAAGGTATCTGGATCTTGTGTTTGAGCAGACCCAGCCCTCCAGCTCAATTTCTAGTGTGTAACAATATTTTTGTTGTCTCACTTGGGAGATGGAGGGTTTCCTTCACTGTCTTGACCTTTCAGACAGGTGTGATGTGCCCTTTAATAGCTGGTGGGGTACAGAATGGACCTCAGCAAGGCTCCATTGATATACTGATGATGATCTCCAGTCAATCACTCCATAGATAAAGTGCAAAAAAGTGCAAATGCTACAATGAGGCACATTGGAAGATCAGGAATACATCCTTAGCATATGGAAGGTCCGTTCAGTGGGGAAGAAGTTGTTCTTGAATCTGTTGGCATCTTCTGTCTGACGGGAGAGAGGAGAAGAGAGAATGAGCGGGGTGTGAGTGGTCCTTGATTAGGTTAGTTGCTTCCCACACAGTGGGAGTTGTAGATGGAGTTGATGGGGAGAGTTGGTACGGGGAAACTGATTTGTGTGATGTTCTAAGCTGGGTATCATCAGTGTATTCTTTTAAGTAGTGAGTCAAAACTGGAGAAAATATGCAATTAATTCAATGTAAATCAGTAATAAGAAAAACAGGCAGTTATACAGTACAGGCAGCTAACACCTACAAACCCACAAAAATTGGCCAACTTCATATCCTGGCATGCAATGAGAAAATAAGGGACTTTTGAATAAATGTTAAACAAACTGTTAAAACCGTCTGTAAGCTGAAGGAAATGAACTGTTTCCGTTCACGAAACCCTGTGCTGTGGCTTTCCACAAGAATTAGACAGGGAAGTACCAACCTTGGCTCCACAAAGTCTGGATTCAACCCCAAAAGCCTATGGAACTATGAATGTTTGGGTCATTACTGAAGTGAAACCCTTTTATATGCCCACAAAAAGGTTGTTAAATCTGGAACATTTTCCATCAAAACTTTCTTGTGCTATAATGGTTAAATATCCAACAGAATGGTAGTTCATTAATCTGGCCTACTTGTCCATCATCATTAAAATTATAGATACATTTCATGAGAGAGCAAACATTGGAGTTAGTAACATGAGGCATTTTGCCATTGACATCTCAAAACTAAAATAAATGGAGATTGTTAGACAATAATAAATTCTGTTGTGTAGTAATTTATTAAAATACAGCCGACCATTGTTCAACGCTTACCCCTTGTAAACATTGGTCGACTTAGTGGAGATACTTCTCCAACAGTAGTCACTTTTTGTGCTTTGTGATAAAGAATGAATTGTGACAGAATATATATTTTTAGTTTAGTTCAGAGATACAGCGTGGAAACAGACCTTTCAGTCCGCAGAGTCCACACTGACCATGATCCCTGCACACTTGCACTCTCCTACACACACTAGGGAACATTTTACATTCATACCAAGCCAATTAACCTACAAACCCATACGTCTTTGAAGTGTGAGAGGAAATCAAAGATCTCGGAGAAAACCCATGCCGGTCACGGGGAGAATGTACAAGCTCCGTACGGACAAGTACCCGTAGTCAGGATAGAACCTGGGTCTCTGGCGCTGTAAGGCAGCAACTCTACTGCTGCGCCACTGTGCTGCCTTATTAATCCATTCATGTTCCTTGATGTTAATAAAATGTATGAAAAAATAATCAAGGCTGTGAAAATGAAAAATATAATTGTGTGGGGTTTTTTCAGGGTTGACATTATGAAATTCAAGAAGGAAAACATGGAATTTGGGTTAGTTTTGATCCTATTTATAGATTCATGGAATTATAATGTTACATATCAACCAAGTTAGCTATCTAAGTTAATTCCATTTGGCCCAAATCTCTCAAAACAGCCACACCAATATCTACAACAGATGATATTGCAGATAGCGAAGATGGTTATCAAAAATTACAGCAGGATTTTAATAACCATATAACCATATAACAATTACAGCACGGAAACAGGCCATCTCGGCCCTACAAGTCCGTGCCGAACAACTTTTTTCCCTTAGTCCCACCTGCCTGCACTCATACCATAACCCTCCATTCCCTTCTCATCCATATGCCTATCCAATTTATTTTTAAATGATACCAACGAACCTGCCGCCACCACTTCCACTGGAAGCTCATTCCACACCGCTACCACACTCTGAGTAAAGAAGTTCCCCCTCATGTTACCCCTAAACTTCTGTCCCTGAATTCTGAATTCTGAAGTCCAAGTTCAAGTTCAAGTGAGTTTATTGTCATGTGTCCCTGTATAGGACAATGAAATTCTTGCTTTGCTTAAGCACACAGAAAATAGTAGGCATTTACTACAAAACAGATAAATGTGTCCATATACCATGATATAAATATATACACACATGAATAAATAAACTGGTAGTGCAAATAACAGAAAGTGGTTGCTAATAATCAGAGTTTTGTCCGAGCCAGGTTTAATAGCCTGATGGCTGAGGGGAAGTAGCTATTCCTGAACCTGGTTGTTGCAGTCTTCAGGCTCCTGTACCTTCTACCTGAAGGTAGCAGGGAGATGAGTGTGTGGCCAGGATGGTGTGGGTCTTTGATGATACGGCCAGCCTTTTTGAGGCAGCGACTGCGATAAATCCCCTCGATGGAAGGAAGGTCAGAGCCGATGATGGACTGGGCAGTGTTTACTACTTTTTGTAGTCTTTTCCTCTCCAGGGCGCTCAAATTTCCAAACCAAGCCACGATGCAACCGGTCAGCATGCTCTCGACTGTGCACCTGTAGAAGTTAGAGAGAGTCTTCCTTGACAATCCGACTCTCCGTAATCTTCTCAGGAAGTAGAGGCGCTGATGAGCTTTTTTGATAATTGCGTTAGTGTTCTCGGACCAGGAAAGATCTTCAGAGATGTGCACCCCCAGGAATTTGAAGTTCTTGACCCTTTCAACCATCGACCCATTGATATAAATGGGGCTGTGGGTCCCCCTCCTACTCCTTCCAAAGTCCACAATCAGTTCCTTGGTTTTGCTGGTGTTCAGGGCCAGGTTATTGCGCTGGCACCATATGGACAGTTGCTCGATCTCTCTTCTGTACTCTGACTCATCCCCATCAGTGATACGCCCCACAATAGTGGTGTCGTCAGCGAACTTGATGATGGAGTTCGCACTGTGGTTCGCTACGCAGTCATGGGTATAGAGTGAGTACAGCAGGGGGCTGAGCACGCAGCCTTGAGGTGCTCCCGTGCTGATTGTTATTGAGGCTGACACATTTCCACCAATACGAACAGACTGTGGTCTGTGGACGAGGAAGTCGAGGATCCAGTTGCAGAGGGATGCGCAGAGACCCAGTTCTGCGAGTTTGGTAACCAGTTTGGAGGGGATGATTGTGTTAAATGCCGAGCTGTAATCAATGAATAACAGCCTGACATATGAGTTTTTGTTGTCCAAGTGGTCCAGTGCGGAGTGGAGGGCCAGCGAGATCGCATCCACCGTTGATCTGTTGTGGCGGTATGCGAACTGCAGTGGGTCCAGGTTTTTGTCGATGTAGGAGTTGATTTGCTCCATGATCAACCTCTCAAAGCACTTCATCACCACCGGCGTTAGTGCCACTGGTCGATAGTCATTGAGGCACGTCACCTTACTCTTCTTGGGCACCGGTATAATTGATGCCCTTTTAAAGCAGGTGGGGACCTCAGACCTCAGAAGTGAGAGGTTGAAAATGTCCGTAAAAACTCCCGCCAGTTGGTCCGCACAGGTTTTTAGAACACGGCCGGGTATACCATCAGGTCCAGATGCTTTTCGGGGGTTCACCCCTCTGAAGGATTTCCTGACATCGGCATGTCCTCTTGTTTGAATCTTCCCTATTCTCAAAGGGAAAAGCTTGATCACGTCAACTCTGTCTATCCCTCTCATCATTTTAAAGACCTCTATCAAGTCCCCCCTTAACCTTCTGCGCTCCAGAGAATAAAGACCTAACTTATTCAACCTATCTCTGTAACTTAGTTGTTGAAACCCAGGCAACATTCTAGTAAATCTCCTCTGTACTCTCTCTATTTTGTTGGCATCCTTCCTATAATTGGGCGACCAAAATTGTACACCATACTCCAGATTTGGTCTCACCAATGCCTTGTACAATTTTAACATTACATCCCAGCTTCTATACTCAATGCTCTGATTTATAAAGGCTAGCATACCAAAAGCTTTCTTTACCACCCTATCTATATGAGATTCCACCTTCAAGGAACTATGCACGGTTATTCCCAGATCCCTCTGTTCAACTGTATTCTTCAATTCCTTACCATTTATCATGTACGTCCTATTTTGATTTGTCCTGCCAAGGTGTAACACCTCACATTTATCAGCATTAAACTCCATCTGCCATCTTTCAGCCCATTTTTCCAAATGGCCTAAATCACTCTGTAGACTTTGGAAATCCTCTTCATTATCCACAACACCCCCTATCTTGGTATCATCTGCATACTTACTAATCCGATTTACCACCCCTTCATCCAGATCATTGATGTACATGACAAACAACAAAGGACCCAACACAGATCCCTGAGGCACCCCACTAGTCACCTGCCTCCAACCCGACAAACAGCCATCCACCATTACCCTCTGGCTTCTCCCATTCAGCCACTGCTGAATCCATCTTGCTATTCCTGCATTTATACCCAACAGTTTAACCTTCTTAACCAACCTTCCATGAGGAACCTTGTCAAAGGCCTTACTAAAGTCCATATAGACAACATCCACTGCTTTACCCTCGTCAATTTCCCTAGTAACCTCTTCAAAAAATTCAAGAAGTTTAGTCAAACATGACCTTCCAGGCACAAATCCATGTTGACTGTTCCTAATCAGACCCTGTTTATCCAGATGCTTATATATATTATCTCTAAGTATCTTTTCCTTTAATTTGCCCACCACTGAAGTCAAACTAACAGGTCTATAATTGCTAGGTTTACTCTTAGAACCCTTTTTAAACAATGGAACAACATGCGCAGTACGCCAATCCTCGGGGACTATTCCCGTTTCTAATGACATTTGAAATATTTCTGTCATAGCCCCGGCTATTTCTACACTAACTTCCCTCAATGTCCTAGGGAATATCCTGTCAGGACCTGGAGACTTATCCACTTTTATATTTTTCAAAAGTGTCAGTACTTCTTTTACTTTGAAACTCATAGTATCCATAACTACTCTACTCGTTTCACTTACCTCACATAATTCAATATCCTTCTCCTTGGTGAATACCGAAGAAAAGAAATTGTTCAATATCTCCCCCATCTCTTTTGGCTCTGCAGATAGCTGCCCACTCTGTTTCTCCAATGGACCAATTTTATCCCTCGTTATCCTTTTGCTATTAATATAGCTGTAGAAACCCTTTGGATTTACTTTCACCTTACTTGCCAAAGCAACCTCATATCTTCTTTTAGCTTTTCTAATTTCTTTCTTAAGATTCTTTTTACATTCCTTATACTCCACAAGCACCTCATTTACTTCATGCTGCCTATAATTATTGTAGATCTCCCTCTTTTTCCGAACAAGATGTCCAATTTCCCTTGAAAACCAGGGCTCTTTCCAATTTTTACTGTTTCCTTTCAACCGAACAGGAACATAAAGATTCTGTACTCTTAAAATTTCCCCTTTAAATGTCTACCATTTCTCTTCTACATCTTTGGGTATCTGGCTGCTGTAAGATTAATGAGCGTTTAACACGCATAAGTGCAAGAAACAGGTAGAAATATAAAAAATAGGTGTAGGAGGAGGCCATTTGGCCCTTCGAGCCAGCTAAGAAGGATTTTGGTACATTTCTCCTTCATCAGGCAGGGTATTGAGTGCAAAAGTAATGCCCCTGTCCCACTTAGGAAACCTGAACGGAAACCTCTGGAGACTTTGCGCCCCACCCAAGGTTTCCGTGCGGTTCCCGGAGGTTTTTGTCAGTCTCCTTACCTACTTCCACTACCTGCAACCTCCGGCAACCACCTGCAACCTCCGGGAACCGCACGGAAACCTTGGGTGGGGCGCAAAGTCTCCAGAGGTTTCCGTTCAGGTTTCCTAAGTGGGACAGGGGCATTAGAATATTATGTCAGTTGAACAAGATGTTGGTATTGTGATCAGTTTTGGTCACCCTGCTATAAGAAGGATGTCATTGAGCTGGAAACGGTGCAGAGAAGGTTTACAAGGATGTTGCCAGGGCTTGAGGGTCTGAGCTATAGGGAGATGTTGGACAGACTAGTACTTAGATAGTAGGAGGCTGAAGGGTGATCATGCAGAGGTGTATAAGACCATGAGGGGAATAGATGGGGTGAATGCTTTTACTCAGAGTAGGGGACTCAAGAACCAGGGGACATGGGTGAGAGGGAAAAGATTTAATAGGAACCTGAGGGGCAGCTTTTTCACACGGCAGGTGTTGAGTAGATGGAATGAGCTGCCAGAGAAGGCAGTAGAAGCAGGTACTATGACAATATTTAAAGATATTTGGACAGATACATTGATAGGAAAGGTTTAGAGGGACATGGGGCAAATATGGCCAGGTAGGACTAGTGTAAATGGGGGACTATGGTTGGCCTGGGCATGTTAGGCTGAAGGGCCTGTTTCCGTGTAGGTCTCCAACATTCCTCATGATGATGGATATTATTTTGTTGACACCTTAACCGCTATAGGGCATCAACTAATGCTTAGTTTAGTTTATTATTGCCGTGTGTACCAACTACCAAGGTACAATGAGCAGCTTCTTTGTTGCAAGCTAATAAAGAAAGCCTAATCCAATTAACATACCCATGGAGTATCTATTCTCACGCTGAGCACTCATCCAGTACTGTACAGTTAATTTCCAGATGCCCTACTAAGGGAAGCGACCTGGTTTGGAGACCAACGTTCCAACCTGCGACTGGGTTGCACTTCAGTTACTTAAGCATGCAAGTCTAATAACCTTGCATTGGATTTACTGTTCATAAGATTCATGATGTGGAAGACAGACACAAAATCCTGGAGTAACTCAGCGGGACAGGCAATATCTCTGGAGAGAAGGAATGGGTGACGTTTCGGGTCGAGACCCTTCTTCAGACACTGTGGACTCAAATAGTATCTATGTGAGATGAACTGGCCGGGCTCACTCTGACATGGACGAGAGTCTTCTTTAAGTTCAAAACCGAGTTTCTTCTTGAAATGGGGGATTGCAGATTATCGCTACCAATGTCTCAGGCAGCCTTTCTATTATGTGATTTGTCTCTAGTCTATAGGCTTTCTTTGTTCTTACGCCAGCCCATGAATTTCACAACTTTGAACTATTCAAGTTGTCACTCGTTCGAGGAATGGGTAAACGATACACATCTTTTTTCCTTATCAGGCTGGGAAGTTCTTCAATAAAAAGAATGTCAAAATTCAAGAGTCTGTTTATTCTTTGCTGTTCTTCGTTATGCCCCTGTCCCACTTAGGAAACCTGAACGGAAACCTCTGGAGACTTTGTGCCCTACCCAAGGTTTCTGTGCGGTTCCCGGAGGTTGCAGGTGATTGCCGGAGGTTGCAGGTAGTGGAAACAGGTAGGGAGACTGACAAAAACCTCCGGGAACCGTACGGAAACCTTGGGTGGGGCGCAAAGTCTCCAGAGGTTTCCGTTCAGGTTTCCTAAGTGGGACAGGGGCATAAGGCTCCTTAACTGCCTGATTTTGTCAGAACATTCACCGTATCCAAAGAAAAACACCAACAAACGCATGTATGGCGGAATTAGGCAGATACCCACTGATAATAAATATCCAGAAATGAACATTTTTGGAATCACAAATCTAGCCCCCCAGATACCCTCCAGTTTAAAGCCCTTCAAACACAAGAGGGGAGCCCAGAAAAGAGTTCCCTGTGTCAGTTGGTACTGAGACTAACTACCTCTATTCAGTTAAACCCCATCCAGTTAAACCCTGACCAGCCTCAGATCAATACTGATCCCCAATCACCAGTTAGAGTGAACCAAATTGTCAAACAATGTAAAGAAACCTATTTGGAACATTGGGATAAGGAAACCAAAAGCCAAAGCAGATTAGAATGTTACCGTGCCCTAAAAAGAGATTATAAATTGGCAGACTATCTCTCAACTGTTAGAGACATAAAGCAGAGACAGACCCTCACCAAATACAGGTTAAGTGACCACTATTTGGCAGTTGAAAAAGGAAGACAGAAGAGATTCTGGCAACCAAGAGGAAACAGAATATGCAGCCACTGTTTGACAGATGAGGTTGAAAAAGAGGTGCACTTCCTCCTAAAATGCAAAGAAATTGACAAAACAAGGAAACCATACTTTGACAAACTCAGTCTGGCAACCCCTGATTTTAAAGAACTAGATGATATATCAAAACTAAGAATAATCCTTGGTGAAGGAAATACGGCACATCTTGGTGCACAAAACGTAACAGCATGCCATAACCTGAGAGACGGTGAATGACCAACATGCACATATGTACGCACACGCGAATTGACATTAACTGACACTAAGAAATTAATATTGAATTGCTAAACTTGCTATTCTGTTGTACTGCTTACAGCTGCAAGAACGTGTAGCATCAATAAAGGGCTATAGGTCTATTGCGAGTATATGTACAGGAACATATCTATCCATGCACTGTATACTCGTATTTATATTTATGCATTTTAAATATGTATGTTATGTTTTATACTTTGGCAATATAACGATGTATTTTATCATGCCAATAGTTTTTTTAATTGAAAATTGAAATTTAATTGAGAGACAGAGTGAGAGAGAGAGACAGAGAGACAGACAGACAGACAGACAGACAGACAGACAGACAGACAGACAGACAGACAGACAGAGACACAGAGAGACAGAGGACAGACAGAGAGAGACAGAGACATATATATACATATATATATATATATATATATATATATATATATATATATATATATATATATATATATATATATATATATATATATATATATATATATATATATATATATATATATATATATATATATAGAGAGAGAGAGAGAGAGAGAGAGAGAGAGAGAGAGAGAGAGAGAGAGAGAGAGAGAGAGAGAGAGGGAGAGAGACAGAGAGATAGAGACATTAAATTTATAAAACTGACATTTCTTTATTTTTTCCTACGGCGTGCAAAAATGTGCCAAATATATAATGTGGCCCTCATACTGAAATGTTTAGAGGCCCCTGCTTTCGTGAATCCAACTGTGATATATAAAACATAATACAACGTCATGATTGTAACAGTTTGCTTTCAGTTTGTGATAAATATTTGATAATCGGTTATTGGTTATTAAGATTAAGAATGTCTCCAACTCTTCTCTCTGGTGAAGGGAGAATTGCAGTCAGTTTGAGCAAAACAAACTCATACTGAGCCTTGAGTTTGCAACAGTTATCTGTTTTAGTGAGATTGGGTGTGAGCTGAAGACTGGTAAAGCGCTTGTGCTCTCTTTCAAATAGTTATTTAGCATCAAGCGGAAAGTGCAATTATCCCATAGCAGAGATATCGGCTCATTAGAAACTGAGATAGAAAAAGTAACCGCCACCTAGTGTTCAATGCTCATATTACTCCATGGGGAGCCTAATTTCTTGCTGCTGTCTATTTAAACCATATATTGTTATACTATATTGAAATATATACATATATATCTCGAATAATATATATACACATATATACATATATATATATACATGACTTGAATATGACTGGAGTTATATATAATTATATTTTCTAGATAATATGAATATAATTGTGAGTGTGTATTTTGCATGAGACTGCCGCAGAGGTCCGGCTCCTGAACCAGCCTAATTAATGGGTGAGGGCAGATCCTATGGTCTCCCCCATTTACTGAACCCCACTGACTGCCAGTGTGCAGAGTGGGGGTCATGGCCATAGTGGGACTGGGGCAGTGCCAAACTGGGGGAAGGCTAAGGCATCTTCCACTGAGATGAAAATGCCTAACCCTATCCCTAACTTGCCCCCCTTCCAGAACTGCCCACAACTGGAGCCGCTTTGGGACCGGCAGCGGGCTCTGTAAGTGTGGCCGCTCAGCGCGTCCACCTCGGCCAGCATGCCCTTCTGGATCATCGTGGTGATGATGGTGGGGAGCAGCACTGCCCAGCACCCACATAGTGCCGGCTCTGTCAGTCCACTCGCTTGCGGCAACACCGGCCTTCCGACCACTCGCAGCACCCACCGGGGCCCGACAGCCCAACCGACCCTTCACAGCCTCCACCGGCCTACAGACAGCCCAACCGACCCTTCACAGCATCCACCGGCCTAGACAGCCCGACCGACCCTTCACAGCATCCACCGGGGCCCGACAGCCCGACCGATCCTTCACAGCATCCACCGGCCTACAGACAGCCCAACCGACCCTTCACAGCATCCACCAGCCTACAGACAGCCCGACCGATCCTTCACAGCATCCACCGGCCTACAGACAGCCCGACCGATCCTTCACAGCATCCACCGGCCTACAGACAGCCCGACCGATCCTTCACAACATCCACCGGGGCCCGACAGCCCGACCGACCCTTCACAACATCCACCGGGGCCCGACAGCCCGACTGATCGACTGATCGACCGACTGACCCTAATCCTAACCCTAACTCTACATTTTTATTTATAATTTTTATTTAACAGTTCACATCATAACTTTACAAAGATAGATAAATTGTAAAACAAAATGATCAGCAAGGTGAGCATTCCCTTTATTCCTTGCTGTTGTTTTGAAGTAATTCGGAGGCAGCCACGATCCTAGAGTGCTCGCTGCCTAGCTACCATGAAACAAAGCGCGTGATTGGTCAATTGGCATCTGACAATGTCAAACGTGCTTTGATTGGACAAAAACTACTCGGAATATTGGAGTTTGTTCTCATATATCTGCATGTTTTGGTCTTGACGAGTTTCAGGTGTGATTTATATAATATTTTTACACAATATGTTAAAAATTCAGGTAGTTACGTGATTTGGGTCATGAACTTAAACGAAAAAGCACCTCGGCCCACAGCCTATCAGCGGGTCAGGCAGCATCTCTGGAGAATATGGATAGGTGACACTTTGGGTAGGGACACTTCTGCACAGCCTGAAGAAGGGCACCAAATATAGACACCAATTGCTGGAGTAACTCAGCGGGTCAGGCAGAGAAAGGTCCTGACCCAAGATGTCAACTATCTATGTTCTCCAGAGATGCTGCCTGACCTGCTTAGTTACCCCAGCACTTTGCATCTTGGTTTGTAAACCAGCATCTGCAGATCCTTGTATCCCCATCTTCAATTCACCTTGGCTGATCTGACTTGATTCTTGTATTAATAGCAGGAAATAATATTGTGAAATTTGCCTCAAACACTATGATAATGCAGTTTACATCTTAATCACAAAGCTGCTCACATAGATCCTTGTTGTAGCTGCAGTTTACACCGATGATCGACACAAAATGCTGGAGTGACTCAGTGGGACAGGTAGCATCTCTGGAGGGAGGGAAAGGGGGACATTTCGTGTTCCGCTAAGTTACTCCAGCATTTTGTGTCTATCTTTGACAGGAAATCTTTGTCTATGCAATCACACTCATTGAGTATTGAGTCCATACTCCTCACCTCGAGGCAACCCTCTCGCTTCTCTCCACCAATTGCTTTTTCTTCTCCTCCTCCTCCTCCCAATTTTAAGCTTTCATTTAAATGTGGTCATGCTAGAGGTCACCATTACAGAGCTAGGATTAGGGTTGTGCAGAGCAGTTCAAGAACACGATGGATCATTGGAACCTGGTGGTGTGGAACTTCAGGCTTCTGTATCTCCTACCTGACGGAACGAGCGGAGGGATGGTGGCAATCCTTGATGATAGAAATAAGCAGAGTGTAACCACATCAGCAGTACAGGGCATAATGTTGATTTCCTTGCCCTAAAAAGGATATATTTGCTATAGTGTAAGTGAAGATTCACCATATTGAGGGCCTGAATGGCTGGTCTGTCAGAGATGGAGAGATTGAGTGGGCTTGGCCTCTGATTCTAGGGTTGAGAAAAAGAAGAATGAGTCATGTAACATTTTTCATTATCTCATGAGGGGTTAATGTGTGGAGGATGTTATCTTGGCTAAGGAGATTAGGCTAAGGATCACTAACGCTAACTAAAGGGGGATGCCATTTAGGTTTTATGTTTTAGGTTTGGTATGTTTATTAGTATTGTCACATGTACTGAGGTAGTGAAACGTTTTGTTTTGTATGCTATCCAGTCAGATCAGAAATGCCATACATAAATACAATCAAGTCAAACTCAAGTACAATCGATAGAGCAAAGTGTAAGATATAGAGTGCAGAATATAAGTTCATGAGTTATAGTAGCAGAATTAGGCCATTCAGCCCATCAAGTCAATCATGGCTCTCGACCCCATTCTCCTGCCATCTCCCGAAAACCCCTGACACCTGAACTAATCGAGAATCTGTCAATCTCCGATGTTCATAAGTTATAGGAGCAGAATTAGGCCCATATTGTTCTCAGCATTGTAGCGCATCAGTACCATAGACTGACATTAGGAGAAATTATTTTAAGAAGAGGGGTGATGAATATTTGAAATTTTCGCTCCAAACGATGGGGAACTTCAAAGTCTGACTGCATTGGGGAGAGGTTGATGTATTTCTGGTTAGTTGAGGAATCGATTAAAGGTTGAGTAGGCAGGAGAATGGTGTCAAGATAACCAATTACTCTATTAAGGGTTTGGACATGCTAGAGGCAAGAAACATGTTCCCGATGTTGGGGGAGTTCAGAACCAGCGGCCACAGTTTAAGAATAAGGAGTAAGCCATTTAGAACTGAGACGAGGAAACACTTTTTCTTACAGAGTTGTGAGTCTGTGGAATTCTCTGCCTCAGAGGATGGTGGAGGCCGGTTCTCTGGATACTTTCAAGAGAGAGCTAGATAGGGCTCTTAAAGATAGCGGAGTCAGGGGATATGGGGAGAAGGCAGGAACGGGGTACTGATTGGGGATGATCAGCCATGATCACAATGAATGGCAATGCTGGCTCGAAGGGCCGAATGGCCTACTCCTGTACCTATTGTCTATTATCTAACATTGACAATAGACAATAGGTGCAGGAGTAGGCCAGTAGGTAAACTGTAGCCCCTGGTTCTGGACTCCCCCAACATCAGGAACATTTCCTGTCTCTAGCATGTCCAAATCCTTAATAATCTTATGTTTCAACAAGATGCCCTCTCATCCTTCTAAATTCCAGAGTATACAAGCCCAGCCCTCCATTCTATCCACATACAACAGTCCCGCCACCCCGGGAATTAGCCTCATGAACCTACGCTGCACTCCCTCAATAGCAAAAATGTCCTTCCTCAAATTTGGAGACCAAAACTGCACACAATACTCCAGCTGTGGTCTCATTAGGGCCCAGTACAACTGCAGAAGGACCCCTTTGCTCCTATACTCAACTCCTCTTGTTATGAAGGCCAACATGCCATTCGCTTTCTTCACTGCCTGCTGTACCTGCATGCTTACTTTAAGTGACTGATGAACAAGGACCCCCCAGATCCAGTTGTATTTCCCCTTTTCCCAATTTGACACCATTTAGATAATAATCTGCCTTCCTTGAATGGCACAGCAGGCTCAAAGGACGATAACGCCAATATTTGCTCCATTTCTGAATTAAATGTCCATAGAATATAAGAAAATGTAACCCTTAGAGAAAAGTGTCTACTAAAACCCGTTTTGTCTACTGATACAGCTTTCCATATACTTCTACTGACCTGAATTAAAGAACTCATGTGGAGCCTTTTTGGTAATCACCTTTAAATTAAATCTTTCTGACATTTTAAATCTTCCAGTGATGTTGACCACCTATGTGAATGTTCTTGCAAATATGAACACTCGGTTATTTCACTGAAGAAACATACCATTGCAGCAGGTTATCCTTTAATCTCTTGATTGATGTACAGGTGCACAACCTTTTATCCGAAGATCCAAATAACGAAAACCTCCGAATAGCGGCCATTTTTTCGGTCCTTGAAGAAAGGTCCTTGAAAACGTTCACCGAAGGCGGCCCGCAGAGGTGACAGCGGAACCTCCGGTCGGTCCTCGAAGAAAGGGGAACTAAATCCCCATTCATAAAAGAGAAGGTGAGGGTATATTGCACGGGAGGGTTAATAATTGACAATATGCTGCTGCCTGCCCGCTGAGTTAAAAAGTTCCCACGGTAGACTCACGATACACAGTGCAGATTGTCGCTCCCTTCAGTTTCACCCCACCTACACCCCTCTGCTTCCCGGCCATGTGTGTGACCCCTTCCCTCCCCTCTCCAGCTCCCCGCCCATTGCACCGGCGCGGGGGCTTTGCACTGTCTTCACGTCGGCCGTACCAGTCACCGGAGACGTCAGGACCAATTGGACACCGACCACCAGGCCCACCGCAAGCACGGAGAACCCAGAGACCCACAGCCAACAGCAACTCCAGCCCAGCCCCACTCCAACTACAGAGGAACCTGGGTTGTGGATGACGGGGCGCAGCTCGGGGCGTCGTAGGGGCCCATCGGGGAGCGGGTTCCTGTTGGTCCTGACGTCTCCGGCCACCTGCCATCCTCCGGGAACTGTACCGCCCTTGCAGGAGAGTGGGGTTGTTTGCAGTTGCAGAGGGAGAGGGCAATTCACATAAACATCCATCACAGTGAGTCTCCTCCTCACTGTGATGGAAGGCAAAGACTTGTCTCTCCCCTGCTCTCCATTCCTCTCCCGAAGTCGAGGTCAAAGCCCCCGGCGGGCGCTAGCAAGTCCGCGGCCACTC
Organism: Amblyraja radiata; assembly: GCF_010909765.2. Taxonomy (NCBI): domain Eukaryota; kingdom Metazoa; phylum Chordata; class Chondrichthyes; order Rajiformes; family Rajidae; genus Amblyraja; species Amblyraja radiata. Next base: position 358,167 of record NC_045968.1, on the reverse strand, counting down.
AGCCACGCCGGGCGTTGTAAGGCCCCCCTCCAGGTCATTCTCAACCCCGTAATTCGGGCGGGAGAAGTCGCCGCTGCCGGTGCCCCGCAAAACGGTCTCCCACCGGGGACCCGCGGGCTCCCGGTGTCACCATCCACCGGAGTCGGGTCGCAGCAGCTCGCCCCCGCAGCTCTCCACGCTCCGAAGCTGGCTAGCTCCACGGAGGTAGGTCCGTAGGTCCACAGCTCCCATCGTCGCCCACCGACCCCCGGGCCCACTGCAAGCACGGAGATCCCAGAGACCCACAGCCAGCAGCAACTCCAGCCCAGCCCCGCTCCAACTCCAGAGGAACACGTATGCGCAGAAGCTGATGGTGTGCAAGGTACGTCTTGTTCTTGGGGTGGCGGATGAGGGGGCGCAGCTCGGGCTGTGGGCAAACTGCCACTTGTCGCCGTAGCGGCCCATCGGGGAGCGGATTCCTCTGGAGTTGGAGGGGGAGGTGGGTATTGTGCTGTTTGATCGCCCCCTGCTATCCCAGGGACAGGGAGACACAGCGGCTTTTTAGACTGGTGGGCAATCACTTCCAAAGTTCTGCCCACACAGTCAGTACACCTCTGCTACACTGCATTTCATATAAACATTTATTCTGCAAGAAAAAACGACATTGAAGACTCAAACTCGCGATCGAGTAACTGCCAGGATCAAGGCGCAAACTCGCGACCTTGCGGATATGAGCCGAGCACTCTACCACTGAGCCAGCCATTAAAATCTACGCAAAAAAATTTCCATTCCGAAGACCGACAAATTCTGAATTACGAAAAGTGTCTGGTCCCAAGGCTTTCGGATAAAAGGTTGTGCACCTGTACTTCTGACTATGTCAAACTCCTTGCAAGAGATCATGAAAAATTGCTGCAGCTTCATAATAACCATCTAATCTCTTGATTTTGTTATGTTAAAATGTGACTGGGTCTGTCCCCGTTTTCCTTTCTGCTCTGTCCATTGATGCAAGTATGATAAAAAGTTACATTGGAATTATACTTCAACTTAACGTCAATGAAACTGCAAAGGTCTTTCAGATCTTGAGTGGTCATTGACCAGGCCAGTTTTGATCTTGATCATTTATTTGAAATTTATTGATAAATTATTTTTTTCTCTACATTACAATCAAGTTCAAGGTCAGCAGCAAAAGACTTCATACACAGCATATTATGCCCAAGAATTCAAAGTCATCAGGCAAATTTACTTTCCTTATGTGCGAATCGTAAGTTCAACAAGTGGCTCTTGACAAGATTCCAAATCTTTGATGCAGTTGTTGGAATACTTAAAGCTGTTCAGGAAAATAACACTGCCACAATTTTGTATGAGTGAGAAATTTAACAATTAAATTAAATATGCTGCAGTGAGGGTATTAGCAAAGAGGTGCAAGTGTAAACCATCAGCAAATGTGCCCCAGCTCGATTTCAATGATAACTACTGACTTTAAAAAATATATTTTATTCACCAATACCTGTTAGTTGGGCATATATATTTCTCCCAGGCTAAAGATGTGCCAGGAACCTCCTCAATGCTGGGCCTCACCATTTCCCCAATGTTCAAACAACAACCACAATTTGTACATGTCAACAACTGCATTAAATCAAAACAGTGTTAACATATATGACACGGATGCACAGAAAATGAGCCTTCATTGATAAAAATAATTAATTTAAAATACTATATATAAACTATTAATATGCAAAATATTTTACAATGGACCAATCGACCATACTGCCAGGTAGAAATACTATAATATCTTCCGAATCAAAACTTATTTATCTGAATAAGATTAAAAGTAAAACAGATTTTACTATTATGTACAGACGAGAACAATAAAACAAGCATTCACAGTTTACTATGTGATAATAAACCCTCATTTTAACAGACCCTTTATAATGGATTTCAGTTACAGCAGATGGACCTGCCCAAGACTTCCCGGCCCCGGCTTCCAACACTATCCCTTCTTCAGCCTTCTGGCTGCACTTCACACCCACCACTCACATCTTTGGACACTGTGCGTATGGGAGAGGGTAGGGCTGAAGATGTCCTGATTGGGGCTTGCTCCTGGGCCTGGCCAAGCTGGCCATCCGCAAGTCACGGCGCCAGGCGGAAGAAGGCTCTGCCCGAGCCGGCTGCCTGCCACTTTTCCAGGGGGTTACGTCCGCGCCCGGGTGGTACTAGAAAGGGACTACGTGCTGTCCATGCGCACCCTGTGGGATTTCAGGGACCGCTGGGCACCGCAGGGGTTGGAATGCAACCTAAATAAGGATGGTAATATAGTTGTATAATAGTTTATCTATATTATTTAATGTCTGATCTTGACCACTTCCTGTTGTTCTGTATATTGATTTTAGCAAAAACACTGCCACTTATGGCTGTGATTTTTAGCCATTTTACTCAGAGTCCCCCTCCACTGTGCAGGACAAGAGGATTTTTCCCATCAATTAAAAATAAAAGAGTTATTATGTTAAAAAAATGTTGAGATTCTCTCTCCTGAAGGCCAGGCCCCTTCCGGAAGGACTATAAAACCCGGAAGTGTTGAGTGCCTCAGTCAGTCTCTGCAAGATGGGGGTGCGAGAGGGGCACATCTCTCAGTCTGAGCTGTGAATAACACTGAACACAAGTCTACTAAACTGTGAGTGTGGTTTTACTGACCTTGAGTGCCCTTAATGTGGTTTGAAAATGAAAATGTGGTTGGTTTGTAGTAAAGCACAGCAAATGGCTGTTGGTGGTGGCTGGTTTGAAGTGAAGCACCCTGCTTAAAGTGGCATGAAGCTGCACTTGAATTAGGTGGCCTTGCACCCTGCTTGAAGTGGTATGGAACTGCACTTGAGTTTCATGGACTTGGACACTGCTTGAAGTGTTATGAAACTGCACTTAAGTTTGGTGGACTTGTACCCTGCTTGAAGTGGTATGAAACTGCAATTGAATTTGGTGGCCGTGCACCCTGCTTGAAGTGGTATGAAATGGAACTTGAATTTGGTGGCCTTGCACCCTGCTTGAAGTGGTATGAAACTGCACTTGAATTTGGTGGCCTTGCACCCTGCTTGTAGTGGTATGAAACTACAATTGAATTTGGTGGCCGTGCACCCTGCTTGAAGTGGTATGAAATGGAACTTGAATTTGGTGGCCGTGCACCCTGCTTGAAATGGTAGGAAACTGCATTTGAATTTGGTGGCCTTGCACCCTGCTTGAAATGGAATTTCAAGGAATTGTCATGTGTCAACTGCCAGTCCACCAGCCGTGAGTGAGCTGCCAGCAGATCAGGCTTGAGTGATTGAGATGCCACCCCAAGAATCAATTTGGCCCACAATGTCCATACTAGCCCTCTGGAAACTAGTCCCTTCAGCCCACAACACCCATATCAGCGCTCCAGAAAGCCCCCCCCCCCCCCCCACTGGCCACCAATATTGGAATTGGTGGAGAGGTGGAATATTGCGTTGGGGGACCAGCCCTCCCGTGTGAACATGGGACTCAACGGGTCCCACTTAGTCCAGTTTAGTATATTTGTTTTGCTTGTATTGTGGTGGAGGGCTTGTTTTGAATAATTTAGTATTGTACATACAAAAACAACCCATAACCCCTTCTTCACACAGCACGGTTCGTTTGAAGTGGCTGTTGTTGCGGCTCACGTTGTAGCCCCTGGGGACAGTGCTTTCTTTTTTGTTTAGTTTCGTTTCGAAATACAGCGGGGAAACAAGCCCTTCAGCCCACCGATTCCGTACCGGCTAGCGATCCCCGCACATTAACTCTATCCTATACACACATTATGGACAATATTTACACATACCAAACCAATTAACCTATACGTCTTTGGAGTGTGGGAGGAAACCAAAGACCTCAGAGAAAACCCAGGCGGTCACGAGAAGAACGTACGTACAGACAGCACCCACAATTGGGACCGAACCCGGGTCTCTGGCGTTGCAAGTACTGTAAGGCAGCAACTCTACCGCTGTGCCACCGTAGTCACTGCACCGATGGGATGAGCCCAGTCACCATGGGCCTCCCTCCCCTCTAACCAGTTCTCGCTTCTCTGCTGTCTACTCCCCGCTGCTCACGCCTCCTCCTCCTTTTCCCGTAACTCTGTCCACTCGCCTTCTTCCTCCCCTCCACCTCCTTCTTCTCCTCATTCTCCCACGGAGTTGCCAACATACTCCATATAGGAAAGGGGGGAACAAACTGTTGAGCGACAGGAAGAAGGGAAAGCTGGTGAGAGCAGAGGGAGCCCCACGATGACCGGGTGCTTCTTGTGATTGGCTGCGGCCTGAAGAAAGTGCTGTCCCCAGGGACTACGTCTTGAGTTACAACAACAGCTGGTGAAGGAAGGCTCGCTGGTGCACACCAAAGGCATCGATCCCTAGTTTTTAGGTGAAACAACAAAGTGCTGGTGTAACATAGCAGATTGAATCAGTCTGAAGAAGGGTCCCGATGTTACCTATCCATGTTCTCCAAAGGTGCTGCCAACCTGCAGAGTTACTCCAGCACTTTGTATTTTTTTTTTGTGTATTCAACGTCAACTGCAGTTTTGGTTTCATATAAAATTATAAAACGACTGGACAAGTTAGGTGCAGGAAAAATGGGGGCGTCCAGAACCAGGGGCCACAGTCTAAGAATAAAGGGGCCATTTAAAACTTAGATGAAAAAAAACGTTTTCATCCAGTGAGTTGTGAATTTGTGTCATTCTGCCACAGAAGACAGTGTTTGCCAATTCAATGGATGCATTTAAAAGAGTTAGATAGAGCTCTTGGGGCTAGCGGAATCAAGGGGTATTGGGAGAAGGCAGGCACGGGTTACTGATTGTGGATGATCAGCCATGATCACAATGAATGGCGGTGCTGGCTCGAAGGGCCGAACGTCCTCCTCCTGCACCTATTTTCTATGTTAACCTCATACAATGATAATACACTACTCGGTTATAGAGGACAAATGGCAATAACAGACACCGGTCCCCCCCTTAGCCTATGGTCTGTAATAATGAGGGTTTAATGTATTTAATCTGAATTAGGACATTGGAATGTTCGAAACCCTGGAAGGGTGACTTTGCCTTGAACGTAGATATTCTTATCTGAACCACGGTTTATACGTTTCACCATATTTTTCTCAAACATCAGAGGGTGGTAAGCTCCCAAGGTGCAGGCTTGGTCTTGGAACTTTTCATAATAATGGCAGAGATCAGTCTGTCTTTGCGAAGGAAGGAATTCATAGACGTCTATTTCATTGCAAACGGTCATCATTAACAGGATACCTGAGAATGAAAGAAATACTTTAAATTATGGCAAATGGGCCAGTGAAAGAGAAAAACAAATACATATTAGCTATAAATTGCAAATTCAACTAAAAGTGTAGACACAAGTGAACATGCAGATATAAACTCAACATAAACCAATCTTGCATGTTTAATAGAGATTGTTTTTAAATCAGATGATTACATGGGCATCATGCCTCATATCGTGGCAGCTGTGTTGACTTCCTCCACATTGCATATTCATTGACCTTATAAACCGAGCAAAGAAAGAGATGGCATACTTTGCAAGTCTGAAATAGTTCTTGGAGATACACGGCAGGTCTGTCATAAGGTCATGTGATAGGAGCAGAATTAGGCCATTTGGCCCATTAAGTATACTCCACCATTCAATCATGGCCAATCTATATCTCCCTCCTAACTCCATTCTCCTGCCTACTTCCCTTAACCATCTGACAACATACTGATAGCATCTGTGCAGAGAGAAACCAAGTTAACATTTCAGGTTGATGATCTTTCATCAAAATTGAATGGGTGAAGATATGTCTTTAAAAAAAAAAAGTAATTATGAGTTCAAAGGAAGGGAAGGAAGAAAGAAAATTGATTGAGTGAGTGAATGAATGAATGAATGAAATTTACGTACAATGAAATGCTTTGTTTTGCATACAACCTAGACAGTACACAAGTGTAGCTACGTGTTGGTGCCGACAAAGTTACAAAAGTACCAAACTGTCTTATCTACTGCCTGCCGCCGCATGTGGAAGCAGCCCGCCACCCCTGGGCTCCCCTCTGTTCTCCCCCCACGCAAGATCCCCCCATTGCACTCAGTCACGGGGAAAGTTGGTGATGCATTGGAGAGAAAGATGACAAAATGGCAAGGATGATTGCTGAGGGTGGAAGTGGATTGTAATAGAATGTATATATGAGGTGATAAGTGATTTAGTGGAGCTATAAATGGAAATAACAGAATCATTGGTACAATAAAAAATAATGATTGCAGTTATAATCTCAGTCGTGAGTTTGGAAGTCTGTGTATATCTCAAGAAAGAAGCGCTGTTCCTCAAATGGATGCTTCATGAGAAGAGTACGGACAGAGAGGTCAGTGGGAATGAGACAGTGCTTGGCAAATACCAGGCAAATGAGTCCAAGGACAGTTTGTGGATTAAAAGTGGTGTTCAGCACAATGATTACTGAATTTAGATGTGGTCTCCCAACAATGAACATCAAATGACATGCAGGGTTGTAGGTTAAATGGCTTCTGTAAATTGCACATGGTATTTCGGGTGGGATAGCATAGAACTAGTGTACGGGTGATCAATGGTCGGCGTGGACTTAGCGGGGCGAAGAGCTTGTTTCCATGCCGTACCCCTAAAACTAAGTAAATTGCTGTTCCTCTGGAAAGAATCTCTGGTCACTAGACATTCGGAAGAGAGGAGGGGAAGAGCAGTTATCGCATTGAACATATTTCCAAGCGAAGGTGACATGCAAAGGGTTCGAATCTCATTGTGGAACAGAATATTGAGAAGGGAACCACCTCTTCAGCAAGTGGGAAAACAAAGGAAAGATGAAGGTGATGGTGAGATCGAGTTGGAATTGGTGAAAATGGCAGATGGTGATCAGCCAAAGGTGGACGATGGCAAGCAGAGGGCCAGTATGCTATCACAGAATAGGCAGGTAGTGGTATAAGTGAGAGGACAAATACACAAAATAAAACAAATACCACCCACAGTAAGGGAAGGCATCTCAGCCAGTAACTCAAGTTCAAGTTCAAGTGAGTTTATTGTCATGTGTCCCTGTATAGGACAATGAAATTCTTGCTTTGCTTCAGCTCACAGAACATAATAGGCATTTACTACAAAACAGATAAGTGTGTCCATCTACCATAATATAAATATATACACACATGAATAAATAAACTGATAAAGTGCAAATAACAGAAAAAGGGTTATTAATAATCAGAGTTTTGTCCGAGCCAGGTTTAATAGCCTGATGGCTGTGGGGAAGTAGCTATTCCTGAACCTGGTTGTTGCAGTCTTCAGGCTCCTGTACCTTCTGCCTGAAGGTAGCAGGGAGATGAGTGTGTGGCCAGGATGGTGTGGGTCTTTGATGATACTGCCAGCCTTTTTGAGGCAGCGACTGCGATAAATCCCCTCGATGGAAGGAAGGTCAGAGCAGATGATGGACTGGGCAGTGTTTACTACTTTGTAAAGAGCTGCGTAACAAAGGTGGAGAAACTACAATGGATGAAGTTCTCAAAGAAAATGGTTGTGAAAAAGCATTAGAGCTTCTTTCATTTAAATTCAATGCAGATAGCTGGCAGTGTTAAAAATATCACAGCTGCTGAATCCTATTCAATTGTGCAGTTTCATGCAGAGGATCAGTTGCTTTTGCTTGTACCTAATTGAAGGATTTTCTACATTTATTTCATTCAGGTAATAGACAATAGACAATAGGTGCAGGAGTAGAGGCCATTCGGCCCTTCGAGCCAGCACCGCCATTCAATGTGATCATGGCTGATCATCCACAATCAGTACCCCATTCCTGCCTTTTCTCAATATCCCTTAACTCCACTATCCCTAAGAGCTCTATCTAACTCTCTTGAAAGCATCCAGATAACCAGCCTCCACCACCCTCTGCGGCAGAGAATTCCACACACTCACAACTCTCTAATAAAAGCATTCGAACAGACAGAGATAGTGACACAGGGTAGAGTTGCTGCCTTAGAACACCAGAGATGCAAGTTTGATCCTGACTACAGGTGCTGTCTGTACGGAGTTTGTACGTTCTCCCTGTGACCATGTGGATTTTCTCCAGTTTCCTCCCACATTCCAAAGAAGTGCAGGTTTGTAGGTTAATTGGCTTCTGTAAATTGCCCCTAGTGTGTAATATATAGAGTCATAGAGTAATGCAGTGTGGAAACAGGCCCTTCAACCCAACTTGCCCACACCGGCCAACATGTCCCAGCTACACTAGTTCCGCCTGCCCACGTTTGGCCCATATCCCTACAAACCTGTCCTATCCATGTACCTGTCTAGCTGTATCTAAAACGTTGGGATAGTCCCTGTCTCAACTACCTCCTCTGGCAGCTTGTTCCATACATCCACCCCCCTTTGTGTGAAAAGATTATGCTTCAGATTCCTAGTAAATCTTTTCCCCCTTCACCTTAAATCTATATCCTCTGGTCATCTATTCCCTTATTCTGGGCAAGAGACTATGTGTCCACCTGATCTATTCCTCTCATGATTTTGACACCTCTATAAGATCACCCCTCATCCTCCTGTGCTCCAAGGAATAGAGTTCTAGCTTGCTCAACCTGTCCCTATTGCTCACACCCTCGAGTCCTGGTCACATCCACATAAATCTTCTCTGTACCCTTTCCAGCTTGACAACATCTTTCCTATAACATGGTGCTGAGAACTGAACACAATACTAGCATGCACACAATGCTTTTCACAGTATTCCGGTACACAATGATTAATAAATCAAAATCATTTTTCATCTCGTGCTATAATTTTTCACTCATTTATACCTGAAGGAGTAACTAGTGTACGGATAATCGTTGGTCAGCATGGATCGGTGGGCCGAAGGGCCTGTTTCCACGCTGTATCTCTACACTAAACTAAGATGAATTTGGTTTCAACTTTGACCATAGTCACTTCATAAATGTTTTAATATTCTTAGATAAAACCGTATAGTTTGCACCTATGCTTGCCTTTGAATTTGGAATGTGGGACATTCCTGTGAGCTGATCTGATGCATATTATTCTCTGAACTCTTTTTTCCAACACATTTTCCCGTTCTTACCCGAATAGTAAAAAAATATTCTCAACTTTGAATTGCTAGCTCTACCTTGTATTCTCATTGTCCATTTTGAGGGACAGTTAATAATCAACATGCAGTGGTGGAAATTTAACGGTATATTTAAAAACATATGCAGAATAGATACACAGGGATTGGTCCTGTAACCTCAAGAATGGTGCTTTCACCACAATCAGAAGAATCATAGGGGTATTGATTGGAATCTAAATGATTCTGACCGGTCTTGATAAGATGAATGTGGTGAGGATGTTGGAATTTAGAAACCAGAGGTCACGTATAAAAATAAGAGGTACACCATTAATGACAGACAAACAAAATAGTTGTTTTTTCCCTTGGAAGTTTTCACCCCTTCATCAACAGGGAATGTAGCAGGAGCTTTGAATATTAAGGTAAATGTAGTTAGGTTGTTGACAAGCAAGGCAGGTAGGATTGAAAGTTTACCAGGGACCAGTGATGGAAATGGGTTTTAGGAACTAGGGGTACTCTAAGGTCCGTGAGGCTATTGACAAATAGGAAAACAAAAAAAATCGTAATTCCGATTTAAATCTGATATAAGGTCCATAGGGTGGGTATCGATTAATTCTAGACAACAGATTAAAATAAAAACCTTACCCCATTAAATCACTCAGGGTGTAGTATGATATGTTCTGCAGTATGAAGTGTACAGCAAAACAGGCACTTCCAGTGTGGTCTATCGTGTTGTTTCTTCAGCTGACCACGGATTTATTTTAAGAGCAAAACATAAAGTGTTGGAGAACTCAGCAGGTCAGGCTGGATCTACGGAGGGTCCGAAGAAGGGTCTCGACCCAAAACTTCACCTATTCCTTCTCTCCAGAGATGCTGCCTGACCCGCTGAGTTACTCCAGTGAAAGACAGAGAGACACAGCGAGAGGGAGAGAGGGAGGAAAGGAGAGAGCGAAAGACAGAGAGACACAGCGAGAGAGGGAGGGAAGGAGAGTGTGAAAGACAGAGAGACACAGCGATAGATGGAGCGAGGACGAGAGGGAGCGAGGGCGAGAGGGAGAGAGAGCGAGAGAATAATAAAATAACGTGACTACCTGCACACCAGAAGAAGCTCGTGGTCCGGAGCAATGACAGTGAGTTTATTAAATTCTCCCATGAATTTTATTCAAAGGAACGCAGTGTCATTAATACACGGTCAAAACACAATTACATTTACTGAGGAATGTGGATAGATGTATAACACATTGTATGACTACGTGTTAACTACTGGCTGTTAACAAGTGCTAACAGTGGTAGTTAACAAATCGTTTTCATCTCATGGCCGGTGCAGAGTGACTCGTTGTAACAATTATCCATGATCATCCTTGTACAGCCATGATCATATTGAATGGCGGTGCAGGCTCGAAGTGCCGAATGGCCTACTCCTGCACCTATTTTCTATGTTTTCCATGATCATTTAAAAAAAATACGTATTTAACAATTGACTCCCTTCTTGTACAGAAATTGTACATAAACTGGAAACTGAAAAGTAGGGGAACGCCGTCCCCCTGCGTACCCCCCCCCCATTTCCATCACTGCCAGGGGCACACAGGCACTCAGAGCCCTGTTATCGTCTGATCAGCCTTGGTGTATTGAATAGTGGAGCACTCAAGAGGCCAAACGTACATGTTTGTAAATCTAATATGCAACAATAAAGCCTTGGCCGACGGAATGCCCCAGTTGCCAAACATTTTCCCTTCCCATTCCCATACTGACTTTTCTGTCTTGGGCCTCCTCCACTGTCAGAGTGAGGCCACACGCAAATTGGAGAAAGCACCTCATATTTTGCTTGGGAAGCTTGCAACCCAGCGGTAGAAGTATTGATTTCTCTAATTTCAAGTAAGCCATGCACTCCCTCTCTCTCCATCCCTCCCCATCCTAGTCATCGTTTCACTGTTTCACTGTTCCCAACCCTTCATTATCACCTCCTCCACAGTCAACAATGGACCATTGTGGGCTGCTTGGCCCTTGGTGCCGGCTCCAATTTGTTCTGTACTTTTTCACACCTCTAGTTTCCCTCTTATTCTGAAGAAAGGTCCCGACCCGAAACGTCACCTATTCCTTTTCTGCAGAGATGCTGCCTGACCCCTTGAAATGATGCAGGTTTTCTGTATAAACCAGCAACTGCAGTTCCTTCTTACACAATAAAGTTATCTCGTTATGCTTCTTGCGTTTGAGGCAGCAGAGGTTATGTAACGCCCTCCGGGCGCTGTAGCCAGTTCAATGTGCTGTTGTCGAGGGACGTGAGGTGAGCACTTGCATGACTGATGCGCACAAAGATGTTCACTCACCCATTAGTCCAGAGGAAGGGGGATTGCGCTGGATATCTTCTGCCGCATTCTCCTGCAAGATGTTCCAAAGCTGCCACTGCATTTTGGGATTTATAATGTACAAGGGCTGATCTGGATTATTTTCACGGTACTTGATGTAATTCTCAAAGAAATCGTAGTCTGGCTGCTTGAACCACTGGAGGGGTAGGGAGGAAAGAAAATACAGGAATGAATACTGTGGTGTACCCTGCCACTAGTTTTCAACTCCTACATTGAATTATAAGGAAGATTTGTGCTATTTGAAGAATCAACCAATGACGTCCCATCATAACTGACTGTCCTGCTGAAATATACCAGATCTCTCCATTATCGTTTTTAATTTTTACAAGTGGAATACATAATCCAAGACAGTCATTCTTGGTAATGAGGACTTCGAACAAGAGTTTGGGAGTTCCTTTGGCATCTGCGTAAAGCCTTTCCTGCACTAGGTATTTTCATGAGTTTCAAGGACAAAATCTAACCTCCAGACTGTGTGAACACACATTTAAGCAAAGCCCTTCACAGATGCAATGCTTTGTTTGTTCTCAGCGTTAACTTCTCTTGCACAATAACTGGTGCATGCATGACCTGTCATGTGCAAAAGATCACATTCCCAATGCCAACAATAAAAGGCATGACTGGAAAGTTAGAAACAATGTTAATTAAATCCAGCAGCTTCATAAAATATGTTTGTCAATTGTTAAGAACCAGTATAGTTACAAGCCAGTGCATAACCAGAAGCACTCATTAATTCAGTTTGAAAAAATGTAGACGCAAGAACTGCAGATGCTGGTTTACAAATTCAGTGATTCCGATTAAGAATTGTTGATGAATCCAAATCCTTTTTGTAATCGCGTGTGTCATATATAACCCAGATAAGACTGGGACATTTTAAAATGATCTTCGGAATAATTGTTTGCTTTGTGTGTGTGTGTGTGTGTGTGTGTGGGTGTGGGTGTGTGTGTGTGGCCTTTGCTGATCTGCAGATTTGAATGTCCAAAACAATTTGCCCACTTTCCAATGTTCATTGATCTGCGCATTAAAGGAGATCTAGCTGGATTATAAATTCTGCTGCACCACAAAAGGCTCTTTATCGTCTACTGAAAGTGTCTGTGTTTCTGTGAAGTTTCCCTCAGCAGCCAATTTCTATCAAGGACAAGTCCTGGAAATGTTTCTGATAATTTTCTGGCATTAAAAGAACTTAAAACTTTAAAACAAAACCAATAAAAATACTGAATAAAAAGTAATCTCACTTAATTGAATCAAAATTTTGAAAGTAAAAGGTTCCCTCTCCATTTAATGAATGAATTATCCTTTATTGTCATTCAGACCTTTCGGAACGAAATTTCTTCCCCTTGCAGTCATACATATAATAAAATAACAAAACACACAATAAACACAAATTTAACATCCACCACAGTGAGTTCACCAGGCACCTCCTCACTGTGATGGAAGGCAAAAATCTTAAAGTCTCTGTCTCTTCCCTCCTTATTCTCCCTCTGCGCTGAGGCGATCCAGGCCTCCGATGTTGTGACCCCACCGGGTGATGGTAAGTCAGTCCCGCAGCCCGGGGTGGTTGATAAATGTATGTGAGAGATGTCCCTGTGCCAGGTGAGGATTCTGCATGAACATCTCGAGGCAAATAAGTGTTCATAAGTGAATGCAGCAGAATTAGGCCATTCGGTCCATCAAGTCTACTCCACCATTCAATCATGGCTGATTTACCTTTCCCTATCAATCTCATTCTCCTGCCTTCTCCCCAGAACCAGTGACACTTTAACTAATCAAGAATCTATCAATCTCTGCCTTAGAAATATCCATTGACCTGGCCTCCACAGCCTTCTGCTGCACTGTTTGAGACTTCACATGGAGGCCAGTGTTGTGGAAAAGGCTAAAGAGTGATTCACAGCTTTGAGACTAAGTAAGAACATATAAAATGCCAATATTTTCTTACAAAATTTGGACCAATGTTTTGAGAGTGTATATATGATGCTTGAATTTCCTTTTATTCAAAGCCTAGTTCACCTCCAAAATTGAACTAGACTCTTTTATGATTCTGCCTGGCAAATGTGGACATTATACATGTTATGTACAATTATGTCTCCAAAGATTCTTCCTTCAGGTGGAAAAATCTGGTAGTTACATCCATGTCTAAAGTCAGTTACTACCAACACCCAGATCTGATCTTGCCCCTTAAAGAGATGATAGTTAACCGATATTATATACCATTTCTCAGAGGGTAGAAATTCATGAAGCAAAACTCAACTTTATTATTTTGCAAATTGAGAAGAACGAAGCAGTCACGCTCAAATAAAAAGCAACAATTTGAACAAGTTCAGCACCACAGAACTTTCCATAATTCAAAGACCCTTGAAGAAATAAAACTCCTTGATTCAAATACTGACTGCAAAGTATCTGGCAGTCTTTGATTTGGATGTACAGAAAATCGAATGTAAATGATCTCTGGAGCTAACTTTCGTCTTCAGGTCCTGCCAAGGAGTATTTGAGTGAAACACAAATCTTTAAGGTATGTAGTGAGCACTGTGCCATTCCCTCACATACCATACTTCCTGACATTGGGTATCAGGCTCTCACGAAATAATAGCAGCCAGAAGGATCAAGACATGAAGGTCATGCTTGGGGTGAAGAAGAAATAGGTCTTTAAACCTTGGTCATCTTGGAACTCTTGGATGTCATGAGACCATTGCAAATGTAGCAGTCACAAAGTTGGTTGTGGGAAAGGTGCCTTCTCCAAATAGAAGAAGGAGAGAGAGAGGGAGGGAGAGAGAGATGGATGAGAGAGGGGGAAAGAGGGGGAGAGAGATGGAGAGGCGTAGAGAAGGAGAGAGAAAGGGAGAGAGGGAGGGAGAGAGAGGGAAGGAGAGGGGGAGAGGGGGAGAAGGGGAGAGGGGGAGAAGGGGAGAGGGGGAGAGAGGGAGAGAGAGGGAGAGAGAGGGATAGAGAGGGAGAGAGAGGGAGAGAGAGAGAGAGAGGGAGAGAGAGAGGGAGAGAGGGAGAGAGGGAGAGAGAGAGAGAGGGGGGGGGGAAAGGAGAGGGGGGGGGGAGAAAGAGAGAGAGGGAAAGAGAGATATATCTCTGGGCACCTTAAATCATTTTCTAACAAATGTAAGCAATGCCACACTCCTTCCACGTGCATTCAACAACATTCTTGGTGTATACACTTGCCTGCTCCATGTGAGTGTGGGACTACTAATGTTTGTGGTAAGCTAAAAATTAAGGGCTTTTTGAAATTCCTCAAAGGTAAGAGCGTCCTCTAGCAGGTAAATTAGACCGTACCTTGGTAAGGTTAGTTGAATATGGTGCTGGGTCCCAGACTAATAAGACACCTGTTTTGTACAAACTGTCACCATGAAAGTTGTGCTCTCGCCTTGAAAGGATCTGTGGAGAAAAGTTCTGGTTTAGCACATGCAAAATGTATGGTCAGCATCCATTTATATCAGTGAAGGAAGAGCAGAATGGGCGAGTTGATCAGTTAAATGAATTGAATTTCTCACTTTCATAACATCTCGTAAAATCTACACTGTTTGAATAAAAATACTTAAAGAATAGTCCTGTAATTGTATTTGAGAGCTGTCTGAGAGATTATGGTGTCTACCTCATTAAAGCAATGGGATTACAAAATATAAATAAGGATTATTATTTAGCTCCCTTTTATAAAATGGAATTCATTCCAAGTTCTAAATATCCCAAACCATTTATTAAAAAATTTCTGCGTTACTCTAACTGACACAATCAGAATTTTACTTTCCCCAAAGCCACGCACATCAGAAGGATACACTGACAATCCTCAAGCCATCTGTGAATATACTGCAGATGGTACTCTAGCTCTTTATATTCCATGCCACATTTATTGGTCCACACACTTCCATATCCTAGACTTCTGCAGTTCAATGTAATCTTTGAGTTGAGACTGAACCTAACCCTTAGGAAATAATTTGCAAGCTCACACAGAAATACAACCAATTGCTCTTTGAAAAAAATCTTTAAAGCAATCCCACATCACAAATAAGGTAATGTGAAAACAAACAGTTAAGATAGTACATGAAACGACCAAAGGTTTGTGTAAACCATTGAGTTCTCCATTTTCAAGTAACAGCTCCCTCTCTTGCCCCTGCCCCTGGCCCCTGCCCCCACGGCAGTGTGCACACATTCCTCCCACCATCCCAGTCACTCTGCTCCTCCTCCACCCCCCTCCCCCTCCATATGCTCATTGCCCAATGTTGTACTCCCCTTTGTCCTTTCCATTCCTCCCACCCCCCACCCCCTTGCATCTCCCTTGGGCTTTACATTTCACTCCTCCTCTTCTATCCTTATCTGACACCATTTTGCCACTTTTCATCTCCAGCCTTTGCCATTGGCTCCACCCATCTGCTAATCAATGCTGCTTTATTTCACACACGTGTAACTGCACTGTCAATTTTTGTTGTTGTATATTTACACAAGCGGGCACCACCATATTTTGGCACCATTTCCAAAGTACAAATTCAAATCCAAAACAATCCCCCTCACCTCCATCCACCCATCACTTTCCAGGTTTTGCTTCAACCCTAACCTCCCCCCCTCATCAATCTGCAGAAGGGTCCTAACCCAAAACATCCTCTGTCCATGCTGCCTGACCCGCCGAGTTCCTCCGGCACTTTGTATTTCTGTATCAGCACAACATTGATGCTTAGATGTTGAAAATGTTTAAGTTTACAAGCAATCTAAAAAATGGTGAATGAGTTTTACTCCCAATCTTCACACTTTCAAATGTCAGTTGATGCCAGATCCTGCCAGACCAGAATCACCCTGATATTTGTGCAAGATGTTCAACTTTTGGAGACATCGTTACATTGGCAAGGGTCCAGAAAAAAAGGGCCTTTGTTTGGATAGAAACATAGAAATATAGAAAATAGGTGCAGCAGTAGGCCATTCGGCCATTCGAGCCAGCACCGCCATTCAATATACTCATGGCTGATCATCCAAAATCAGTACCCCGTTCCTGCTTTTTCCCCATATCCCTTGAACAAATAGCTTCAAGATTTTCTTGTCGACCCTACCATCATCACTTGGGATACAAATTTCAGTCATTCTTTATGGTCAGTTTTGATTCATCTTGAGTTATGCAGTCCTGCTGAAGGTGTGATTGTGATTTTCAACTTTTCAAATGGAAAAACAAACCCACAATGTAAATTAAAAAAATTAATTGGCAACCACCGAATATAACATTTTACTGCTGGGCAAATTCAAATCCATAATCTGCCGAGTTATGCAATACCCAGGGGGAAACAAGCCACTGGATCAAAGCCAGATATTCATTGTTTCACAATGTTTAATGGATGGAGCTACCAATCCCTATATGACACCATTACATAACACCGATGGGACACTGCAGCTTTCAAAGAGACTTCCAAATTTACAGATTTTCAAATGTTCTTGTCATTATCGAAACAAGGTTTTGGAATTCTCTGCGTAAACCTTCTAGCTGCTGGCAACATACTGAATATTAGGTCAGACACATGTTTTGTGGCCAGCTCGGCTACTTGGAAACCATTGGCTTCATAACTTCAGACACCTAGTCTTCCATTGGGCAGACAGATGGGACGACAGATGGCACAATGGGGTAAGTGTTCGGCTGGCAACCGGAAGGTAGCTGGTTCGAATCCCGCTTGGAGTGCATACTGTCGTTGTGTCCTTGGGCAAGACACTTCACCCACCTTTGCCTGTGTGTGTCCTTGGGCAAGACACTTCACCCACCTTTGCCTGTGTGTGTGGATGTAATTATGTGAAGCACTTTGGGGTCAATGCAAGTTGACTAAAAATGTGGTATATAAATAAAATTTAAAAAAAAATAAGAAATGAGATTGCCAAATAGATACTCATTTTTCTCTTGGCTTCATGCTCAAGCAAGTATAAACGCATTGTAGATAGACACAAAAAGCTGGAGTAACTCAGCAGTACAGGCAGCATCTCTGGAGAGAAGGAATGGGTGACGTCTCGGGTCAAGACCATTCTACAGACACACTGTAAGTGAATTCTGAGCAGTAGCTTCTAACTCCTGAACTTAAAGAAAGGAGACTTTGAAGGTATGAGCTGGGAATTAAAGGTATCAAAGGTTTCAAAGGTCTTTTATTGTCACGTGTGCCAGTTGACAGTGGAGATGCAATGGCAAAGATTTAAAGACTGCATGAATGAACTCCAAAAATTGTTCATCCCTGTCTGGCGAAAAAATAAAATGGGGAAGGTGGTGAACGAGGGAAACCAAGTGCTAAATCCAAGGAAAAGGCATATAAATTAGCCAGAGGACTGGGAGAAATTTAGAACTCAACAGAGGAAGACAAAGGGGTTAATTAAGAGGGGGGGGGGGGGGGGGGGAGGGAGTGGGTTGGGGAAGAGCATGAAAGAAAACTTGCAAGGAATATAAAAACTGACTGTAAAAGCTTCTTTGGATATGTAAAAAAGAAAAGATTAGTGAAGACAAATGTAGGTCCCTTACAATCACAGACAGGTGGATTTATAATGGGAAACAAGGAAATGGCAGATCAGTATTTTGGTTCTGTCTTCACTAAGGAAGACACAATCTCCCAGAAATACTAGGGGACCAAGGATCTCGTGGGAGGAACTGAAGGGAATCCACATTAGTCAGGAAATGGTGTTAGGTAAACCTTTGGGACTGAAGGCAGATAAATCCCCAGGGCCTGATGGTCTACATCCCAGAGTACTCAAGGAGGTGGCCTAGAAATCGTGGATGCATTGGTGATCATTTTCCATTGTTGGAAAGTAGTGACAGGATCG
This sequence comes from Amblyraja radiata, assembly GCF_010909765.2. NCBI lineage: Eukaryota > Metazoa > Chordata > Chondrichthyes > Rajiformes > Rajidae > Amblyraja > Amblyraja radiata. The sequence goes on along the minus strand of NC_045968.1, from coordinate 339,984 downwards.
GTCAAAGTCAGTATGGATTTATGAAGGGGAAATCATGCTTGACTAATCTTCTGGAATTTTTTGAGAATGTTACAAGTAGAATGGTTAAGGGAGAGCCGGTGGATGTGGTTTATCTGGACTTTCTAAAAGCCTTTGGCAAGGTTCCACACAAGAGAATAGTGGGCAAAATTAGAGCACACGGTATTGGGGGTAGAGTATTGACATGGATAGAGAACTGGTTGGCAGACAGGAAGCAAAGATTAGGAATTTACAGGTCCTTTTCAAAATGGCAGGCAGTGACTAGTGGGGTGCCGCAAGGCTCGATGCTGGGACCACAGTTATTTACAATATATATTAACGATTTTGACGAGGAAATTAAATGTGACATCTCCAAGTTTGCGGATGACACAAAGCTGGGTGGCAGTGTGGGCTGCGATGAGGATGCTATGAGGCTGCAGGGTGATTTGGATAGGTTGGGTGAGTGGGCAGATGCATGGCAGATGCAGTATAATGTGGATAAATGTGAGGTTATCCACTTTGGTGGCAAGAACAGGAAGGCAGAATATTATCTGAATGGTGTCAGATTGGGAAAAGTGGAGATGCAAAAGACCTGGGTGTCCATTTACATCGGTCACTGAAAGTAAATATGCATGTACAGCAGGCAGTGAAGCAAGCTAATGGCATGTTGGCCTTCATTGCAAGAGAATTTGAGTTTAGGAGCAAGGAGGTCCTACTGCAGTTGTACAGGGCTCTGGTGAGACCACACCTGTGTGCAAAACAGGTATTGTGTGCAAAACAGGTATTGTTTGCAATTTTGGTCTCCTAATTTGAGGAAGGACAATATTGCTATTGAGGGAGTGCAGCGTAGGTTCAGCAGGTTAATTCCCGGGATGGTGGGACTGGCGGATGATGAAAGAATGGGTCGACTGAGCTTGTATTCACTGGAATTTCGAAGGATGAGAGCAGACCTTATAGAAACATATACAATTCTTAAGAGATTGGACAGGCTAGATGCGGGAAAATTGTTCCCGATGTTGGGGGAGTCCAGAACCAGGGGTCACAGTTTAAGATTAAGGGCTAGGCCATTTAGGACTGAGATGATGAAAAGTTATTTCACCCAGAGAGTTGTGAATCTGTGGAATTCTCTGCCACAGAAGACAATGGAGGCCATTTCGCTGGATGTTTTCAAGAGAGATTTAGGGCTAAAGGAATCAAGGAATATTGGGAAAAAGCAGGAATGGGTTCTGATTTTAGATGATCAGCCATGATCATATTGAATGGTGGTGCTGGCTCAAAGTGCCGAATGGCCTACTCCTGCACCTATTTTGCTATGTTTGTAACTATCTTTAAGGAACTGTTTGTTTGACTGCCATATGCCCAGGAAACCGAACTGCATTGTGAATGGAGACAGACGTCTACTCAGTTGTGTGGACAAATGGCCGAATCATCTGACGAATGTACAGACTAATTGGTGAAGCATATCATTCCAAACCTTATAAAAATGTCACCGCTGATTGAGAGAACTGCAATAATTAACATAGAAACATAGAAATTAGGTGCAGGAGTAGGCCATTCGGCCCTTCGAGCCTGCACCGCCATTCAATATGATCATGGCTGATCATCCAACTCAGTATCCCGTACCTGCCTTCTCTCCATACCCTCTGATCCCCTTAGCCACAAGGGCCACATCTAACTCCCTCTTAAATATAGTCAATGAACTGGCCTCGACTACCCTCTGTGGCAGGGAGTTCCAGAGATTCACCACTCTCTGTGTGAAAAAAGTTATTCTCATCTCGGTTTTAAAGGATTTCCCCCTTATCCTTAAGCTGTGATCCCTTGTCCTGGACTTCCCCAACATCGGGAGCAATCTTCCTGCATCTAGCCTGTCCAACCCCTTAAGAATTTTGTAAGTTTCTATAAGATCCCCTCTCAATCTCCTAAATTCTAGAGAGTATAAACCAAGTCTATCCAGTCTTTCTTCATAAGACAGTCCTGACATCCCAGGAATCAGTCTGGTGAACCTTCTCTGCACTCCCTCTATGGCAACAATGTCCTTCCTCAGATTTGGAGACCAAAACTGTACGCAATACTCCAGGTGTGGTCTCACCAAGACCCTGTACAACTGCAGTAGAACCTCCCTGCTCCTATACTCAAATCCTTTTGCTATGAAAGCTAACATACCATTCGCTTTCTTCACTGCCTGCTGCACCTGCATGCCCACTTTCAATGACTGGTGTACCATGACACCCAGGTCTCGCTGCATCTCCCCTTTTCCTAGTCGGCCACCATTTAGATAATAGTCTGCTTTCCTGTTTTTGCCACCAAAATGGATAACCTCACATTTATCCACATTATACTGCATCTGCCAAACATTTGCCCACTCACCCAGCCTATCCAAGTCACCTTGCAGTCTCCTAGCATCCTCCTCACAGCTAACACTGCCCCCCAGCTTAGTGTCATCCGCAAACTTGGAGATATTGCCTTCAATTCCCTCATCCAGATCATTAATATATATTGTAAATAGCTGGGGTCCCAGCACTGAGCCTTGCGGTACCCCACTAGTCACTGCCTGCCATTGTGAGAAGGACCCGTTTACTCCTACTCTTTGCTTCCTGTTTGCCAGCCAGTTCTCTATCCACTCTCTATTAAATGACGGGATTATCATGATGGGCTGCATGGCATAATTCCACTAACTTATGATGTCATGTAAGATCACCATTAAATATCTTAGTTAACTAGTGAATGGAGCGTGTTATTCTGAAAAAGTCATGAATATTAATCTTGTCACCTAATATACATTATACATTTAATATTAAAAAATCAACCTTGTACCTTACAATTCAAACCGAGGGGCAAGTGTTTTGTGAAATTAATGTTTAAAGTCGTTCAAGTAGAGGAATAGTTTTGAGGGATTTTTTTTGAGGAACTGCTGATGAATTCCTTTTGTTATGTACAAACAGTTCTTGGAGTAAAGTCAATTTATATTACAGAAGTCTCCAGTGCTCAATTGTATGTGGTAACTGTTTTGTTGATGAACTCATGCCTGCACCTCACAATGTGTCTGGCACCCCACTGCTCTTTTGCTTATTGGACTTTCTCTCATCCCATCAGGCTACCTGGCACTAAATGTTCAAGAAGGAACTGCAGATGCTGGAAGATCGAAGGTACACAAAAATGCTGGAGAAACTCAGCGGGTGCAGCAGTACTAAATGTTATTCCCTTATCAGATACCTATACACTGTAAATGGATCGATTGTAATCATGTATTGTCTTTCTACTGACTGGTTAGCACGCAACAAAAGCTTTTCACTGTACCTCGGTACAAATGACAATAAACTAACTAACAGCATCATCCAAAGCTATGGGTTGAAAAGAACATTTGCAATAACGTGACTGGACGACTTCTGTTGGCTTTAGACTTTAGAGATACAGCATGGAAACAGGCCTTTCGGTCCACTGGGTCCACGCTGACCAGCGATCCCCGTACGTTTTCAAGAGAGAGTTAGATTTAGCTCGTCGAGCTAAGGGAATCAAGGGATATGAGGAAAAAAACAGAAAATTTACAATTTTATGGGAGCCAATTAACCTACATATGTGGACGTTTTTGGAGTGTGGGAGGAAACAGGAGCACCCAGAGAAAACCCACAGTCAGTACAGGCAGCACCTGTGGTTAGGATCGAATCAGAGCCTATGGAACTGTAAGATAGCAAATCTATTGCTATGCCACTCTGCCGCCCCTCAGATTAGTTCTTGATTAGTTCTGAGAGGTAGTCCTTTCTCCACCCTATCACTCCCACAGCAGTCAATGGCCGAATGGAATCATTATGGACAAAAATGGCACCATTTCAATAAACAATAGGTGCAGGAGTAGGCTATTTGGCCCTTTGAGCCAACACCGCCATTTACTGCGATCATGGCTGATTATTCACAATCAGTACCTTGTTCCTCCCTTCTCCCCTTCTCCCCTTATCCTTTGACTCCGCTATCTTTAAGAGCTCTATCCCATGTAAAATAAAATGGAACATGGAACAATACAGCACGAGAACTGGCTCTTTGGCCCACAGTGTCTGTGCCGAACATGATGCTGATGCCAATACCAAATCTTAGCCGCCTGCACATAATCCGTATCTCTTCATTCCCTGCAAATCCAAATAGAACATAGAACAGTGCAGCACAACAACGTGCCCTCCGACCCACAATACCAATCCCGAAAATAATGCCAAGACCAACCTTTCTCTATCTGCACATAATCCAAATCCCTCCAGATCCACATGGCTATCTCCCCCTCCCCCCCCCCCCCCCCCCCCCCCCACCCCAACCTCCGCAGCGCATTCCAGGCACTCACCACCCTCTGTGGAAAAATATCTCGCCCCACACATCACCTTTAATCTTTGTCCCTCTTACCTCTCGTATTTGATTTTGTCACTGCCCATTGTGTAAGTTAATATTTATGTGCTCTTCCTGCCGCAACATACACTATTTACTATGAGCCCCATCAAACTGTGAATGAGCTCAGGTTGCACAATAGTTTAGTTTAGTTTGAGAGACAGCACGGAAACAGGCCCTTCGGCCCACTGAGTCCACGCCGACCAACAAACCCCACACACTAACACTATCCTACACACACTAGGGACAATTTACAATTCTACCAAGCCAATTAACCTACAAACCTGCATGTCTTTGGAGAGTGGGTGGAAACCGGAGCTCTCAGAGAAAACTCATACAGGCCATAGGGAGAACGTACACACTCTGTACAGACAGCACCCATAGTCAGGATCGAACCTGAGTCTCTGGTGCTGTAAGGCAGCAACTCTATCGCTGCGCCAGCATGCCACTCTATAGGCAGTGATTAATTTGTTTTAGGTGCATCCCATACCTGCTATCCAGCACCCTGATACAAATATCCAATAATGGTCATTGTGGTATATTATCAACCCTTACTGGGTCAATACATGTTATAAGATGCAAGAGTATTAAGTTGCAGCCTCTGAATCACACATTCTGTGAATAAGTATCCAAATTGATCCTTAGTTGGGATCATCTGGAGAAAGTAAATGAGAGATTTGAAGGCTTTTGACCTGTGGGGGTGAAGGTTTCTTCCCTCAATGCCGTAAGTACAAATGCCAGTCTTGTTTGACGTTACCTGTGAATTAACTATCCGAATTGTTGTACGGTTCCCCACATCAGACTCAAATCCAATGGTAGGTGCCCGATTGAACCTCAGAACGGCGTCATGGGCATCTGATAATAAGAGAAAGGGACAAGTAGATTCCAAATGTTTATTTTTGGTTGAGATTTTGGTCAGTGAATTTTGCATCGATAAATCTACAGGACAGAGAATATTCATGGAGTTTACAAACGAGTGAAGCTGTGTGCAATTTAACAAATGAACCAGAGTTGGAGGTCACCCCAAAACACAGGGGGCCAAAGATGCTAAGGATTCAAATTGTTTTATATTTTGGTATGTCACAATGAAAGAACTTTTAATAGTTACGAGACCAACTGGGACCTGTTCCCCAACGCAATATTGCACCACTAACCCGTAGCCCCCATGGGAGGCGTGGTCCCCCAACTCAAACCGTTGCCGAACGTAAGATTCGAGCACTCCCCTGCTTCTGCTAGCATCAGACTTAAAATAAATAATTCCAATTGCACTTCCCCAATTGCAACACCAATTGACCCTCCCCTCCTGTCCTACCAGGAGCTATGATGGCAACATTGTTGCAAATGTCGGGTGGATGGCTATGATATCCCATTCAGGTGAAAAGTTGGTGGAAGCACAGAGTGTTCATGTATTGCAACTTTGTATCGAAGGTTTGTTGGAAGATGGCAGGAAGGATTTTAACAGTTAAACCTTGTTAAATTAGCTTTTTTAAACTTTATCAATAACATGAAATATAGCATGAAATCTTAAGTGAACCTGATTACGGCATGGATGGGAAAAAAGTGAGTAAGGATATGTAAAAATTTCAGCGCTAATGCATAGCGTTTTGAGGAAGATACAAAACATACATACAACACACACACATACAAGATGACATTTTTACAGGTATACTAGACCAAGTGGGACCCATTGGATCCCTGTTACATGGGAGGCCTGGTCCCCTAATGCAACCCGTTTCCCAACGCAATATTGCACCACTAACCCGCAGCCCCCACGGGAGGCGTGGTCCCCCAACTCAACCCATTCCCGAAGGTAAGATTCCGGCACTCCCCTGCCTCCCTCAGCAGTGGACTTTAAAAACAAAATCCAATTGCACTTCCTCTGCCTGCCACAGCAGTTTCAATTGCAATACCAATTCGCCCTCCCCCTCCTGTTGAAGCACTTGCTGTGATATCCCATTGAAGTGAAATGTTCAGAGTGTTCCTGTCTTGCAACTTTGTATTAAAGTGTGTTGGAAGCTGGCAGGAAAGATTTCAACAGTAAATAACATGTTAAATTTGGCATTTTCTTTTAGCTTTAATCATCAATAATGTGAAATATAGCATCAAATGTTACGTGAACCTGATTACAGTGTGGAGGACAAAAATGTGAGTCAACGTATGTAACATTTAAGCACGTTGCGTTTTGGGGAAGATACGAAACATACAAACATACATACATACAGCACACAAGATGAGACTTTTATAGTTATACTAGACCAAGTGCAGACCCGTTGGGTCTGCTCCCCCAACGCAGCCGTTCCCTACCCGTAGCAGCCACGGGAGACATGGTCCCCCAACTCAAGGCGTTCCCGAACATAAGATTCCAGCACTCAGCAGTGCGGCTGTTTTTAAATGGCGTCTTTGAGGCGAGAGGCGGGCGCCAGCAGCCGTTATGGTCGCTGGCCAGCAGGAGGCGACAAAACGAAATTTAATCAGGAGTGGATACTTGGAATGAAAAGTGAAATCTCTACCAAAATGGAAAAAATCTCAGCGTTTCTGGGTCTGGTGTTGGCGTAGCAACGAATCAAAGGCTGGCACCCACAAGTCAGGCAGAAACACACACACACACAGCCAGCCAGCCACAGAGTTTTAATATTATACTAGACTAAGTGGGACCCGTTGGGTCCCAGCATCACACAGGAGGGCTGGTCATCCAACGCAATATTCCACCTCTCCACCAATTCTAATATTGGTGGCCAGTTGGGGGGGGCTTTCTGGAGCGCTAGTATGGGTGTTGTGGGCTGAAGGGACTGGTTTCCAGAGGGCTAGTATGCAAATTGTGCGCCAAATGGATTCTTGGGCTGGCGTCTCAGTCAATCAAGCCTGTTGTGCTGGCAACTCACTCACTCACGGCTGGTGGGCTGGTAGTTGACTCACGGCTAATCCTTGAAATTCTATTTCAAGCAGGGTATAAGGCCAATAATTCAAGTGCAGTTTCTTACCACTTCTAGCAGGGTGCAAGGCCACCAAATTCAAGTGCAGTTTCATACCATTTGAAGTAGGGTGCAAAGCTACTAAAGACAACGAGTCGTGACCTCTCCCTCCTCCATCTTGCAGAGACTGAGCCACACCCACATTTCCTGGTTTTATAACCCCTTCCCCCCCCCCCGGAAAAGGTGTGGCTTTCATGGAGTGATTGACAGGAGAGAGATACTCAACAGTTTTTTTTAAAACTAATAACACTTTTATTTTTCATTGATGGGAAGAATTCTCTGCACCTGCTCAGCGGAGGGGGACTGAGTAAGATTGCCAAAAATCACAGCCGTAAGTGGTAGCGTTTTATCTAAAATCAATATACAGTGCAAACAGGAAGTAAGTGCATTTACAGTAGTGCCTTTTAACCAAGCCAAAGCACCCAAGCCACCATTTGCAGTAAGTAGTGCATTTCAACTTCATGCCACCATTTCAGATTCAGATTCAGATTCAGATTCAATTTTAATTGTCATTGTCAGTGTACAGTACAGAGACAACGAAATGCATTTAGCATCTCCCTGGAAGAGCGACATAGCAAATGATTTGAATAAATAATAATAAGTGTCCGGGGAGGGGGGGGGGGGGGTGATTGGCAGTCACCGAGGTATGTTGTTGATTAGAGTGACAGCCGCCGGGAAGAAGCTGTTCCTGGACCTGCTGGTTCAGCAACGGAGAGACCTGTAGCGCCTCCCGGTTGGTAGGAGGGTAAACAGTCCATGGTTGGGGTGAGAGCAGTCCTTGGCGATGCTGAGCGCCCTCCGCAGACTACGCTTGCTTTGGACAGACTGAATGGAGGGGAGCGAGGAACCGGTGATGCGTTGGGCAATTTTCACCACCCTCTGCAATGCCTTCCGGTCGGAGACAGAGCAGTTGCCATACCATACTGTGATGCAGTTGGTAAGGATGCTCTCGATGGTGCAGCGGTAGAAGTTCACCAGGATCTGAGGAGACAGATGGACCTTCTTCAGTCTCCTCTGGAAGAAGAGACGCTGGTGAGCCTTCTTGACCAGAGTTGAGGTATTGTGGGTCCAAGAGAGGTCATCAGAGATGTTGACTCCCAGGAACCTGAAGCTAGAAACACGTTCCACCTCCGTCGCGTTAATGTGGATGGGGGTGTGCGTGCCGCCCCTGGACTTCCTGAAGTCTACAATGAGCTCCTTGGTCTTCTTGGAGTTAAGGGCCAGGTTGTTGTCAGCGCACCATGCTGCTAAGTGCTGGACCTCCTCCCTGTAGGCCGACTCATCGTTGTTGCTGATGAGGCCAATCACCGTTGTATCATCTGCATACTTGATGATGGTGTTAGTACCATGTACAGGTGTGCAGTCATAGGTGAAGAGGGAGTAGAGGAGGGGGCTCAGCACACAGCCCTGTGGAACGCCGGTGTTCAGGGTGAGGGTTGAAGAGGTGTGCTTGTCTAACCTAACAGACTGGGGTCTGTTGGTTAGAAAATCCAGTATCCAGTTGCAGAGGGAGGGGTCGATGCCCAGGTTACCGAGTTTGGTGATCAGTTTTGATGGTATAATGGTGTTGAATGCTGAGCTGTAATCGATGAACAGCATTCTTACGTAAATGTCTCTGCTGTCGAGGTGGGAGAGGGCGGAGTGAAGTGCCGTTGAGATGGCATCCTCCGTACTCCTGTTCTTGCGGTAGGCAAACTGATAGGGATCCAGTGTGGGGGGTAGGCAGCTTTTGAGGTGTGCCAGGACCAGCCTCTCGAAGCACTTGGTGATGATGGGAATAAGTGCAACTGGGCGGAAGTCATTGAGGCTTGCCACAGTGGAGTGTTTTGGCACTGGCACGATGGAGGTGGTTTTAAGGCACGTGGGGCCAACTGCTTGGGCAAGTGACAGGTTGAAGATGTCAGTCCAGACGTCTGTCAGCTGCGCAGCACAGGCCCTGAGCACGCACCCGGGGATGCCGTCAGGGCCAGCAGCTTTACGTTCATTAGTCCTACTCAGTGCCACGTATACATCGTAGGGGGTGAGTGTGAGGGGTTGGTGATCGGCAGGTAGCACAGCCTTGATGGCTGTCTCTAGATTATCCCTGTCGAAGCGGCCATAGAAGTGATTAAGCTCCTCAAGGAAGGAGACGTCGCTGGATGTGGGGGTGGTGTTGGAGGGTCTGTAGTCCGTGATGGCCTGGATGCCTTGCCACATGCGTCGGGGGTCGGAGTTGTTGTTGAAGTGCTCCTCAATCCTGAGTTTATGGCAGTGCTTGGCCTTCTTGATGCCCCTCTTCAGGTTAGCCCTGGATGAGCTGTAGGCTCGAGCATCGCCTGACCTGAAAGCGGTGTCCCGTGCTTTCAGCAGTAGCCTGACCTCGCTGTTCATCCATGGCTTCTGATTCGGGAATATGGTCACCTGTTTGAGGGAGGTGACACTATTGATGGTGGAGTTTATAAAGTCCAGAACAGAGGATGTGTAGGAATCAATGTCCGTGTGGGAGTCAAGGGTGGCCTGGGCTGCAAACGCCTTCCAGTCAGTGTTTCGAAAACACTGCTGAAGTGTGAAGTCCGCTTCCTCTGACCAGACTTTAACTGTCCTCACAGTTGGTTTAACCCGTCTGATGAGTGGGGAGTACTTAGGGAGCAGGAACAATGAGACGTGATCAGACTGACCAAGGTGGGGGAGGGGAATGGCTTTGTAAGCTTCAGCCATGTTGGTGTAGACTTTGTCCAGTGTCTTGTCTACTCTAGTGGGGAAGGAGACATGTTGGTGGAATTTGGGGAGTACAGTCTTCAGGTTAGAGTGATTGAAGTCACCCGCAACAATGAAGGCTGCCTCGGGGTTGTGCGTCTGTTGATTGCTAATGTCAGTATGCAGCTCTTTCATTGCAAGCTTGGCATTAGCATCAGGAGGGATATAGGCTGCAGTCACAACAGTGGAGGTGAACTCTCTGGGCAGATAGAACGGTCTGCATCTAACCAAGAGGAACTCAAGGTTAGCTGAGCAGTGGCTCTCGATGATGGTGGAGTCCGTGCACCATGCTTTATTTACATAAATGCACAGACCCCCACCTCTGGTCTTACCGGAGTCTGATGTCCTGTCCGCTCGGAGTAAATGACGCCCCGATAGCTGGATGGCGCTGTCAGGAACGTCAGTGTTGAGCCAAGTTTCCGTGAAGATCAGGATGTTGCAGTCCTTGATCCAGTTGTGGGAGGCGATCCTTAGCCGGAGTTCGTCCATTTTGTTTGCCAGTGAGCGCACGTTGGCGAGGAAAAGGCTAGGAATCGCTACCCTGTGTGGGGCTAGCTCTAACCTGGCCTGTGTGGGGCTAGCTCTAACCTGGCCTTTAACCCACCTCTGCGTCCCCGGCGGTATTTTCGTACGCGTCGCCGTCTGTTGGTGCTTCTGGTCGGCCGAGCTGGCTTGGTGCGCGCTGGTGTTCTGCCGCTCCGTTGCTCCGTATCTGCGTCTCCGTGGCTCCGCAGGCGTTCTTCAGCCCCGCGGCTCTGCTGATGGTCTCCAGCCCCGGGGCTTACCTGGCGTTCTCCAGCCCAGCGGGTCGGGTGGTGGTCTCCAGCTCCGCGGTGTTCTCCAGCTCCACGGGTCGGGTGGTGTTCTCCAGCTGCGAGGGTCAGGTGAGCTCCACGGGTCGGGTAGAGTTCTCCAGCTCCACAGGTCGGGTGGCGTTCTCCAGCTCCGGGACTCACCTGGCGTTCTTCAGCTCCGCGGGTCGGGTGAGGACCGAGGGTCGGGTGAGGACCGAGGGTCGGGTGAGCTCCGCGGGTCGGGTGAGGGCCGAGGGTCGGGTGAGCTCCGCGGGTCGGGTGAGGGCCGAGGGTCGGTTGGGCTCCGCGGGTCGGATGGCGGTCTCCAACCCCGCGACTCACCTGGCGGTCTCCAGTCGGGTGCTCTGTTGCTCTGATGAGCTCAGACGGAAGACGGAGATCGCCCAGAAAGTTGTTGCAGCCGCAGGAACCGAAGTCCAGAAGTTCCTGTCGGCTGTACAAGATGGATACAAGACTGCTCCGAGTGAGCAGCCTTGAAACAGGTAAGGGGATCGTCGCTATTTTTCCCATTCTAGGGAGACACAGGGCGTCGCGGTGTGCCCGCGCCGCCGCCATTTGCAGTAAGTGGTGCATTTCAACTTCAAGCCAATGCACCCAAGCCACCATTTGCAGTAAGTGGTGTCTTTCAACTTCAAGCCAAAGCTCCCAAGCCACCATTTGCAGTAAGTAGTGCCTTTCAACTTCATGCCACCATTTGCAGTAAGTGGTGTCTTTCAACTTCAAGCCACACCCAAGCTACCATTTGCAGTAAGTAGTGCTTTTCAACTTCAAGCCAAAGCAACCAAGCCACCATTCGCCGTAATAGTGCCTTTCAACTTCAAGCCAAAGCTCCCAAGCCTCCATTTGCAGTAAGTAGTGCCTTTCAACTTCAAGTCAAAGCTCCCAAGCCACCATTTGCAGTAATAGCGCCTTTCAACTTAAAGCCAAAGCACCCAAGCAACCATTTGCAGTAAGTAGTGCCTTTCAACCTCAAGCCACAATTTGCAGTAAGTAGTGCCTTTCAACTTCAAGCCAATGCACCCACGCCCCCATTTGCAGTAAGTAATGCATTTTCACTTCAAGCCATTGCACCCAAGCCACCATCTGCAGTAAGTAGTGTCTTTCAACTTCAAGCCACACCCAAGCCATAATTTGCAGTAAGTAGTGCCTTTCAGCTTCAAGCCAAAGCAACCAATCCACCATTTGCAGTAAGTAATGCCTTTCAACTTCAAGCCAAAGCTCTCAAGCCACCATTTGCAGTAAGTAATGCCTTTCAACTTCATACCACCATTTGCAGTAAGTAATGCCTTTCAATTTCAAGACACACCCAAGCCAAGCCAAGCCAACCCGGGGGGGGGGGGGGGGGGGGGGGGGGGGGGGGGGGGGGGGGGAGAGGGGCTTTCTGGAGCGCTAGTATGAACCATTTTAGAACCAACAGACATTTTTTTTGCAAGCTTTAGAACCAATAGTCTTTTTTTTGCAAGCTTTAGAACCAATAGAGACACTTTTTGCAAGCTTTAGAACCAATAGACATTTTTTTGCAAGCTTTAGAAACATAGAAACATAGAAATTAGGTGCAGGAGTAGGCCATTCGGCCCTTCGAGCCTGCACCGCCATTCAATATGATCATGGCTGATCATCCAACTCAGTATCCCGTACCTGCCTTCTCTCCATACCCTCTGATCCCCTTAGCCACAAGGGCCACATCTAACTCCCTCTTAAATATAGCCAATGAACTGGCCTCGACTACCCTCTGTGGCAGAGAGTTCCAGAGATTCACCACTCTCTGTGTGAAAAAAGTTCTTCTCATCTCGGTTTTAAAGGATTTCCCCCTTATCCTTAAGCTGTGACCCCTTGTCCTGGACTTCCCCAACATTGGGAGCAATCTTCCTGCATCTAGCCTGTCCAACCCCTTAAGAATTTTGTAAGTTTCTATAAGATCCCCTCTCAATCTCCTAAATTCTAGAGAGTATAAACCAAGTCTATCCAGTCTTTCTTCATAGGACAGTCCTGACATCCCAGGAATCAGTCTGGTGAACCTTCTCTGCACTCCCTCTATGGCAATAATGTCCTTCCTCAGATTTGGAGACCAAAACTGTACGCAATACTCCAGGTGTGGTCTCACCAAGACCCTGTACAACTGCAGTAGAACCTCCCTGCTCCTATACTCAAATCCTTTTGCTATGAAAGCTAACATACCATTCGCTTTCTTCACTGCCTGCTGCACCTGCATGCCCACTTTCAATGACTGGTGTACCATGACACCCAGGTCTCGCTGCATCTCCCCTTTTCCTAGTCGGCCACCATTTAGATAATAGTCTGCTTTCCTGTTTTTGCCACCAAAATGGACAAGCTCACATTTATCCACATTATACTGCATCTGCCAAACATTTGCCCACTCACCCAGCCTATCCAAGTCACCTTGCAGTCTCCTAGCATCCTCCTCACAGCTAACACTGCCCCCCAGCTTAGTGTCATCCGCAAACTTGGAGATATTGCCTTCAATTCCCTCATCCAGATCATTAATATATATTGTAAATAGCTGGGGTCCCAGCACTGAGCCTTGCGGTACCCCACTAGTCACTGCCTGCCATTGTGAAAAGGACCCGTTTACTCCTACTCCTTGCTTCCTGTTTGCCAGCCAGTTCTCTATCCACATCAAACTTTAGAACCAATAGACTTTTTTTTGCAAGCTTTAGAACCAATAAAAAAATTTTTGCAAGCTTTAGAACCAATAGACTTTTTTTTGCAAGCTTTAGAACCAATAGACTTTTTTTTACAAGCTTTGGAACCAATAGACGTTTTTTTGCAAGCTTTAGAACCAATAGACTTTTTTTTGCAAGCTTTAGAACCAATAGACATTTTTTTGCAAGCTTTAGAACCTATAGACATTTTTTTTGCAAGCTTTAGAACCAATAGACATTTTTTTGCAAGCTTTAGAACCAATAGACATATTTTTGCAAGCTTTAGAACCAATAGACATATTTTTGCAAGCTTTAGAACCAATAGACATATTTTTGCTAGCTTTAGAACCAATAGACATATTTTTGCAAGCTTTAGAACCAATAGACATATTTTTGCAAGCTTTAGAACCAATAGACATATTTTTGCCAGCTTTAGAACCAATAGAGACATATATTTGCCAGCTTTAGAACCAATAGACATGTTTTTGCACGCTTTAGAACCAATAGACATATTTCTGCAAGCATTAGAACCAATAGACATTTTTTGCAAGCTTTAGAACCAATAGACACTTTTTGCAAGCTTTAGAAACAATAGACATATTTTTGCAAGCTTTAGAACCAATAGACATATTTTTGCAAGCTTTAGAACCAATAGACATATTTTTGCAAGCTTTAGAACCAAGACATATTTTTGCAAGCTTAGAACCAATAGATACATTTTTTTGCAAGCTTTAGAACCAATAGATACATTTTTTTGCAAGCTTTAGAACCAATAGACACTTTTTGCAAGCTTTAGAACCAATAGAGACATTTTGCAAGCTTTAGAACCAATAGAGACACTTTTTGCAAGCTTTAGAACCAATAGAGGCACATTTTGCATGCTTTAGAACCAATAGACACATTCTGCAAGCATTTTAGAACCACTAAGGGCACTTACATTTGAGTAGACATGTGTTCAGTTATTCACAGCTCAGAGAAACGTGACCCTCTGCCTTCCTCCATCTTGAAGAGACTGCATGGCACACCACTTCCTGGTTTTATAGTCCCTCCCCCCTGCCGCCAGCGGGGGCAGCAGAGAGAATGGGGAATTTTGTAAAAACATTAATATCTCTGTCATTTTTAATCGACGGAAAAAATCCTCGGCACACATGTGGCGGAGGGGGGCTCTGAGCAAGGTGGCCAAAAATGACGGCCGTAGGTGGCGGTGTTCTCTCGGAAATCGCAGCATAGATGGCCAAAACCGGTCAAGAACAGACTTTTAGATAGATAGATAGATAGATAGATAGATAGATAGATAGATAGATAGATAGATAGATAGATGATTCTAAGAAAGAGAAGGATGAAATTAGAGTTGGAGATTATTAGCGGTGGGAAGTCACAAAAATACAATGAGAAAGAAATTGTGGCTATGGGACAGAGAACAAGAATATTGTTAGATATGAATGAAATGAAGAAAAGAAAACCAAAAAAAGAGATGGGAAAACTGCATTTGCACATGGAATAGGCAATGACTGAAAGACAGGTAGACACGAGGAAAAGGTAGTGATGTCAAAATAAAGGAAACAAAAGTGATGAAAAATAAATTTGGTAAACAAATCTGGAAAAATCATGTATGGCATCAAAAAATGAGTTGAAATAAAAATGTAAAGCATTGGGCCCTTTCAGAAAACTGCATCAAATATCTGTCCAGTTCATACTCTTCAATCAATCCACTGACTCCGTGGATGGTCTGTTGCATATCGCCATTCGACTCCATGGACTCATTAACTCAGTTTCAGTTGATGCCCAGAAACAAACCACATTTCATTTGGTTTTAATCTTCTTTCAAATACTTGGCCCAGTCTAAGCAGTACAGCCCAATGTTCAATTTCATTCAATAGCTAACTCATAGAAACATAGAAAATAGGTGCAGGAGTAGGCCATTTGGCCCTTCGAGCCTGCACCGCCATTCAATATGATCATGGCTGATCATCCAACTCAGTATCCTGTCCCTGCCTTCTCTCCATACCCCCTGATCCCTTTAGCCACAAGGGCCACATCTAACTCCCTCTTAAATATAGCCAATGAACTGGCCTCAACTACCTTCTGCGGGAGAGAATTCCAGAGATTCACCACTCTCTGTGTGAAAAACGGTTTCCTCATCTCGGTCCTAAAAGATTTCCCCCTTATCCTTAAACTGTAACTCAAGGGAGTATTGGTGTTAATACCTAATCATCAGCCCACTGGCTTGCATTACTCATTCTTGACTAACTAAATAACTTGACTAACTAAATATGAACTAATTCAATTTTAATATTGATTTCTTAGTGAGCTGGTTTATATTGGAAATTATTAGAATCTGCACAGTTCTAACCACTTCAAGCCAATAACTGGAGTTCTCAAATGCTGGGAAAGTGCCCATGGCCTTTACTGCCCATTGGCCAATGATCTAAAACTCCCAGATTGTTTCACCATAACAACACCTTCAAAAGGCACAAATGGGAAACTGGAATTAACCCAAGACCAAAATGGTCCAAAAACGTTCACTCATTTTGTCAAACACGTATCCACCGAGAGGCAACAGTCTCTATTTTTTTTAAACAAGAAGTCTCCCTCTAGTTTGGAGTAACAAACAATTTGCTGGAGGACGAGGAACTTCAGTGGGTTGAGAAGCATTTGTGAAGGGAAAGGAATGTGACCTTTCGGGTCGAAATCCTCCATGGCTTTTACAGGCAGAATCTCTAGAGAAAAGGAATAGGTAACGTTTTGGGTCGGAAAACTTCTTCAATCTGAATGTAGAGGTGGGGTGGGGGGTGGAGGGAAATAAAGTGGAGTCGACAAAAGGCCAGAACAAATCAGGGCCGGCAACAGATTACTTCAGGAAGGGTGGAGCACATAATGGCCCACTGGTGACTGGAGAATGTGGGATAACAATAGGGCCATATGGACTCCACCCTTCCTGCGGTCACCTATTGCCAGCCGTGATTTGTTCTGCCATTTTCTCGCCTCCAGTTTATTTCCATCTCCCTATGTCTAATTTCAGTCTGAGGAAGGGTTCCGACCAGAAACATCACGTATTCTTTTTCTCCAGAGATGTTGCCTGACCTGCTGAGTTATTCCAGTATTTTGTGTCTACCTTCGGTATAAAGCAGAATTTTACAGTTCCTATATTTTCATGGAACAACTTGGCAAAATAAATTGAGCAATTTTTTTACAGTCAGAGAGACTTCAGCTCCTCTTTACCAAACAGCTGGGGCAGATTTTTAACTTGCTCCCACAAAACTATATCCTGTTTTAACTTCATCTTAACTCTCTATGGTATTACTAAAATTATACTCTAATGTTCACAAAACATTTGATTTCTTGATCCCAAATACGTTAAAGGCAAAGAAGGATCAAAAGGAGTCCTTTGCCCCACTGAATTCTAAAGTTTCAAACCAAATCTTTGGTTTGAGCAG
Source organism: Amblyraja radiata (assembly GCF_010909765.2). Taxonomy (NCBI): domain Eukaryota; kingdom Metazoa; phylum Chordata; class Chondrichthyes; order Rajiformes; family Rajidae; genus Amblyraja; species Amblyraja radiata. The sequence continues at coordinate 322,996 of NC_045968.1, read as the reverse complement.
GATAGACACGAAATGCTGGAGTAACTCAGCGGGTCAGACACCATCTCTGGAGAACATGGGTTCCAAGAAGGGTCCTGACCCAAAATGTCACTTATCCATTTTCTCCAGAGATGCTGCCTGACCCACTCAGTTACTCCAGCATTTTGCGTCTATCTTTGGTATAAACCAGCAACTGCAGTTCCATCATATTTCATTGCTTTGAGCAGCCAGTTTTTTCTAGTCAATAGACAATAGGTGCAGGGGCAGGCCATTCGGCCCTTCGAGCCAGCACCGCCATTCAATGTGATCATGGCTGATCATCCCCAATCAGTACCCCGTTCCTGCCTTCTCCCCATATCCCCTGACCCCGCTATCTTTAAGAGCCCTATCTAGCTCTCTCTTGAAAGTATCCAGAGAACATGTTTCCTGCCTCTAGCGTGTCCAAGCCCTTAACAATCTTATATGTTTTAATGAGGGACAATTTATAATTTTACCAAAGCCAATTAACCTACAAACTTGTATGTTTTTGGAGTGTGGGAAGAAACCGGAGCACCCGGAGAAAACCTACACAGGTCACGGTGAAAACATACAAACTCCATACAGACAGGACCCATAGTCAGAATCGAACCTGGGTCTCTGTTACTGTTAGGCAGCAATTCTACTGCTGTGCCACCATTCCGCCATATTTCACTGTTTAGGTAAAGACCTCAGCCCAATCATTCACAATATCACAAGGGAACTTATGCATATAATCATACTTTATTAGCAACAATTTGCAACATACGAGGAATTTGATTTGCCATACAGTCATCATACTAATAAAAAGCAACAGAACATACAAAATACATTTAACATGAACATCCAGCACAGTGACTCCTCCACATTCCTCACTGTGATGGAAGGCAAAACAAAAGTTCAATATCTTCCCTTCTTATTGACATTGATTTTAGGTGCAGGGGGCTGTACTCTAAACCGTTTGGGTGGGATATTCTGTTTTAAATGAAATTTATTGTAGCTGAATTCTTCTACCCTTTGAACGTAATGATCTCCTACATCAACAGTAATAAATATCCTCTTTATATTAATCTTGGATTGCTTTAATTAAAAGCAGTTTCACTTACTGATTGGCTCGGAGAGGGGAAAGATCGTTAGGTGAATGGCGTAAAGAAGGAGACATAATGAACTTGTTCCCAGGGATTAATAACCAGGGTCAGTGATTTCATTTCCACCAATCATTCTTTGCTTTATCCTTGGCCCATATCAATGTTGCTCTGGGCATTCACCGGCACCACATTCATGACATTACCACCTGAGATGGCTATATTTTTAATAGTGATGATGCTTGAGGTTTCAGTGGAAGTAGCTGTAACAACCAAGGAGGGACGTGTTCGTTTTCACACAGACAATAATCTGGAGTTGATCGGTTGCCTTTCATGGAGTGTTTTTGACTTGAGTTTCTTTCACAGTAGACGTGCAGTTTCTCCACTGTACTTGTGACAAATTAAAGCTGACAGTTAGGGAGCGGTTCCAAGGAGTTGCCCCAGGCTACAGGAACTGAAGCCGTTTCTGTAGAGCTTTACAGCAGCTTTGCGAATGTTTTGCTAAAAAGGAGGACCCATTTACAAAAGTCTAGACGTGAAATCGTCATTTCACCATCAAGGACTGCTGCGGTTTCACATGCTCGGTTTTGTCACCATGCTTCAGGATTTGTTCCGTGGTGCCTGTCCTGTCACAAGATTTTGGCCGTTGTTTCCCCTTCGTGCAAGTCAGATGGAGAGCAGCTGCCCTCTCTGTTGTTTCTGGATGGCAGAGAGGAAACAGAGACTCTCTCCTCATGCGGCTCTCCCTCCCTTCGCTGCGGCTTAAAATCTCCTTTCACATGGATGGCCGTTCGAATGTCAGTGAAATATATGTTGGGTATTTCCTCTGGTTCTTCCACTTGGGATCACTTCAGCATAAGGTCAATGACAACCCCAGAGCCATCACAGTATCAGAGTTTATAACAAAGTTATACCGATAGAGCTTCCAGAAGAAATGTACACAGAGTTTTTGAGATAGATTTCTACTTGTTTTTGAGTGCTACTAAATAGTTTGTTTGCCCATATGTAGAAATAAAGAACAGCAGATGCTAGTTTATACCAAAGATAGACACAAAGTGCCAGAGGAATTCAGTGGGTCAGGCAGTATCGCTGAAGAAAAAGGATGAGTGACATTTCGGGTCGGGAACCTCCAGCCTCTGAAGAAGGGTCCCGACCCAAAAGGTCACTCATCCTTTTTCTTCAGCGATGCTGCCTGAACCGTTGAGTTACTCCAGCACTTTGTGTCTATGTTTGTGCTTATATCAGATATAGAGAGAGAGAGCTTTGTATATTTGATAACAGTAGTTCCCCTTTGTGACTTATAGACATTTCTATGCACCAGCCTAATCGCTTCAACACTACAGAGAGTGGCAACAGTTGTGGTTCATATCCTCGTTGACATCATCGAATAAGGCAGTTACTGACCTGGGGTATTGTGTGCAATTTTGTTCCCCTAATTTGAGGAATGACATTCTTGCTATTGAGGGAGTGCAGCGTAGGTTCACAAGGTTAATTCCCAGGATGGCAGGACTGTCATATGCTGAGAGAATGGAGCAGCTGGGCTTGTACACTCTAGAGTTTAGAAGGATGAGAGGCAATCTCATTTAAACATATAAGATTGTTAAGGGCTTGGACACACTAGAGGCAGGAAACATGTTCCCGATGTTGGGGGAGTCCAGAACCGGGGGCCACAGTTTAAGAATAAGGAGTAAGCCATTTAGAACGGAGACGAGGAAAAACCTTTTCTCACAGAGAGTTGTGAGTCTGTGGAATTCTCTGCCTCAAGAGGACGGTGCAGGCAGGTTCTCTGGATACTTTCAAGAGAGAGCTAGATAGGGCTCTTAAAGATAGCGGAGTCAGGGGATATGGGGAAAAGGCAGGAACGGGGTACTGATTGGGGATGATCAGCCATGATCACATTGAATGGTGGTGCTGGCTCAAAGGGCCAAATGGCCTACTCCTGCACCTATTGTCTATTGTGTGTAGGATAGCGTTAGTGTGTGGGGATCGCTTGTCGGCGCGGACTCAGTTGGCCGAATAACCCGTTTCCGCGCTGTATCTCTAAATTAAACTAAAGTGAAATAAAAATCCAACAGGGAGGATGAGGGGGAATGTTTCCCCTGATGGGATCCAGAAAGGAGGGATAACTGCGTCAGGATACAGTTTAAGACATTTAGGACCGAAAAAAGGAGGAATGTTGGCAAGCCGGCGAAATACTCTTCCATGGAAGCTTGTTTTTGAATCATTGTTTTTATGAAACCCCCAAAACATTTGCACAACCTCCAATTCTGAACCGCTGCAATTGAATTCCAGTTTGGTTCATAAACAGTCATTGGTTCAGGCCTCAAAAGAATCAGAGATCTCAGCAACAGCTGGCACAGGATGACGTAGAAGAATTGGATTAACGATTCTATATGTTAATAGAGATCCTTTGCATATCTTTCAGAATTTCTAATTTGAATAAAATCAGGAAACGTCCAGGGATATTTAGCATGTCATAAGTATGAAGTTCAGTTGTGCTAAAATCAGGCCACTTGTGCTAATATGTCCTGTAAAATCTGCATCAGACAGTAATGGACAGTTGCTATGGCACAAGTTATCATTTTCTTTATTATTACGTCCAAATAGGCATAAATTAAGTTAATGTTCCATATTGGCAAAGTAATGCAGGCAATGGAGACATTATAAATGTATGTACAGTGAATAAAACATGAGATAAAATTAAACAGTATGTTTCTCAAATCTAGCTGTTTTTTTAAATTTCAATGGGTTTTATCTCCATCTGTGAGACAGAGTTTGTTTCAAAGAGTTTTAACAGTTTTAAAGGTGCGTTTCAGGTTGTGCAGCTGCTGACTAAAATTTGAAATGTTATCTCTGTTTCTCTCTGCACAGATATGCTGCCTGATATGCTGAGTGCTTTCAGCAATTTCCATTTATTAAATAACCATGTTTATCCAAATGAGCAAAATTGAAGTCCTTGCTAATTTAATGGGACAAATGACAAATAGGTCCTCTGACCCTGCTAAACACCGGGGTCTACTGTCTTAGATGCTGCCGGCCCCGACAGTCTTCCGACAGACTTCTGTCTAAGATGCTGATCACGACACTAAAACAGACACTGCAGATCAGACAAAGGTTAAAAAGCCTAAGAACAAAGATTTCAGACTTTCCAACAAGAACGAGAAATAGTAAATGGATTACATGGTAGCTATGAAAATATTAAAAACAATATTCTAAATGTTCCAGATAAACTATGGTTAAGATAGGACAGCTTTTGCTGAGAATCTTAAAATAATTTGCTCTGCTGAGATCAGAAAAGCTAAAATTGAAGCAAAATTGGATATAATTTTACTGAGTATGATCAGCGGGGAAATCTTAACGATGCACAAACTGTACACAGTCAAAAAAATGAGCAACTCGCTGCCTACACTACTGTCTGACAAAGAAGTCAGCTACTTCAGTAGTTTTACTTCTTTAATTGGATAATAATTTATTATTTTAGGATAATTTGTATAGATCATATTGTATGGCCATTAAGACAAAGCCAATACAATTTACATTGTACTACCTAAAAAAAGGAAGCAATTACAGGGGAAAAAAGGTGTTAAGCTTTCTTTCATCAAAATATAGGTTAGCATAATTAAACCTCATGGTTTTATTCACCCTGTGTATTCACTCTGTGTAGATCTATAATGTTTTTTTAGCAGATCAGGCAGCACCTCGGCGGAAAAGGAACACAGGTAGGTGATGTTTTGGGTCGAGACCCTTCTTCAGACTGAAGACTGAAGTCTGAAGAAAGATCTCCACCCAAAACATCACCTATTCCTTTTTTTGCAGAGATGTTGCCTGACCGGCTGAGTTACTCCAGCATTTTGTGTCTATCTACAGTGTAAACCAGCATCTGCAGTTCTTTCCTACATCTTTACTTTGCAAATATTTGCCAAAAAGGGACACTCACTTCTTCATTCACTGGTGAAATAACATTTCCCTGGCATCCAAGCAGTTCCCATCACCCGATGGCCAGTTTTGTTAAATTAAGGAACTACAAAAATACCGTCTTGCTTGGATGACTGAGCCCACCAACAGTGAACTGATTCAAGAAAGTTTCATAGATTATGACTTTGCCTCTGTATTATTTTAGAGAACACACTCATTTGTTTTCAAGTTCACCCACAAAAATCACCATGACGATTCCGTTTATAAATCTAAATTCTTTTTGACACAAAAAGCTGGAGTAACTCAATGGGTCAGACAGCATCTCTGGAGAAAATGAATAGGTGATGTTTTGGGTCGAGACCATTCTTTCCCCTGATTCTCAGACCCAAAGGACAAAGGACATTTATTGTCACATACACCAAATGGTGTAGTGAAATTTGTCTTGCCCGAAGTAGGATCTCAACCTGAAACAACACCTATTCCTTTTCTCCAGAGATACTGCCTGGTCCTGCTGAATTACTCCAGCTTTTTGTGTCTATCTTCGGTTCAACCCAGCATCTGCAGTTCCTTCCAACACATGATTTATTTTTGAGGCAGGATACTGGTTTCCAACCAGGGTCTGCAATCTGATATCAGCATAGCGTCGCCCTCTGGTGTTCCAAGTGGGAGTAACATCACCCACCACAGGGGATACATGCTCTGTCCCTATCACTTAAGTCTGCATCAAAGAATAAAATCATGTGAATTATCAAAATTATTTTAAAAAAGGACACAGTGACTCCAGCACTTTGTGCCTTTTTGTTTGTAAACCAGCACCTGCAGTTCCTTGTTTCAACCACCAACATCCCAAGTTACAGCTAGTTGCTCCTCAAGGAAGGAGGCGTCGCTGGATGTGGGGGTGGTGTTGGAGGGTCTGTAGTCCGTGATGGCCTGGATGCCTTGCAACATGCGTCGGGGGTCGGAGTTGTTGTTGAAGTGCTCCTCAATCCTGAGCTTATGCCAGTGCTTGGCCTTCTTGATGCCCCTCTTCAGGTTAGCCCTGGCTGAACTGTAGGCTCGAGCATCGCCTGACCTGAAAGCGGTGTCCCGTGCTTTCAGCAGTAGCCTGACCTCGCTGTTCATCCATGGCTTCTGATTCGGGAATATGGTCACCTGTTTGAGGGAGGTGACACTATTGATGGTGGAGTTTATAAAGTCCAGAACAGAGGATGTGTAGGAATCAATGTCCGTGTGGGAGTCAAGGGTGGCCTGGGCTGCAAACGCCTTCCAGTCAGTGTTTCCAAAACACTGCTGAAGTGTGAAGTCCGCTTCCTCTGACCAGACTTTAACTGTCCTCACAGTTGGTTTAACCCGTCTGATGAGTGGGGAGTACTTAGGGAGCAGGAACAATGAGACGTGATCAGACTGACCAAGGTGGGGGAGGGGAATGGCTTTGTAAGCTTCAGCCATGTTGGTGTAGACTTTGTCCAGTGTCTTGTCTACTCTAGTGGGGAAGGAGACATGTTGGTGGAATTTGGGGAGTACAGTCTTCAGGTTAGAGTGATTGAAGTCACCCGCAACAATGAAGGCTGCCTCGGGGTTGTGCGTCTGTTGATTGCTAATGGCAGTATGCAGCTCTTTCATTGCAAGCTTGGCATTAGCATCAGGAGGGATATAGGCTGCAGTCACAACAGTGGAGGTGAACTCTCTGGGCAGATAGAACGGTCTGCATCTAACCAAGAGGAACTCAAGGTTAGCTGAGCAGTGACTCTTGATGATGGTGGAGTCCGTGCACCATGCTTTATTTACATAAATGCACAGACCCCCACCTCTGGTCTTACCGGAGTCTGTTGTCCTGTCCGCTCGGAGTAAATGACGCCCCGATAGCTGGATGGCGCTGTCAGGAACGTCGGTGTTGAGCCAAGTTTCCGTGAAGATCAGGATGTTGCAGTCCTTGACCCAGTTGTGGGAGGTGATCCTTAGCCGGAGTTCGTCCATTTTGTTTGCCAGTGAGCGCACGTTGGCGAGGAAAAGGCTAGGAATCGCTACCCTGTGTGGGGCTAGCTCTAACCTAGCCTGTGTGGGGCTAGCTCTAACCTAGCCTGTGTGGGGCTAGCTCTAACCTAGCCTGTGTGGGGCTAGCTCTAACCTGGCCTGTGGGGCTAGCTCTAACCTAGCCTGTGTGGGGCTAGCTCTAACCTGGCCTGTGTGGGGCTAGCTCTAACCTGGCCTGTGTGGGGCTAGCTCTAACCTGGCCTGTGTGGGGCTAGCTCTAACCTGGCCTGTGTGGGGCTAGCTCTAACCTACCCTGTGTGGGGCTAGCTCTAACCTGGCCTGTGTGGGGCTAGCTCTAACCTAGCCTGTGTGGGGCTAGCTCTAACCTGGCCTGTGTGGGGCTAGCTCTAGCCTGGCCTGTGTGGGGCTAGCTCTAACCTAGCCTGTGTGGGGCTAGCTCTAACCTACCCTGTGTGGGGCTAGCTCTAACCTGGCCTGTGTGGGGCTAGCTCTAACCTGGCCTGTGTGGGGCTAGCTCTAACCTGGCCTGTGTGGGGCTAGCTCTAACCTGGCCTTTAACCCACCTCTGCGTCCCCGGCGGTGTTTTCGTACGCGTCGCCGTCTGTTGGTGCTTCTGGTCGGCCGAACTGGCTTGGTGCGCGCTGGTGTTCTGCCGCTCCGTTGCTCTGTATCTGCGTCTCCGTGGCTCCGCAGGCGTTCTTCAGCCCCGCGGCTCTGCTGATGGTCTCCAGCCCCGGGGCTTACCTGGCGTTCTCCAGCCCAGCGGGTCGGGTGGTGGTCTCCAGCTCCGCGGTGTTCTCCAGCTCCACGGGTCGGGTGGTGTTCTCCAGCTGCGAGGGTCAGGTGAGCTCCACGGGTCGGGTAGAGTTCTCCAGCTCCACGGGTCGGGTGGTGTTCTCCAGCTCCACGGGTCGGGTGGCGTTCTCCAGCTCCGGGACTCACCTGGCGTTCTCCAGCTCCGCGGGTCGGGTGAGGGCCGCGGGTCGGGTGAGGACCGAGGGTCAGGTGAGGACCGAGGGTCGGTTGGGCTCCGCGGGTCGGGTGAGGGCCGAGGGTCGGTTGGGCTCCGCGGGTCGGATGGCGGTCTCCAACCCCGCGACTCACCTGGCGGTCTCCAGTCGGGTGCTCTGTTGCTCTGATGAGCTCAGACGGAAGACGGAGATCGCCCAGAAAGTTGTTGCAGCCGCAGGAACCGAAGTCCAGAAGTTCCTGTCGGCTGTACGAGATGGATACAAGACTGCTCCGAGTGAGCAGCCTTGAAACAGGTAAGGGGATCGTCGCTATTTTTCCCATTCTAGGGAGACACAGGGCGTCGCGGTGTGCCCGCGCCACCGCCATTTGCAGTAAGTGGTGCATTTCAACTTCAAGCCAATGCACCCAAGCCACCATTTGCAGTAAGTGGTGTCTTTCAACTTCAAGCCAAAGCTCCCAAGCCACCATTTGCAGTAAGTAGTGCCTTTCAACTTCAAGCCAAAGCAACCAAGCCACCATTTGCAGTAAGTAGTGCCTTTCAACTTCATGCCACCATTTGCAGTAAGTGGTGTCTTTCAACTTCAAGCCACACCCAAGCTACCATTTGCAGTAAGTAGTGCCTTTCAACTTCAAGCCAAAGCTCCCAAGCCTCCATTTGCAGTAAGTAATGCCTTTCAACTTCATACCACCATTTGCAGTAAGTAATGCCTTTCAATTTCAAGACGCACCCAAGCCAAGCCAAGCCAACCCGGGGGGGGGGGGGGGGGGGGGAGAGGGGCTTTCTGGAGCGCTAGTATGAACCATTTTAGAACCAACAGACATTTTTTTTGCAAGCTTTAGAACCAATAGACATTTTTTGCAAGCTTTAGAACCAATTGTCTTTTTTTTGCAAGCTTTAGAACCAATAGAGACACTTTTTGCAAGCTTTAGAACCAATAGACATTTTTTTGCAAGCTTTAGAAACATAGAAACATAGAAATTAGGTGCAGGAGTAGGCCATTCGGCCCTTCGAGCCTGCACCGCCATTCAATATGATCATGGCTGATCATCCAACTCAGTATCCCGTACCTGTCTTCTCTCCAAACCCTTTGATCCCCTTAGCCACAAGGGCCACATCTAACTCCCTCTTAAATATAGCCAATGAACTGGCCTCGACTACCCTCTGTGGCAGAGAGTTCCAGAGATTCACCACTCTCTGTGTGAAAAAAGTTCTTCTCATCTCGGTTTTAAAGGATTTCCCCCTTATCCTTAAGCTGTGACCCCTTGTCCTGGACTTCCCCAACATTGGGAGCAATCTTCCTGCATCTTGCCTGTCCAACCCCTTAAGAATTTTGTAAGTTTCTATAAGATCCCCTCTCAATCTCCTAAATTCTAGAGAGTATAAACCAAGTCTATCCAGTCTTTCTTCATAAGACAGTCCGGACATCCCAGGAATCAGCCTGGTGAACCTTCTCTGCACTCCCTCTATGGCAATAATGTCCTTCCTCAGATTTGGAGACCAAAACTGTACGCAATACTCCAGGTGTGGTCTCACCAAGACCCTGTACAACTGCAGTAGAACCTCCCTGCTCCTATACTCAAATCCTTTTGCTATGAAAGCTAACATACCATTCGCTTTTTTCACTGCCTGCTGCACCTGCATGCCCACTTTCAATGACTGGTGTACCATGACACCCAGGTCTCGCTGCATCTCCCCTTTTCCTAGTCGGCCACCATTTAGATAATAGTCTGCTTTCCTGTTTTTGCCACCAAAATGGACAACCTCACATTTATCCACATTATACTGCATCTGCCAAACATTTGCCCACTCACCCAGCCTATCCAAGTCACCTTGCAGTCTCCTAGCATCCTCCTCACAGCTAACACTGCCCCCCAGCTTAGTGTCATCCGCAACCTTGGAGATATTGCCTTCAATTCCCTCATCCAGATCATTAATATATATTGTAAATAGCTGGGGTCCCAGCACTGAGCCTTGCGGTACCCCACTAGTCACTGCCTGCCATTGTGAAAAGGACCCGTTTACTCCTACTCTTTGCTTCCTGTTTGCCAGCCAGTTCTCTATCCACATCAAGCTTTAGAACCAATAGACTTTTTTTTGCAAGCTTTAGAACCAATAGACTTTTTTTTACAAGCTTTAGAACCAATAGACTTTTTATTGCAAGCTTTAGAACCAATAGACTTTTTTTTGCAAGCTTTAGAACCAATAGACTTTTTTTGCAAGCTTTAGAACCAAGACATTTTTTTGGAAGCTTTAGAACCTATAGACATTTTTTTGCAAGCTTTAGAACCAATAGACATTTTTTTGCAAGCTTTAGAACCAATAGACATATTTTTGCAAGCTTTAGAACCAATAGACATATTTTTGCAAGCTTTAGAACCAATAGACATATTTTTGCTAGCTTTAGAACCAATAGACATATTTTTGCAAGCTTTAGAACCAATAGACATATTTTTGCAAGCTTTAGAACCAATAGACATATTTTTGCCAGCTTTAGAACCAATAGACATATATTTGCCAGCTTTAGAACCAATAGACATGTTTTTGCACGCTTTAGAACCAATAGACATATTTTTGCAAGCTTTAGAACCAATAGACATTTTTTGCAAGCTTTAGAACCAATAGACACTTTTTGCAAGCTTTAGAACCAATAGACATATTTTTGCAAGCTTTAGAATCAATAGACATATTTTTGCAAGCCTTAGAACCAATAGACATATTTTTGCAAGCTTTAGAACCAATAGACATATTTTTGCAAGCTTAGAACCAATAGATACATTTTTTTGCAAGCTTTAGAACCAATAGATACATTTTTTGCAAGCTTTAGAACCAATAGAGACACTTTTTGCAATCTATTGGGATGGCTTCACCGTGCATTCCTTAAACTCCAGGAAAACTGGAAACAGATATGATTTGTTAATCTATGATGTGTGAATTTGGAGACCTAACTATTTCACTATTTCTTATTATTACAAGCATTCAAAAATAATGACTAACATCACTGCCTAGACTTCTACCCACACCGCAAGGAATTTCAGGATATGTGCAAGACCTACTCTATTTTCCTAATTATAAAGAACAATTATTTCTAATGTTGTGACTATATTAATAATTTAAATTCCATATAATTACAGTCAGCTCAACAAAATTAGACATGCACATCTTGGTACAATGCAAAACTCCCTTGTACAAAAGTACAATAACCTGGCCAAAGGGACAACTCTATGTAAGACTAGGGAATCTAAAGCATGTATTAATGTGAGCAGAATTTTTGATGAGAACAGTGGACACAATTCTGAAGTTAAAGCAACATGAGACCGAACTCGTTTGCTATTTTTCAAATTATCTGACACCATCTATCTTCTGCGTTAATGTGACTGTTTAATTCTGTGGACTTAAAAAATAGGGAAGTGCAGGCAGGAATAAAAAGTGACCATTTAGAATCTCACATGCTATTTTTGTAAATTATGCAGGCAATTAAAGGTGCAGTCTGTTCCTTTGCTGGTGTGTGATTTTGATGGGTTGGGCATTTGTCTCTCTTTTCCAGAAGTCAACCTTTACCAGAGATGAGTATGAGGAGAATTGTGTATTGTGTCCCCGCAGGACCAGACAAGAAGCATATCAGATGTATGGAGGAGATATAAATCAAAGCATTCACAATCAGGGTTGTGCCAACATAAATCAACAATCAGCACAAGCCACGCGCCCAAATGCTGGATATTAAATTTGATATTCTTCACATTTTCACACGGTCTTTGAAACATAGGAGGCCATTCAGCCCATTTAGAGTATGCTGGTCCTCAGAGCTCTGTCAGCAATCCCACTCCTCCGCTTATTTCCCCATAATCTATTCCCGCAAATGTGCACAGTGCTCCACCATGATTCCTGTCAGAACTGCCCTAGACGTTATTTAGCCGAATAGCCAACCAACCAGCACATCATTGGAGTAGGAGAGGGAAATGGGAGCATCAGAGGAAAGCCATGTGGTCATGGGGTGAATGTGCAAACTCCATACAGACAGCACTTGGAACCTGGTTCATTTTAATGGAGGAGTTATAAATCCTGACACTTTCCCACTTGGACTGAATTAAACAAAATACAATTTGCGTTAGAATCATAATTCAACAATCATTTATTTCCTCCCAGGGTGGAACCTGAGTATCCGAGAGACTGTTGGAAAACATTGACAGTTTGATACAATGATTATAATTTATACACACCTATGGAACAAACAGTGGGTGAGACAGCAAGTTTGGTGAGACTAGTTTGTCCTGTTAAGTTCGGCCTCAATTGTTCCAAATTGTTACTGACCTTGAGATGGTTGCCACCTCGTGACGTGGATTCACAAAGAGGGTCTGGAGAATGATGCAAGAATCCTGTCACGGCTCATCCTGAACAGCTCCATGACTCTCTAATATATGGGCTGTTCCCAGCGATACATTCAGAGATAGATATTAAATGCTACTGGAAGATCATCAATTCGGTGAAAGATGTTCTATGGTCTGCCCGAAACTTGTTGGGGTCTCAGCACAGCGAGATGTCAGTCAGGGAATGGTGCCGACTGGCCCATTCCAGACAGCAGGGGTGCATAATAAGAGACTCACTGAACCTTGCTTGATGCAGCCAACGCCAAGGCTCAGTGGGGGAGGACCACAGTCTCGGGTCCCTCCACTGCTGGACATTGAGGGGCAGAGTTTGGTGGGAACACCTGTCGAACAAGGGGAAGATTATCACCCCAGGGGGCCACATGAGTGGCAAGGATGTTTGTGTTTAAAGATAAGTGCAAGCACTACTGATTATGGTACTATTGAGTGCATAGACACTGAGAATGTATGAAGAGATTTTGCAGTTTTTGATCTGGAGGTTTAAAAAAAAATCAGAATAAGGTTTAGGTTTGGAATAAAAACTATTACTGACAAGAAAATTTTGAAGACCACTCTCTAATGGTTCCCCTATCCAGTGAATAGACAAGATAAAATGACCATTTTGGTAACCCTAAAGCAAGGCGAAATTCAGACTTACCAATAACTCAGTTGAATAGGATTGAGAATCTATCTTGTTATCCTGGATGAGGTCCATCTTGTTCTCTATTTTGCTTTTCTATTGAAATAGGAAGCTTGGCAAGCATTACCCTTGAATCCCCACATCAACATGATTTTGTGTAAAACTCACCTATTTCTCTTCCAAGCTTTGACTTCAGGATTGATCCAGCTGACGCTACGACGGCACATGTCTGAAAAGGTCCTAGTGCTTGGGAAAGATTTCTGGTCGGTAAGAATTGCTTCCACCTGGATGTTGTGAAAGGCTCGTCTCCAAATTGAATGGAAGCCACCTCCACTCTCTGCTTCAGTTCGCACAACAATTCTTTGCTGCTCAATTTCCTCAGTCTCCTCTTTCCAGTAAAGTTCACAGCATATTTATTCATGGCAACATAATTGTTTTTGACATTCTGTAGGCGCCGATTAAGGTTACTTGAAGAGCTATCTTCATTCCAAATCATCCACTGATTTCTAAGTGCGAGTTTGATCTTGGTGGCTTGTGCAGCTGTGATGGAAGCGATTAATTGTTGCTTTACTGGTCGGCCCCTGATTAAATCCTTGGTAATTGCAGATGCAGGCAAAATATCTTTTGAAACAGTAGGTCCTTTAATAGGAATTTCTACCTTACTGGGTCTGGTGGCAATTGTCTTTAAAATAACACTCGAATTTGACTGTACTATCTCAAAATGTTTCCAAAAAGAACCTTGTTTGGCATCTTCATTACTCAATTCTTTTGCATCCTCCCTCCCACGTAATACCTCCTGTGCTTCACGTTGAATCAGATTATATTGGAGTTCCTTGGTTTCATCATAGTTAAATCCATTTTTGAGCAATACATTTGCCTTCTGAAAACATATTATATAGATGACAGTGTAGAGGCAGGGTGTAATGACACACATGAAGACACAAAACTTCTTCATTACCCCAAATCTAGGTAAAACCATTTCTATTCCAGTTAGGTTCAAACTATTAAGTGCTGGATAGTGCAGGAAACCTGTAAATAGAAGCACAATTGTACATGGTTAATTGTTGGCAAATTTAACCCACTTTGACATTTTGAAACTTGCAGCTGCACTTTGTCATTTTGAAGCTTGCAGCTGCATGAAACTCATATTCTGCAATGTGTGCTACAAACACTATGCGGACACCAAAATAAGTCAACTTTGAGACAAAATGGTGCCTGAATTTAAATAGATCTTTGATCATTTTTAGCATCCCCCTAAGCCATGAAGGTACTTGGCCATTTAGGCGACATAAATATTTAAAAACAAAACTGACGGTTTTGAACAAAAAGAAACAGCGTTTTTTGGTTTAGTTTATAATTTAACATGGAAACAGGCCCTTTGGCCCAAAGACTCCATCCTGTCCACCGATCACCCGTTCACATTAGTTCCACGTTGTCCCACTTTCTCATCCACTCCCTACATTCCCTACAATCTACAGGGGCCAATTAACCTACAAACCCGCATGTCTTTGGAATGTGGGAGGAAATCAGAGCACCCGGAAGAAACCTACGCAGTCTCAGGGAAAACGTTCAAAATCCATACAAACAGCACCCGAGGTCAGGATCGAACCTGGGTCTCTGGCACTGAGGCAGCAGCTCTACCCGCTACAGCACTGTGCTACCTTTGTGCAATGTGACACCCTTAAATAACATCTCTGTTTTTCTAAAAAGAACGACAATGGCTTATTAGTTTTCAAGCAGGGGAGAGATAAATTGTTGATGTGCCACTTGACAATGAGTCCATTTGATTTTGCACAACACAATTTCTTTATTTCTTGTACCTGAAATTGGATTTCACCATCTTATGAAGCACAGGAACTAAATCTGGGTCCTCAAATGATTTTAAAACTGGTTCAATATATTTAGCATCAACTGTAGCATGCTTGCCATCACAAGGGAATTAAACTGCGCTGCACAGAGGTGCTGACAAGTGAACCAACCCCCTACTATTTTAGCTGCCATCACTTTACTGAACACAATACGAAGAACAAAGATAGGCACAAATTGCTGGAGTAACTCAGCGGGTCAGGCAGCACCCCTGGAGAACATGGATAGGTGACGTTTCACAGAGTGCTGGAGTACCTCAGCGGGTCAGGCAGCATCTGTGGGGAACATGGATAGGTGACGTTTCACAGAGTGCTGGAGTAACTCAGCGGGTCAGGCAGCACCCCTGGAGAACATGGATAGGTGACGTATTGGGTCTGGACCCTTCTTCAGACTGATTATGGGTGGGTGGGGTGGGGGACTTTTGGCAAGGGTCAGATTATTGGCAAGGGTCAGCGTTATCCCAACAGGGATACATCGTTGCAACCTGTGGAACTGGTTAAGCGGCTCTTAGTGGAGGAAGGGGGGGGCAAGATGGCGAAGAGCAATGGGGGTGGTGGAGTGTTTGCAGAAGTTACCTAAAATAGTAAGATTAAACGAGAATTTACCAGTTTGAAGTTTGATCGTTATTTTATGAGGAGTTACGTTGAGGGATTACGTGAAGAACCCCACCAGGACGCATGCGTGTCATTCTTCAAAGCAGCGGTGTGAAATCACAGATAACTGTAATGACTAAACATAGTAAGATTAGAGAAGAGATACCAGTTGAGTATATGATCAAGGGTGGGAGCAGAGGGCACGTAATCCCTCAACGTTACTCCTCATAAAATAACGATCAAACTTCAAACTGGTAAGTTCTCATTTAATCTTACTATTTTACTTCGGAGTCACGTGAGTGACTATGTGAAGATTTTAAAGCTCTGTGATTTCATGCCGTGGAAACGAGTCCATGCATCACATCTGCCTTGATTATGGGGAGAATAGTGTTAACATTATTAGACATCAATACGATATTGAAAACCCAACGATAAATATATTAACACCAAATTATAGCCCCTATTTATGGGGTAAATTATATTACAGAACTTAAAATTGTTTCTGCAAATGTTCCAGGTTTAATGACTGGTTTGTTATAAATCATTGGAAAGTTTTCTCCGTTGACCATCCTGCTGTCTTGAGGATTTGGTCCATAGGAACATCCAACTTCATAGCTGCCGATGTAGCGGCAGTCCTGGTGGAGTGAGATTTAAAATGGTAGTGTCTACTCCAGCCTTATTAGGACCTGTTTTAGCCATCTAGAGATGGTCTGGACTGTCACTGTATTGAGTGGCTGTTTGTAGCTGATTAAAAGTGACATTTCTTTCCCTCTGATGATCTTGGTATACTCCATATATAATAGTAAGTGTGTTACAATACAGAGACGATCATCTGTCGGGTATGCCCTGAATTCTGTTTTTAGGCCTGCTGACCCCTGTCAGTTCTGTTTGACTAATTCATTGATGTGAAAAGTTAAATTTCCAGATGAAATAGTCATGTTGTCCAGCCTTAGATTCTGTAGTGACTGGACCCTTTGTGCCGTGACCAAGGCCATCAGCATGACTGTTTTCATAGTCAGTTTCTGTAGGGACAGAGCTGTAGCTGGAGACCAGTTTCTTAACATGGTCAGTACAATGCTCACATCCCATATTTGGGAGTACCTGGTTCTTGGGGGATTAACATTAAAATGCCCCTCATGAGTTCGGTTACCAGGGTGTGTCCCAACAGAATGCCGCTCTGTTCCTTGCCACAGGTTTGTTGACAGAGCACTTCTGGCGCAGTTGATGGCACTATGACTGAGCCTCTCATCGTAATGGAGGCTTGCCAGGAATTCCAGAACAGACGGGATGTTCATAGATCTGTGGGTGATCTTTCCTTTGTTACCGGATGGACCAGTAAATTAGGTCTATGATGGATGGTGATGCATGGTTCCATACCATGTCTAGTATCACCGGGAATCATGGTTGAGTAGGCCAATCGGGTACTATCAAAATACCAGACGCAGAGTCTTGCTGTATTTTCCTTAATACCAGACTGATGAGGCAGAAAGGAGGGAATGCATAAATAAACAATTTCCCCCAAATGCAGCGAAAATGCATCTGTTGCCGCTGCTCCAGGTCTGGTTCCCATGAAACATAATTTGATAACTGGTGATTGAGCCTGGATGCGAAAAGATCGATATCTGGTGTTCCATACCGTGCTGTAATTTCAGCAACTACATTTTTATCCAACATCCATTCAGTGTTTTCATTGAATTTGCGTGACCTGGTGTCTGCCACTAAATTTAGTTTACCTGGTAAGTAGGTAGCTGATATCCAAATATCTCTCTGGATACACCATTGCCAAATTGTGTTGGCCAGATTGTCACATGATGTCGATTTATTTCCACCCATATGGTTGATATATGCTACCACGGTGGTGTTGTCAATTTGTAGTCTAACATGCTGGTGATTTAACCCAGAACAATATGACTTAAGGCAATGGAATGCACTTAACATTTCCAGGTAGTTTATGCCCAGTGTTTGTAATAATGATGCCTCCTGTGCATTCCATCTCCCTCCACAGCTGAAGATGGAATTGGTAGCACCCCAACCAAGTGCACTGGCATCAGTTTGTAGTACCATAGACGGGTTGCTGATAATTATTGGATTGGAACAATACCTGACGTTATGTTCCCACCATTTTAGTTCCATTATGGCCTCTGTTGGTAGCTTCATTGGTCTGTCAAAATGGCCATCATTAAGTTTGAGTGTTCTTATTTTTGCTCTCTGTAAATTATATAGTGTAAAGGTCCGAATTGTGTGGCTGGAAATGCAGCCACTATCGTCCCAATTATTCTAGCTACCAGTCTAATGGATGGTTTGGTGATGTCAATGATTTTGCTACAAGCCTCTATTAAGGCTGAAACCTTTTCTTTCGGCAAAGTCACTGACATGAGAACTGAGTTAATGGTGAACCCCTCATAATCCATTTTTGTTGAAGGCGTTAATTTAGACTGAACTGGATGGATGATAAACCCCAGTTTTCCAAACAATTGTTTTGTGGCTGTTACCGCTTGTTTAGCCAATTCCAAAGTTTTGCCAACAATAAGTATGTCGTCTAGATATGCCATTACCATGTGTTTTTGTTTCCGCAGTAACGCTAGGGCTGGTTTCAAATTTTTATGAACAGCCTGGGGCTGATGTTAGCCCATTAGCACATGCCAGAGCTGACCCATCCAGTTGAATTTTAAATAACATCTGTGGTCACCTCTTGTGGGTACTGTATAGTAAGCATCTTTTAAATCAATGCTTGCCATGTAGTAGCCTTCGGAAATCAATTGCTTAGCAGTAACAAAGGTTTCCATCTTGAAATGAATATATTGTACAAAGGTATTTAAAGTAGTTAAATCGATGATGATGCGGCAACCACCATCTTTCTTGTTTTTTATAAAGATGTTGGACACGAATTCCTGTGATTCGTGTTGGGTTTTCTCAATTACTCCTTTTTTATATAGCCGCTGTAATTCAGCATGTGCTTTAGATTTTTCCATGCCTGTGAGCACGAACATTCGGTTCGGTACATGCTGAACTGGAGGGTTATGTTTTTGTATAAATTCTATGGTATAACCCTGGATACTGCTTAGAATATAAGTGTCGGTAGTTAACTTATTCCATGCATCCAAATAATATCGTAATCTCCCACCAACTTCCATGCTCCCTTTAATTCTTAAGGAACCAGACCCACCTACCTCCATGGTTACCAGTGGTAGGTATGTGACTTCTTCGGCATCCTCCGTGGACGTTGAGGCGCCGTTGCCTGGGTCTGTAGTTGGGTTGGTGTTGAGGGCTTGCGCATTTTCCAGGAAGGTCGGTCTGGGCCATGGCCTAAAAAAGACCGATGTTGGGTGTTCCTGGTTTTGCGCTTTCTCCAGTTGGTCTTGGCCGACTAGTGGGTGCGTAGGGGTGATGTTTATGGCCATAGTAGCTTTTGGATGCTGCTTTTATGAGCCCCAGGGTTTTCGCCTCTTCTTCAAGTTCTTTGACTTGTTTTGATAAATCCCCTCCAAATAGTAGTATTGATGGTTTGGAGGTTCCAGGTTTGCAGAGGCCGGCAAATTTGGGGTCTAAAGCCGGTTGGATAGCACTTTTCCTAATATTGTTTAACTCGTATTGTGAGTTGCAGAGTAAAGCCAGTGCATCTTGGTGGTCTATGGTCATGTTTTGCTTATTCAATGTGCGGGCAAAAGCCGAAATTCCTGCTGTTAGGACTTTTAAGACTTTCTGTATTTTTAAGTCCCTGGTTCTAATTGATGCCCCGACATGTTTCCAGATGCACTGGTTGACACTGGGAACATTTAGCGACTTGCAGTTCCCTGGTGGTAAGTGTCGTGCTGTGGTGTCCGATAATGCCTGTCCCTGTAGTTGGTTAAAAGACATGTAGTCAATGGTTACCGCTATTTTCAGCTCCAGGTTTAGGCCAGTTTGGTCGGATTGGATCAACTGGGACACCATATCCAACATGTTTTCTTTCACCTCAGGCATACTAGGGGTATGTTGATCACTCGCCTCTTCAGGGTCAGCCCAGAATTGACCCTCCGTGCTCCCCTCTGATGAGGGAGAAACACTGTGCAGCCCCACAAGAGGTATTGCTATGGGGCTTACTAACTGCCCACTGTGGCTAAGCTCCATCTCCCGGAGCCTGCCACTTGGAGTATTTCCTCCAGCAGACGCTCCAACCGGCTCCAATGCTCACGGGCACTGGCCGCTCGCATCTGCTTTTGTTCCCCGCTCCCAGCCGCTCCAACCGGCCCCAATGCTCACGGGCACTGGCCGCTCGCGGCTATTCAGAGTCGGACTCATCGGAGTCAACGACTCTGTTAGTTTTTTGCTTCGCTCTACCGTCCGGCCGTGGCCGGTGCGGGAGCGAAGTCGGGCACTGCTGTTCCCATTACGGGAGATTGGCGTGCCGTTGGCTGCTGCTGCCGGTTGCCCGCAACTCCGCGGTTCTCCTCCGCCAGCTTTCTCGCAGCCTTCGTGGATCTGGTCCATGTCTCCACCTGTAAGGTAAGTGGAAGGAACGCAGAGTCTCCTTACCTGCTGTTCCCGGCTTTCAAATTCTGCCGCTAAGGGAACGTCGTTCCCCCTGCTGTGACTCGTTGCAATGCGTGTAGCGATATGACATGCATGCGTCCTGGCGGGGTTCTTCACGAAGTCACTCACGTGACTCCAAAGTAAAATTTGAGAATTCAACAATCATACTGCTGGGCTGCAAGCTACCCAGGCAAAATATGAAGTGCTGTTTCTCCAATTTGTGTGTGGCCTCAAGACAGGACAGAAAGGTCAGTGTGGGAATGGGAAGCAGAGTTAAAATGGTTAGCAACCGGGAGATCCAGTAGAGACAAACAACAACCTATATAGGAACACTGGCTACAGAGGCACTGGTGATAGATACATATGGGAGAACCCATATACAATAGAACAAAGCATTAACTGAGGGTATCGGGGAGAGTGCAGGAATGAGGTAAAAGTCATGATCATACAGAATTGTGGAACAGGCACAAGGGATTGAATAGCCCACTCTCACTTCTCTTTCCTATTGTCTACAAATGTCATGATATTATTGATTACATGAATCAGCGTTAGACATGGCTGAGGTGCTGGAAGATTGGATGGTGGCTAATGTTGTACCTCAGAGCAGCAAGGAAAAGCCTGGGAGCTATAGACAAATGAGCCTAATGTCTGTGGTAGGTAAGTTACTGGAGAGGATGGCTATCAAAAAGTACGGCAAGATCTTGATCAGTTGGGCAAAGGGTCGATGGGAGTTGCATGCAGATAAGTGCAAGGTGTAGGAAGTTAAACTGGGGCACGATCTTCACAGTGAATGGCTGGGGCCTGGAGAGTGTTACAGAGCAGAGGGATCTAGGATCCTGAAAATGGCCTCACAGATAGATAAGAGTGGTCAAGAAGGCTAGGTCAGCATGGGCAAGATGACCAAAGGGCATGTTTTCAAGCTGCATGACACTATGTGTAATTAAATGGCATTATAAACACTGCTTGTTACCACAGAAACCCTCCCTTCTCTATCTTCCAGGTATCTATAGTCACAGACCCATGACTCTGACCTCAGGTGCTGTCTGTGTGGAGTTTGCACATTCTCCCTGTGACCACCTGGGTTACTTCCAGGTGCTCCAATTTCCATCCCACAGACGCACGGGTTTGAAGGTTAATCAACCTCTATAAAATGTCCCCTAATGTATAGGGAATCGATGAAAAAGTAGGATGACAAAAAAACGAGTGTGAATGGGTGATTGATGGTCGGCGTGGATTCGGTGGGCCAAAGAGCCTGTTTCCACTTTGTATCTCTAAACTGCACTCCGGAGTTGGGCAGTTCTGGCAGTAGGGGTTAGTTGGGTCAGTCTACAATAAGTATTGGAGTTGCCTTGTTCTCAGTAACTGTTGTTTGGGTGTGCAATACAACAGGCAGTGTTGCTTTGGACAGAACTGCAGGTGCTGGTTTAAGGTGAAGATAGACACATAATGCTGGAGTAACTCAGCAGGTCAGGCAGCTTCTCTGGAGAAAAGAGATGAATTACGTTTAGGTTCGGGACCCTTCTTCTGACTGAGAGACTAACAGTTGGAAGAAGGTTTCCGACCAGAAACGCCACCCATCCTTTGTCTTCAGAGATACTGCCGAGCCCGCCAGCTTGTGTTGCCAGCTTTCTTTTGTGACAGCGAAACAACAGTCATCACATCAACCAGGCAGCTCCAATTTATTTTGGGAAGGCATAAATCATGAATAAATTTATGAGGTATATATCTTGGAAAATATGAGACGAGGCTGTATGGATCCCAACAGGCCCAATTCTGGCTGAAATGATCATGAAAATGATTTAGTCCCAGGTCACATTCATTTTAGATTGTTCAATACTGACATAAAAAATAATTGGGGTGCAATCTAATTTCTAATTAACTACTTCAAAAGCCCTCTTTGCTTTCAAAATACGGTGAGGAGTGGGAGTCAATATGTACCAGAGAGAAAAACTGTAGAAAATGCATCCTGAGTATATCCTAGAGCTAAAATGGTGAAGAAATTCTGGTGAGTTGATTATTAGCAGAGATGCAGGTTCACTGCCAGGAGAACGACCATCCAAATTGGACAGGACGTCCCTCTAGCACAGCTAAATAAAATTAATCTCCAGGTCTGAAGAAGGGTCTCGACCCGAAACGTCACCCATTCCTTCTCTCCAGAGATGCTGCCTGTCCCGCTGAGTTACTCCAGCATTTTGTATCTACCTTTGATTTAAACCAGCATCTGCGGTTCTTTCCTACACAAAATTAATCTCCATCCTATTTTAAAACATTTTTTACTTTAGTGGATTGTTGCTAAAACAGCAGCAGAATAAACTATGCATGAACTTTCTGGAAAAACATATAAATTGCCCAATTGGTGCCAGGATTGGAAAGTCAAGGAAGTGCAAATGCTGGAATAATGAGCAAAACACTAAGTCCTGGAGGAACTCAGTGGGTCAGCCAGCATCTGTGGAGAGAATGGACAGACAATGTTTTAGGTCAAGACCCTTCATCCACCAGTGAAACTGGGACTGCTTATTCCTATCATCATTTCAGTTACAACATTTTAATTGCGTTTTTTCTTTATGTAACTTTCAAATATCATTTTGGATTAAGCTTTCAGACAGTGGACAGGCAAAACACCATTCTGACCTCTTGGGCAATATTCTGACAGGACTTTTGTCATAATTATTTTTAGGGTTTAATTTGAATTTCATCCATGGGGCTCCAGCTTCATTGTGTCTATCTTTGGTCTTTACAAATACATGCTTAATTTGTACCCAAAATATCACTTTACGTCGTGTAACTACTAATTTGCTATTATCCTCACGGATATCATCTTTGGTCCAGTCAATCTGTACCCAATCCTTCCTTCCTTAACTGGAATTGGCTCACTTCCAGTTGGATGTTCTCATGTTTGATGGTTTATTTCTCATTTTCATTATTATTCAGATGCCGATTTAAAAATTCCCCTTCGGTCTCATTTCATCCACCAGAATCAGATCCAATTCCATCCTCAATGAGGATAAACTGAATGAATTGAACTAAAATGTTCATCCCTGTTGACCTTAACTTAATTTTCCCACTTAGATAATGGAAGTTACCTATTATATCAATTATTGTTATAGATCTCTTAAATATTCATATTGATTTCCCTTCTAACTCAATGCTCTACGAGTCTACAGTGAATGTCCCACAACTAATTTATTGGTCAAAAGAAATCGGTTTCAGCTCTCAGCTCTCCAATATATAATTTCTCTGTACGAACATCCACCTCAATCACAATCTGAAGATAGGTCTCGTCCCAAAATATCTGCTATTCATCTTCTCCAGAGCTACAGCCTGACCTGTTGAGTTACTCCGGCACTTTGTGTCCTTATGCACCTCAATCATTTACCTTCCAGCCCAACCATATATACTAAGAGTTGAGAACCTAAACTGTTATATTTTATTGGTGTTTCATAGAGAATAATGTCATTTTAGAGCAGACTTGGAGTGGGAGATTGCAACCTTCACGTGGTCTGCCCTGTTTCGACGAATGCAATCAACCCGGTGTGCACAATCTAAGAAGATCAAATAGAACAAGTTGTCCTACAACTTTAGGCTGTGCACGCCATACGCAAGACGAAGAAGAAGAGCAGACTTTAGTCTTAAAAACAAATTATATGGATTACTATTAAAACACAAAGTACACAAATAACACCAGGGCACGAGCTCAACCAAGAAAAATAAGACCATTGCCAAAATAGTATCTAAACTACCTATACACACTTATGCTATAGGAGTGTGTATCGGAAAATAAGTATCGTAAATATAAAAAACGGACTTTAAACTATTTGTGTACTTCCAACATTTTAAGAAAGTGATCAACATGTTCATACATGTAAATAATGGTGAAAAAAACAACTCAATAAAGCACACAACAAAAGTCTTCATTCCCTTAACTAGATATAGTGCATCCCTTGCTCCAACAAATGATGACTGCATTATATGAAACAAAATTGCTCACCAAAACCTCTGAGAAGCTGCTCAGCTAACAAGTTTTAACAGAACATGGTTACCTTGGGAGAATCATGGGAGATGCAGTCCTCGTGACAGCTATAGAGTGCACACAAAGAACATTTCTTTGCGTACAATGAACAATTCTTCCCAGCTGCTAAAATGCAACTGAACCGTCCTTTAGGCAACATTCCTCTCACCAGCTAGAGAGCGGTCCTGACCTCCCATCTACCTCATTGGAGACCTTTAATCAGACTTTATCCTGCACTAAACATTGTAACCGTTATCCTGTATCTGTGCACTGTGGACAGCATGATTGTTATCATGTATAGTCTTTTCGCTGACCGGATAGCACACAACCAAAAGCTTTGCCCTGTACCTCGGATCACGTGACAATAATAAACAAAACTAAACTGTCTGCAACAGTTTTCAGAATATAGTGCCAATTTTGCTGGAGAAATCCATTTTGGAGTTTAAAGTCCCAATTATTTCAATCGCTTCACTGTGTATTACTGAATGCCAGTTAATTGGATCCTATTAGCATCTTGCAAAGAGTTCACCAACTACATAGAGATTCATTTCTGGTTGATTTCATCTGGCCGTTCAAATGATTATAGAGGAACATGGAATAAAACACAAAGCGTTTGAATAACTCAGCGGGTCAGGCGGCATCTCTGAAGGGAATGGATAATGTTTTGGATATGATGTTACTATGATGAAAGATCTTGAGGTGAAACTTCACCTATCCATTGTCTCCATATCCATATTCATACATGCCTGACCCACTGAGATACTCCAACACTGTGTTTTACTAAGACACCTGTATAAACATATCAATAGCCACATGAAATCACCCAGAAACAAATCTCTCTGTATGTGCAGGAAGGAACTGTATCTGCTGATAGACACAAAGTGCTGGAGTAACTCAGTGGGTCAGGCATGGTTGGATATCTCCTTCTAAAGAAGATGCTGTTTAACTCGCTGAATTGCTCCCGCACTCGATGAACCACTCTGTAATTGATGGACTCTACGTATGATACTAATTGGTGTTTACATAGAAATTTCTAATTAACTAATACTCAGTAATAACGATGAAGAGTATGAAAGAATTGAAACATTAAACTCCAAAATGGCACAACTGACATAATTGGCACTGTTATATAAAGAAGTCTGTTGGATAAGGCTTGAAACATAAGCTCCAAATGCTTATTTCAACATTTGTACAAAATCTAGCGGCACTATTCATACAATAGTTTCCCCTCGTGCCTTGGTCAGTATTTATTTCTCACTCATTACAGAATCAAAACTGACCTGACCTGTGGAATTAATTTAGTTTAGTTTAGTTTAGAGGCATAGTGTGGAAACAGGCCCTTCGGCCCACCAAGTTCGCACCGACCAGCGATCCCTGCACATTAACACTATCCTACACACACTAGGGACAATTTACACATAAACCAAGCCAATTAACCTACATACCTGTACGTCTTTGGAGTGTGGGAGGAAACCGAAGATCCCGGAGAAAACCCACACTGTCACGGGGAGAACGTACAAACTCCGTACAGACAGCACCCGTAGTCGGGATCGAACCCGGGTCTCCGGCGCTGCAATCGCTGTAAGGCAGCAACTCTACACCTACGCCACCGTGGCCACCCTCTGTTTCATTAAAACTCTGCCACAAAACTTAAGTACAGTTCACTCACTCACCAATATATTGAGGATCAAATCCCTGTTCTCATATTACCCCATGGATTTACAATATATTGGCTAAACTTGTGGCTGGATGGCCAGGTTTGCTTTCTGAATTATCGCACCATGACAGATCAGGGGCGCATATGACTGTGGAAGACGACTTACGTGTGAACTGAGATCACATCGCATTCCCGAAACATGCCTGGGATCGCTGAATTGAGGCGAGATCAGAATTCAGCTTCAGCATCAAACGAACTTTAGGGACTCCAAAGCCAAAACCTGAAAGAACAAATAAACGTAACCTTTTTTAACAATGCTGATCAGACCTGAGAAATGTATATTCAGTTAGCAATCTCAATATGCACTTGAGTATTTACTTTAGTTAGAACAGACAATAAAACTAATACGTATGCATTAGTCTGCATTTTTACAAGAATGATCCCAGGAATAAGTAGGTTAACATATGATGAGCATTTGACAGTGCTGGCCTATAGTTTCTGGAGTATAGAAGAATGAGGGGGGACCTCACTGAAACGTATAGAAAAATGAAAGGCTTGGATAGAGTGGATGTGGAGAGGATGCTTCCACTAATGGGGGAGTCTAGGACTAGATGTCATAGCCTCAGAATTAAAAGATGTTTTTTTAAGAAGGAGATGATGAGGAATTTCTTTAGTCAGAGGATGGTGAATCTGTGGAATTCTTTGCGGAGGCAAAGTCAGTGGATGTATTTAAGGCAGAGATAGATAGATTCTTGAATAGTAGGGATGTCAGAGGTTATGGGGAGAAGGCATTGGGGGTTAGGAGGACGAGATAGATCAGCCATGATTGAATGCCGGAATAGATGTGATGGGCCGAATGGCCTTTCTGCTCCTATCTCTTTTGATCTTATGATTAAAGAAATTAACAGTTTTGTAGGATAATTTAATAAAAATCATGATGACTGGTTAATTTAAATTTACAAGAACCCAATAGAGATCATGATTCAGAAAATAGTAATGAATAGTGAAGCAGAATCAAAGGACCCATTAACTCCAGCGGCTCAATTTTCTTATGTTCTCTTGGCTAATTTGCTGTATCACATGGTATTTCTGTGTCTGCATCATTCATTTATACAGAATTAGATATCTATCTGAAAGTCACGATAATGAAAAGCCTATAATTTTTCTATCCTCTAACGCTAACCTAAACTTTATAAAATAGACACCAAATCTACTAATGATGAAATTTACTTAATCCAATTCAATTTAGCTTTACATAATGATAAACACGCGATGCATTCTGACAATGATGAACTCATTTGAACTTTATGAACTTGCTCCGCATTCTGGATTTCTTGCATCCTCGTGCTCTGACCATAGAGACAATCTTTATTCAAACAAATTTCCCCTACCCACCAAAGGGCAAAATCCACCAAGCTGATCTGGCGATAACCTCAGCCGAGTTTAAGCGAACACAGCTGTGCTTGACCGTCGAGTGTTAAAACGTTATTGATTACGATCAGCAGTGTGGCTGAGATGCAGGAAATGATTGGAGATACTGATCTATGGGGGCGCTGCAAGACGGCTCCCCTGCCTGCAGCGTGTTAATCATTTTCTACTTGTTTTGTTTTTTTAGTATGTCCAAATGTGTGTTTTTAATGTCTTTCCATGTGCCTTGTGTGGGGGGTGGTGTGGGGAGGTAAGGGGGGAAACCGCTTTCGGTCGCCTCCTCCACGGAGAGATGACTTTTTCCATGTCGCCTCCCTTGCGGCCCAACACTAAGGATTGGAGTGGCCTTTCCCGGAGACGGTCCCGGAGCTTCAGCAGCGGGCGCAGTGTGGACATTTTCATCACGGAACGGGCGAGCCTTCGCTGAGGGTCGCCAGAAGGGAGTGCTCCGATCGCTGGCCCACGGCAGCCTGAAGCCGGTCTGCGGAGCTTCCAGCTGGCACAGCGTCCAGAGCCTGGGATCCCTCGCCAGGGCTGGCAAATTCATTTCATTGCTCTTTATTGTGTATGTGACGAATAAATCTGACTATTGACTATTGACGCAGCCTGAAGGGTTTACCTGCATGTAATATTATAAACCACTGCAAACCAAAGCAATTTTGTTAGTTCTGATCTGTGTAGAGACTGAAATAAGTTGACAGAAAACCCCCCAATAGGAAAGTTGGTCGTTGCCTTGTACTGTCACCATGGTAACCACAACCATAACTGAAAGTTGCCTTTCAGGGTCCCATTAAATCTTGCCCCTCTCACCTTACACCTTTGTCCTCCGGTTCTTGATTCCCCCATCCTACGTAAAAACTCTGTGCATTCACCCTATCTATTCCACCTCATGATCTTATACATCTCTATATCATCACCCTCTCGGCATTCTGCACTCCATAACGAATAAAGTTGTTGTCTGCCCAACCTTTACCAAAACCTCAGGCCCTCAAGTCCTGGCAACATTCTCGTAAATCTTCCCTGCACTCTTTCCAGCTCAATTACATTGTTCCTATAGCAGGGTAACCATAACTGAACACTACTCCAAATGCTGCCTCACCAATGCATTTTACAAATAAAACATAACGTCAACATTTAGTAGGTACACAAAAATGCTGGAGAGACTCAGCGGGTGCAGCAGCATCTATGGAGCGAAGGAAATAGGCAACGTTTCGGGCCGAAAACCTTCTTCAGACTGATGCACTTTGTCAACATTTAGTACCCTGACTGATGAAGGTTAATGTACCAAAAGCCTTTGTTGGCACTCCATACCTGTGATGCCAATTTCAGGGAACTACATACCTGTACTGGTACATCTCCCCCTGCTCTACAATACACCCCTGGGCCCTAAATTAAATTTTTTAATTTAAATTAAAATTAAATTTCTTTATTTATATAGCACATTTTTAGTCAACTTGCATTGACCCCAAAGTGCTTCACATAATTACATCCACACACACAGGCAAATGTGGGTGAAGTGTCTTGCCCAAGGACACAACGACAGTATGCACTCCAAGCGGGATTCGAACCAGCTACCTTCCGGTTGCCAGCCGAACACTTAGCCCATTGTGCCATCTGTCGCCCTACCATTCACTGTGATGGTCCTACCATGATTAGTGGGAAGTTTTGGTGGAGAGCACGCCTGTCTGATTTCAAATAGCAGTGGAGGTATTATTGTAGAAACAAGGAACTGTAGATGCTGGTTAATACACAAAGGCCACAAAATGTTGGAGTAACTCAGCGTGTAAGAAGGAACTGTAGATGCTGGTTAACAGTGAAGATAGACAGTAAATACTGGAGTAACTCAGCGGGACAGGCAGCATCTCTGGAGAGAAGGAATGAGTGACCCAAAATGTCACCCATTCCTTCTCTCCAAAGATGCTGCCTGTCCCGCTGAATTACTGCGGAGTATCTCAGTAGGTCAGGCAGCATCTCTAGAGAATATGGATTGGATTTGGTTTTGGATCTTGGCCACTCTGCCTATCTGTCCAAGCTTAGTCAAACATTGAGACAAGGAGCTCACTACACACACACACAGGCATCCCATTCCTAATCCGTGCTATTTTTGCCCGAAGAATCATATATTTAAATGGTTGTAGAAATTGACATCTTGCCAGATTATGACATTTATTGTTGTGTTACTCCATTGTTCTGGAACTTTGCATTCTTTAGATTTTAGAGATACACCGAGTCAGTGCCAATCAGCGATTACCTCGCACATTAGAACTATCCTACATACTAGGAACAATTTTCAGAAGCCAATTATCCTACAAACCTGTACGTCTTTGGAATGTGGGAAGAAACTGGAGCACCCGGAGAAAACCCACGCCGTCACGGTGAGAACCTACAAACTCCATACAGACAGCACCTGTAGTCAGGATTGAACCCAGGTCTCCGGTGTTGTAAGGCAGCAACTCTACTACTATGCCACTGCGCCACACAATTTCCTTCTAATGACGGCCTCAGTGTGATGAAAGGGGTCTTCCATTCGCCATAGAGCACATAACCTGTCCCTTGGTCATTATCTCTGCCACTATCTCATTATTACCCTGGGTAAAGATTGTTCCACACTCCCTCGCACCCACCATTGCCTGTCCTTCCTCCACTACTGTTAGAATGTGCCATACTGCAACATTACTGCAATGGCTGATGTGCCATAAGAGCTGATACCCTCCCAGAGTTGTAGATGATACATGTACACACAGATAGTGTAGAATAGTTCTGCAGGTGGTGGGGAACACCAGGTGGCGCCACCTGCAGTGGCAGTGGCTGCCTCGCCAACAGTCTGCCTGTCCTTTCTTCTTTTTGTTATTTTTATATGTGTTAAAAAGTATGTTATACTGTTCTTTGCTTTGTTTTATGTGGGAGTCGGGGGAAACTTTTTTTCAATCTCTAATCTCAACGGAGATATGATTTTGTTCCATATCGTATCTCCGTTCCCACTGAGACTTAACATCGCGGAGTTTGCGCTCCCTTTGCCGGGGATCGAACCTCAAACTGCGGGGCCTGTGGACTTTAACATCGTGAAGCCCGTGGTCTCTGGGTCGACTCGAGGTTCCATGCCGCGGAGAGAGTTTCAACCGCCCCCGACGCTGGAATCTAGATCACCCCAACGGGGGCTTCGATCGTCGGCTGTGGGGGCTTTGACTGCTCCGACTGCTGGAGAACAAAGAGCAAGAAGACTGAACTTTATTGCCTTCCATCACAGTGAGGAATGTGGAATCCACTGCGATGGATGTGTGTGTTAACTCCATAGCTAGAAGATGTATAAATATTGAGAGTTCAAGTCGACTGTCATAGAAACAAAGAAAATATGTGCAGGAGGCCATTCGGCCCTTCGAGCCAGCACCGCCATTCATTGTGATCATGGCTGATCGTCCCCAATCAACAACCAGTGCCTGCCTTCTCCCCATATCCCTTGACTCCACTAGCCCCCAGAGCTCTATCTAACTCTCTCTTAAATCCATCCAGTGATTTGGCCTTCACTGCCCTCTGTGGCAGTGAATTCCACAAATTCACAACCCTCTGGGTGAAAAAATATTTTGTGTGTGTTTTATTTGTCTCATTAGCATAGGAACAAATGTGCAGAGAAAACCCAGAAAGGTGCCTCAAATATCACTGAGTCCAACATTCATAGTTTCAACAGACAGCTAGGCCACTGAGTCAACCAAAGAAAGCAAACTGCTGGAGGAACTCAAGCAGCATCTGTGGAGGCAAAGTGAGAGTCGGTGTTTCAGGTCGAGAGATGGATCAGGACTGAGAGTGCAGAGGGGAGAAGGACAGTAGAAAAAGGTGAGAGGGAGGAGCAAGGTGGGACCAGCATGTGATAGGTAGAACTGGGCACAGAGAAAGATGGGGCCAGGTGGGCAGGAGAGCGGTGGAGTTGGGATACAGTGGCTTGGCTTTCCATAATGATGAAGCCGAATAAAGTTACAAAAATAAGAAGAAATTAAAATAGGTTTCTGGGCTAGCTTACAGCTTATATTTAGTGTCAAATTAGGCTTGCCTCAGGTTGCAGTGTGTGGGATAATAAATACCATAACATGGTCTCCCAAGTGAGGAAGTGACAGAGAAAGAAACAGCTAGTCACACCTTTGAAGTAAGATGCCATAAACCAAATGACCAATGTTTATGAGGGAGGAGGCAATAAAGGAAGAGAGAAACAGCTAGTCACATCTTTGAAGTAAGATGCCATAAACCAAATGGCCTATGTTTATGAGGGGCGAGGTGACGAGAGAGGTTCCAGGGAAGTGGAAAGATAAGATGCCATAAACCAAATGGCCTATGTTTATGAGGGGCGAGGTGACGAGAGAGGTTCCAGGGAAGTGGAAAGATAAGATGCCATAAACCAAATGGCCTATGTTTATGAGGGGCGAGGTGACGAGAGAGGTTCCAGGGAAGTGGAAAGATAAGATGCCATAAACCAAATGACCAATGTTTAGGAGGGACCAAGTGACAGAGAGGAAGCAGCGAAAGAGCTAGGGTGATCTCTTTGAAGATAAAATGACCTAAAACAAATGGCCAATGTTTTTAGTATATCTTGTACCCTGTAAACAAAAGGCCTTTGATGTGATGCCTTTTCCTGTACCTCTGACCATGACTAATGTCTGTGGAATGTGCTAATGTGACAAAGAAACACTATATAATGCGATGTAATTCTGTTGTTCAGAGAAGGGGACCGAGGACAGTCGAGTGTCTATATTGGTCACTTAGCTGGAATTCTCGCTCCCTTCCATCGGCCGATGTTAAGTAAAGTTTTGAACTGGTCTACCAAACAGTTGTGTGGTGTCTGTTTGTTAAGAAGCGAACCTGGTTTAGTAGTTATAAAAGTAACTTTTTCATTGGCGTATACCTTCTGTTTTATTTGGAGAGGTTCCAAGTCTGAAATGAAGACAAGACGTTGCTAATCTATCTAACTCTATCTATCTAACTCTAACTCTATCTAACTCGATCTATCTATCGAATACAACAATAATGGTGAAGGGGGAAATATTTGATAGGAATCTGAGGGGTAACTTTTTCACACAAAGGGTGGTGGATGTATGGAACTTGCTGCCAGAGGAGGTAGTTGAGGTAGTTGAGACCCTACTTCAGACTCGACCTGAAACATCATCTACTCCTTCTCTCCAGAGTTGCTGCCTATCCCGCTGAGTTACTCCAGCATTTTGTGTCTATCTTCGATTTAAACCAGCATCCACAGTTCTTTCCTATACATTTTGGCTGGTACATAGATAGGACAGGTATAGAGGGATATGGGCCAAAGGCAGGCAAGTTGGACAAATGTAGATGGGACACCTGGCCGGTGTGGGCAAGTTGGGCCAAAGGGTCTGTTTCCATGGTGTAGGACTATGACTAACAGCCAACAGGTCTGGCAACATCTATACGGAGAGAAAAAGAGTTAACGTTTCAGAATGGCATGAAAGATTAACTGTGTTTGCCCTTCTAGAAATGCTGCCTAACCTGAGTACTTTGAAATATTTTGTGATTTTAATACAATGGGGCGTATGCAATCTTGGCAAATCAAGCCATGCCCCCCCCCCACTACATTAACAATCCTAGCTCTCACCATAGTGTACTCACTCCCTCCCATCCCATGTTTAGGGAGGCAATAGCTGACTTTAACCAGTGCAGTCATGCTTTAACTAGCGGTGGCCAATAAGCAGCACTATTCTCACTGCCTGGCAGCTGGACTTATTGACATTAAAAATGCTCAATTATCAGTGAGCTGCCTGCATTGAAATCAATAGGTACAGAGGCCACACGCAAAGTGGAGGAACAGTACATTGTATTCTGCCAGGGTAGTTTACAACCCAACAATATGAACACTGAACTCTACAATTTTACGTAACAAACCAACAAGCCTACATACCCGCTTGTGTCCCCCCCCCTCTATCTTCTCCCCCTTCTCTTCCCTGTACCCCACCTGCATGTGCACCCCTTTCCCCTGCACACCTTCCTCTGGCCTCACATTTGATGCCTCTTTTCTCCTGACCTCACAGCCTTTTGTCTCCTTTTTATCTCTGGCCTTTGTCCACCCATCTGCCACAACCCACCTGACCTGAATCTACCTATTTTCTGGCTTGGTCCTGCTCCTACCTCTCTTCCAGCTTTTGTCCCCCAACTACAATCAGTCTGAAGAGTCCCGACATGAAACGTCCCACAGAGGAGGACGTTTGTGTATTAATCAGCATCTACAGTTCCTTGTGTCAGCTCACCCTAGTCATTATCTTCAGATTTAATCTGCTTCATGTCTAATGCTATATTTTAGCATTCCGTGTTGAAAGTAGCTGGATAAAATGTTTCACAAATAATGACCTTGAATCTTACAGACTGCTCCATACTTTTTGTATTTCAAAAGTGTGTGTGGCTTCATCCAGGATTGCATTCTTTGAACGTTAGAGGCTAAATCATTGTAATTCTTTTAATTACATCCACAACATGAGTAATGAAACAAAATGCAGAGGAAATGAATTGCATGAAAGCCCCCCTGTACAAGAGATTCTCATGTTTCATCAGCTCTATGGGCTGTGTATTGCGGAGGTAGAGGGAAAATAGATAAGAAAATTGCAGTTTGACTAAACATAAATTGGCAAAAGGAAATAGCCCTTTCATCACCAAACACAGCACTGAAGGACTCGAGTTAATTGCAGCAAATGATGGAATCTTAATCAGACTAGTGAAAGCCATCGTCAGTAGAGCCTAAATCTGCAATGCAGACAAAGCACTCTAGTCATCCTGCCTCTCTGTTGCATTGCAATGTAGAAGCCCACGTTTACTCTGAGGAAGCTTGCTACATCCCCACAGGAAGATGTAACAATGAAAGTAAGTTGGCGGGAAAACAGTAGAAGCATGAACACTGTCTACACAACCCAATTACAAACCTGGTCATTTTACTTCCTTTACCACATTTCACAGATTTACAAGGTAGCAACTCGTGAACTTTGGCAATGTAGAAACTTGCATGGATATTAAATAATTTAGCAACAAATTTTCAGGAGATCTAAAGGCGATCTCCAACATGTTTAATCTCCAACATGTAGATTTTGGTTGTTTATGAGAAAGATTTTTTCATAAATTAAAAGGAAATTACAATCAAAGAACCTTACATAAATTAAGCCAGAGAATGTAGACAAAAGTGCTGGAGAAACTCAGCGGGTGCAGCAGCATCTATGGAGCGTAGGAAATAGGCAACGTTTTGGGCCAAAACCCTTCTTAAGCCAGATAACATTTGTACAATGAGAACTGAACTTAATAGTTATAAATGACAAACTTCCTAAGTAATTGCTGAAGGGTATTAAATAAAATACATCCATTTATTGTGATTCACCTGCAGAACTGACCATATAGAGGTCAAGATAGGAAAAGCTGTAAAATCAAAGAGAAAACTTAGATATTGTGAATGTTGGTCATGAACAAAGTCGATATTTGAAGACTGCTTCAAGGTTGGATACCAAACAGTGCAAATGGGCTCTGTGACCGTTTCCATTCTGGAAAATCTTAAAAAAATCCTGGAGCACTTTGTTACCAGTGCCCATGCTCCATGATGCAGAATGTAGGCTTTACAGCCTGGCTCCTTATACAACAGCCGTGGATCTCCTCCTGTCACCTGCCCAATAATGATTTTATTTGGAGCTTTTATCGCATGGTATCATTTTGGATTTAGCTGGACCATACATGCTCTCTCTATTCGTGCCTGATGTCATATCACTAGGTTGCACAGTGATAGAGACCTGGGTTCGATCCCGACTACAGGATCATTTCTGTACAATGTTTGTACATTCTCCCGGTGACGTTCTCCAGTTTCCATGCACACTCCAAAGACGTGCAGACATCACCATCTGCATTGAGTAGTTAGTGCTGACCAGAACCTTAACTGAAACAGCCATATGAATCCTACATTGTGAGAATCAGATCCATTATAGGGTATTCTGCAGTAAAGGATTCAACTTATGACTCACTGAATAATTTTTTATCATGTAAGCCGACATGTCAGAGAAGTTATTAAATACTCTCCATTTACAAGGTTGAGTGCAACTCTAAAAATAAGCCAACTCGACAAGAACGGAGACAGTCAACAAGAACAAAGCCAGTGTGTGGTATATCACATCTACAAGATGCCCTCCAGCAACTTGCCAAGGCTTCTACATCATTATGGTAAAGTAAGGTGCAACAGGAATTTGGTGACACCACCATCCACCAAAACCCCGACAAATTGTGAACTATTCTGACATGGAGTTAAAATGCTGGAGCTCCCTACCTAGTAATATTGTTGGAGCACATTCACTCTGTGCTATGCAATAGAACTGGACGACAAGGGGATAGGAAATAACTGTTGGCTTTCCCACCCTCCATAAATCTGCCCATAAAGGTATTTGCAAACCTTGACCACTCAATGCAGATCAGTGAAGTTCTTGCAACGCCGCATCGATATCCACAAGCTCCAGATCTTGTCAATGTTCTCAACAACTCTCTGCGACAGCTGCCATTCAAGTATATGCCCAGATGACTTCTGGCACTTGGAGTTAAAGGATATCTTATGTACTTTGAATTCTTCCTGCTCCAAAGCATGTTGGGAAGGCATTAATTACATTATTTAAATTAATGACAGTGCTGCCCAAAGATCTTATAGCGGAGCTCCGCTA
This sequence comes from Amblyraja radiata, assembly GCF_010909765.2. NCBI lineage: Eukaryota > Metazoa > Chordata > Chondrichthyes > Rajiformes > Rajidae > Amblyraja > Amblyraja radiata. The sequence goes on along the minus strand of NC_045968.1, from coordinate 287,287 downwards.
TAAGATCTTTGGTGCTGCCGGTCCACTAATTCTGTACAGTCTTTGCATGTCAATGGTCAATGTCCACCTGATATCCTAACATTCAAAAATCTTGAAGCCTTTTCCTCATCATGGAAATGTTTCCCTAATCAGGTTAACCCAGTGTGATTGTGAACTCCTGCTCCAGTAACATTGTATTTCTCCTTTAAAGACAGCAAATGAAGTTTAAAGCAATGCAGACTAGCTTTAAATGGTGTTATTCACGAATGCCATCTCCTGCTGCTGTGCCAGCTAAAGGACAATCACTGACTTTCAGCAAGACGCTAACCATTGTAAAGGCAGTGCAACATTAGTGGACGGCTGGAGTGTAATCAATGCTAGATTAAATTAACATACCTCCCAATCTTGATTTTAAGGCCACCAAATTTAGCTCTGAAGTTTTTAAATAACACAGCATTGATTAAAAAGACGAGCACAGAAATAAACCACTGATGAAACCTTCAATTTCACTCAGACATATCCAGAAGTCCTCTTGCAAAAATATTCCAGCCTTCATCTCGCTAGGTTTTGCAGCTAATATTCACAGTTCTGAGTTCCCACCGTTGATGGTGCATTCATATCGTTTGTGGAACTATAATGGATTGCAAACTTGCACAGCCTGGAGACAAACATCAAGTTCAACATGGAAAAACCCCCAGCTTTAGTTCTTTATACACCAGTTCTGGTAAACTGCATACTTTCATATTTCATTTTGAAAAACAAAACAACGGAAAACATTTGCAACATATTCGATTTCTGTAGCGTAGAAACGTTTAATTCCCCGCATAAAGGAAGACACGAACAAAGCCATCCGCTCAAATGATGCATTTCTCAGCTATTTTCACGAGCAGCAACTAAACGGTAGGAAATGCATATGCAAGACAACGCCGTCTACAGATACCAAAAAAAGAGTTCCAATGAATGCAGGAACTGGACTAAGAGTTACAATAAGGCCAAGGTTTTTAAAACAAAAATGTAAATAGTATCAGAGATAACAACTGATTAGATACCACATTGCAATAGGCTGTGAAATTTGAATCAAATAATATTTTAGACCGTCAACTCTGCTCAGTTATTTTAAAAGAATAGTTCGTGCCCAAACCCTTGGAATTGGCAAGTTTGTACGGGAACTTTTCACAGTCTGAGTAAGAACATCTTGGCAATTGAACAATAAAAGAAAATGGTCGAAAATTTGGAGTACTTACTTGAGAAACTGTTTCCCCATGTATTTCTGAAGGTTGTTAGTAAAGTACTGTCTACTCACTATCATTCTGCAAGCGATAAAACAAATGCAGAATTACTGTATTCAACTCAAAACCACTGAACTTCACACACACTGCAATCAGGTCACACCTTGTCTCGTGTTTGACATCAGAATACAGCAACAAAGGGACGGGAGGGGAGCTGGGGGGCTCAATGGTAAATTATCTGTTTCTCGTATCACCATTCCTTACAAAAACTGAGGCGGTTGGGTGGCAAAATAAAAAGTCACTACAACTATAGTTCACTTTGCCTTCAATCAGAAAGTTCCCCTTGATAGATTGTTGTTGTCAAAGATGAAAGTCACAAGCTTTTAAAGTTGTGATGGCTTATGATTAAAAAGTGTCAGGATTTAAATACACACTTCTTCTTCCCCCCCCCCCCAGCTTATTTGCCCTTGTCACACACTGATGATCTCTCTACGACCTCCTACATTCCTCTCACTTTCTGGCCTTCTACCTTCTCTCGTCTCTTTCATTTCTGACCGACATTGCAACATTTGGCATTTTTGACTTCTCCACTCCCTCGCTCCCTCTGAACGCACAGCCCTCCCACTCACTCTCCACCAATCTCAACCTTGCATCAAACCTGCCTGCAGTCAAAGGTGGTGCATTGGGTCCAGCAAACTGACCACTACCTTTCTGAGGCCAGGCGCCAGCTCTCGGACACCTGCTCACACCCACCTCTTGCCTACGATCTGACCGATGAACACCAGGACACTGACTCCTAAACCATCATAGATCTTATACTTTTGGCAACCTCCCATCCACAGTCTCAAAACCGTTAGTTCTCCAACCCCACACTGCCCTTTACTACATCCTACCCAAACAGGACTGCCTGGCTCTGCCTGCTCCTGCCCCACCTAATATATCTCCCTCATACCATATAACCATATAACCATATAACAATTACAGCACGGAAACAGGCCATCTCGGCCCTACAAGTCCGCGCCGAACAATTTTTTTCCCTTAGTCCCACCTGCCTGCACTCATACCATAACCCTCCATTCCCTTCTCATCCATATGCCTATCCAATTTATTCTTAAATTATACCAACGAACCTGCCGCCACCACTTCCACTGGAAGCTCATTCCACACCGCTACCACTCTCTGAGTAAAGAAGTTCCCCCTCATGTTACCCCTAAACTTCTGTCCCTTAATTCTGAAGTCATGTCCTCTTGTTTGAATCTTCCCTATTCTCAAAGGGAAAAGCTTGATCACATCAACTCTGTCTATCCCTCTCATCATTTTAAAGACCTCTATCAAGTCCCTCCTTAACCTTCTGCGCTCCAGAGAATAAAGACCTAACTTATTCTTGATCTGTCTTGTCCCCCCTTCCCATCTACATCTGGGACGTAACACACTCTTCTGCACTTAAATCACTTCCAATACCTTGTCCTCCGCTGTCTCATCTATGCCATGGATGTCCAGTCCCTTCACACTTCCACTCCCCTTCAGACATCAAAGCCCTTGGTTTTTACCTAGAACAGAGACCAAAGCATTTTCCTCTACTAACACGTATAGGGAGGATCTGCAGATGTTGGTGTATACCAAAGATGAACACAAAAAGCTGGAGTAACTCAGCAAGTCAGGCAACATGTCTGGAGAAAATGAATAGGTGCCATTTCGAGTCAGATGGACACTACAAACACTCTCCTTTGTCTACGGAGACCATAGGGAGATTATCAGTGTGTGACAAGGACATCTTGTCCTCAACCTCTACAACTTTTGTTTTGATACCTCTCACTTTCTTCAAATCTAAGATACAGCCATGGGCACTCACATAGACCCCAGCTTCAAATCTAAGATACAGCCATGGGCACTCACATAGACCCCAGCTTCAAATCTAAGATACAGCCATGGGCACTCACATAGACCCCAGCTATACTCTGGCTGCTCCATTCAAACCTTGACCCCAGTCCCCAATACTTTGCCTGCAACATTAACAATTGCTTTGGCGTTGCTTCCTGGACCTGTATGGAAATAGTCAATTTCATCAACTTCACTAACTTCCACCCTGCCCTCAAATTCACTTGGACCATCTCTTACACATCTCTGACCTTTCTTGATTTATTTGTCTCCATGTCCACTACCTTGCATTACAGCTTTTCCAACCCAGCTTCTTGCAAGGAACCATCCCTTTCTTGCAGTTTCTCAATCTTTGCCGCAAGCGCAGAATCTTGCAGAATAGAAACATAGAAACATAGAAAATAGGTGCAGGAGTAATAATAATAATAATACATTTTATTTATGGGCGCCTTTCAAGAGTCTCAAGGACACCTTACAAAAATTGAGCATGTATAGGAAAAACATGTAAGGGGAATGAAATAAATAGTAGAGACATGACTAGTACACAAAGTAAAGACAGAATTCAATACAAAACACAGCATGAGGCAATTAATGCACAGATGAAAAGGGACGGGGACGTGGGGCTAAGGATAGGCAGAGGTGAAGAGATGGGTCTTGAGGCGGGACTGGAAGATGGGGAGGGACACGGAATTGCGGATCAGTTGGGGGAGGGAGTTCCAGAGCCTGGGAGCTGCCCTGGAGAAGGCTCTGTCCCCAAAACTGCGGAGGTTGGACTTGTGGATGGAGAGGAGACCGGCTGATGTGGATCTGAGGGACCGTGAGGGTTGGTAGGGGGAGAGGAGGTCAATGAGATATGTGGGGGCCAGATGGTGGAGGGCTTTGTAGGTGAGGACCAGGATTTTGTAGGTGATCCGGTGGGAGATGGGAAGCCAGTGAAGTTTTTTGAGGACTGGAGTGATGTGATGCCAGGATTTGGTGTGGGTGATGAGTCGGGCGGCTGCGTTCTGGACCAGTTGGAGTCGGTTGATGTAGGTGGAGCTGATGCCAAGGAGAAGTGAGTTGCAATAGTCCAGTCGGGAGGAGATGAAGGCATGGATGAGTCTTTCAGCAGCAGGCGGTGTGAGAGAGGGTCTGAGTTTGGCGATGTTGCGGAGATGAAAGAAGGAGGTTTTAATGACATGGCGGATGTGAGGCTCAAGGGAGAGGGTGGAATCAAAGATCACGCCAAGGTTGCGGGCCTGGGGAGATGGGGAGACAGTGGTGCCGTCGATGGTGAGAGTGGGGTTATTGATTTTGCTAAGTGTGGCTTTGGAGCCTATGAGGAGGAATTCTGTCTTATCGCTGTTGAGTTTGAGGAAATTATGTTGCATCCAGGTTTTTATAGCTGACAAACAGGAGTTGATATGGGAGAGGGGGGGGTTGTGGGGGGATTTGGTGCCAAGGTAAATCTGGGTGTCATCAGCGTAACAGTGGAATTCCAGATTGAAGTGGCGGAGTATCTGACCAAGGGGGAGGATGTAGATGATGAAGAGGAGGGGGCCGAGTACGGAGCCTTGGGGAACGCCTTGAGTGACTGCGGCTGTAGCAGAGGTGTGGTTGTGGAGAGAGATGAACCATCCGAATGGCCTACTCCTACAGGAGTAGGCCATTCGGCCCTTCTAGCATGCACCGCCATTCAATATGATCATGGCTGATCATCCAACTCAGTATCCTGTACCTGCCTTCTCTCCATACCCCCTGATCCCTTTAGCCACAAGGGCCACATCTCAGCTCCCTCTTAAATATAGCCAATGAACTGGCCTCAACTACCTTCTGTGGCAGAGAATTTCACAGATTCACCACTCTCTGTGTGAAAAATGTTTTTCTCATCTCGGTCCTAAAAGATTTCCCCCTTATCCTTAAACTGTGACCCCTTGTTGTGGACTTCCCCAACATCGGGAACAATCTTCCTGCATCTAGCCTGTCCACACCCCTTAAGAATTTTGTAAGTTTCTATAAGATCCCCCCTCAATCTTCTAAATTCTAGCAAGTAATAATGAAAGGCATAGATAGAGTGGATGTGGAAAGAATGTTTCCACTAGTGGGAGAGTCTAGGACCAGAGGTCACAGCGTCAGAATTAAAGGGCGCTCTTTTAATAAGGAGGTGAGGTGGAACTTCTTTAGTCAGAGGGTAGTTAATCCGTGGAATTTATTGCCACAGAGGGCTGTGGAGGCCGTCAGGGAATATTTTCAAGGCAGAGATCGACAAATTCTTGATTAGAATAGGTGTCAAGGGTTATGGGGAGAAGGCAGGAAAATGGGATTAGGAGGCAGAGATCAGCCATGGTTGAATGGTGAAGTAGACTCGATGGGCCGAATGGCCTAATTCTACTCCTATAGCTTGTGAACTTGAACGTGCTGCAAGGTGGGGTTTTCCATTCCAGGACATCTTCATGAAACATAGTTCTTTCCCCCTCGACCCATCAGGTCTGCTCCGCCAATCTATCATATCTGAGCACTTCAACTCCCCCTCCCATTCCCAGTCCGACCTCTCTGTCCTGGGTCTCCTCCATTGCCAGAGTGAGCAACAGCGGAAATTGGAGGAACAGCACCTCATATTCCGTCTGGGGTCCTTGCGCCCTTATGGCATCAACATTGAATTCCCCCAATTTGGCTAGCCTGTGCTGTCCCCTCCCCTTCCTTCACCCTCTAGCTGTCTCCTCCCACCCTCCCATCCGCCCGCCCTCGGGCTCCTCCTCCTCCCTTTTTCCTTCTTTCTTTCCCCACCCCCCATCAGTCTGAAGAAGGGTTTCGGCCCGAAACGTCGCCTATTTCCTTCGCTCCATATATGCTGCTGCACCCGCTGAGTTCCTCCAGCAATTTTGTGTACCTTCGATATTCCAGCATCTGCAGTTCCCTTTTGAACACTTTATCATATCTGATCTATTCCCTATCCCCCCATTCCCCCTCCCCCCCCCCCCCCCCTCCCCCCCCCCCCCCCTCCCTCTTAGTTATCTATGGTTCATATTGTCCAATCTAGTCCTGTCCCCACATATATTTAACCACTCTAGGGGAAAGGAGAACAGGGCAGACTTTAAATCCATTTCATTTGCAGTATCCAAAATGACAACACATCTGATAACAGTTTGATAATTTATAAAGCCATTCTGAAAGAAACAAAAGTCCAAATTACCTGTTACCGGTTCAGCTTCATTATGATTTTTGTTTCTGCTTCAATGGTGCTTAATTTATCAATGATGTTTACTTTTATGGATGTTTATTCAAGCTGACCTTTACTTATTTGCACATTACTGCAATGTGGATTAGTAGCAGTAGTACTGATTGCTTCATGTCCAGAAGCAGTTATCTGTGGCCTGACCTGTCCCCTGCCTTTGATATCATTAACCACACCTTCTGCAAAGCTTTCAGCTGGATGGTGCCTTCTCCACCCCATTCCATTCTTTTCTGTCCAGTTATGTCCAGATCATTTAGTCATAAAAGCATTGAGCCTTGCAGTGTGGAAACAAGCTCGTCGGCCCAACTTGCCCACACCGGCCAACATGTCTCACCTGTTTGCATTTGGCTCATATCCCTCTATACCTGTCCTATCCATGTACCTGTCTAAATGTTTCTTAAACATTGCAATAGTACCTGCCTCAACTACCTCCTCCAGCAGCTCATTCCATACACCTATCACCATTTGCGTGAACATTTTACCCCTCAGGTTCCTATTAAATATTTCTCCCCTCACTTTAAACTTATGTCCTCTGGTTCTAGATTCCCCTACTCTGGACAAGAAACTCTGTGTGTTTACCCAATCTATTCCTCTCATGATTTTGTACATCTCTATAAGACCTCTACACCCCTCATCCTCCTGTGATCCAAGGAATAGAGTCCTAGCCTGCTCAACCTCTCCCTATAACTCAGGCCCTTGAGTCCTGGCAACATGCTCCTATCCTCATTTCCTACAATGATGCCTCTCCCTACTCCTGCATTGCAATCCTCAGACATATCCTTGACTTTACCTGGTTTCATCCGTGTGCTGCCTCTTACCAATTTCAAAACAAAGGTGTAGAAACCTGTAACAATCCACCTGGTTGGCATTCCACAAATGTATTCATAGCAGCTCCATCCACTCAGCAGAGATTCTAGATGTTGCTCCTAGGTTTGGGTTATATTATTACTGTGGTACAGTGAAAAGCTTTGTTTTGCTTGCTATCCAGATAGCTCAGATTTGGACTTTAGACTTTTGTGATACAGCAAGGAAACAGCCCCTTCAGCCCACAGAGTCTGCACCGACCAGCAATCACCCCGCACACCAGCACTATCCTACACACTAGGGACAATTCACAATTTCTACTAAAACCAATTAACCTATAAGCCTCTAGGTCTTTGGAGTGTGGGAAGAAACTGGAGCGCCCAGAGAAAACCCATGTGGTCACGGATAGATCATACAAACTCCGTACAGTCAGCAGCCATAGTCAGGATTAAACTCGGGTCTCTGGCACTGTAAGGCAGCGGCTCAAGCCCTACACCATTGTGAACGGTGACACAATGGTAGAGTTGCTGCTTTACAGTGGCAGAGGCCCTGGTTCAATCCAGATATACCATACATAAATACAATCAAGTAAGACTCAAGAACAGTAGATACTGTAGATCAAAGGGGGGAATACAGAGTGCAGAATATAGTTAAATGGTCCTGTACTTACAGTGCAAAAGAGGTTCAAAAGAGTTGAGTGATTGTATCAAATGATAGTAGATCCTTCTCTGGGAAGAGCATGCAGAGTCGCCAGTCTCTGGCGACATTTTAAGAACAATAATGAATGTTGTTACCAGAGTATGATGTGAAATGTTGATGAAAACAGTGCAGCAGGCATGGCTGTGATTCCATATCCTTTCTTGGACATTAAAGAAATTAATGGATACTGGATTATTAAAGGTAAGGTGGCAACGAGGTTCTGATCTTGTAATTCTTGTATTTGCCTGGGAAATGAGTAACACCTGCTTTTAAACCAGATAAATATCCTCTTCCTTTACCGCACCCATGCTCAACACAAGGAAGACAATGTTCTTCGAGCGTGGAAGCTTAACAGGGAAAATCTACAAACACGTTTTAACACTAACTCATTTTCTAAACACTAAAGGCAATAGTTACACACACACCAAGGACGTATAAGGCAGAGAGACACAAAAGTTCAAACAACTTTTACTACAGAAATATCAGAGGTTCTAATCCTTTATTTTCGCATTCATAGAAACATAGAATCATAGAAAATAGGTGCAGGAGTAGGCCATTCGGCCCTTCGAGCCTGCACCGCCATTCAATATGATCATGGCTGATCATCCAACTCAGTATCCTGTACCTGCCTTCTCTCCATACCCCCTGATCCCTTTAGCCACAAGGGCCACATCTAACACCCTCTTAAATATAGCCAATGAACTGGCCTCAACTACCTTCTGTGGCAGAGAATTCCACAGATTCACCACTCTCTGTGTGAAAAATGTTTTTTTCATCTCGGTCCTAAAAGATTTCCCCCTTATCTTTAAACTGTGATTTTTCATTTTTCAGGATGCGGATATCACAGATGCGATTTGTTTTAATTGTCCATCCCTGATTATCTTTGCAGACAGTGACAATGAGTCACCTTCTATAACAACTGCAGTATTACCAAGTTAATACCAGAGCTTTCTGAGTGTCTGAAGAAGGGTGTCGACCTGAAACAGCACCCATTTCTTTCTCTCTAGAGGTGTTGCCTGTTCTACTCCGGAATGTTGTGTTTATCTTTGGTGTAAACCAGCATCTGCAGTTCCTTCCTGCACAGTCTTTCTAGGTGGAGCAGCTATTCACTTCCAGTCTGGTGTCCTGCTTTCAGTAATCGCAATACGGCTTCCTTTATACAAATAAAGTGAAAAAGCAGATTGGATGATCACTTTGCAAAGCCCTTATCCTAAGTCCACAACAGCAATCCTGAACTTCAAGTTGCTGGCCACATTCACTTTCCATCCCATTCCCCCTCTGCCTATCTTCCCATGGAGTCCTGCAATGCAGGCTAGAGGATCAACTCCTCATATTCTGTCAGGGCGGGGGCATCTCAACCTTCCAGAGTCAGGAGTGTGTCGTCCATCTTTAGGTAACCCATTCTTTCTGTCTGTACGAACATTTTCCATTTCTGCCTTTTGTGATTTTGGCTAAGTTTGTTCTTTTCCACTGGAACCCACAAGCAGCTGTGAATGCATCACAACCCTGCTATAAGCAACACATATCACAGACAAGGAAGCATTATCAGCCTCTATCTTCCTCATTATCCATTTACTCTGGTCCCATCTTACAAATTCTCTCTGGTGTAGTTTGCAACTTACCATTTTCACCATTTTTTAAATTATTCTTTCTGAGTACTCATGCCTATAATGTTAACTGTTACTCTTTCCACAGAATCTGCCTGACCTCCTGAGTGTTTCTAGCATATTTTGGTTTTTAATTTCAGATTTCCTGCAGCCTGTTTATATCCCACTCCTCACCATCCTCTTCTCGCTTCACGATGCTCCCAAGTTTTATTTCATCCACAAATGTAGAAGCTGTGGTTTGTACATTGCAGTCCAGGTCATTAATACAGTTCAATTGGTTCTTTATAGTCACGTATGCACAGTGCAGTGAAATTCCTTTGCACCACTCACAAAATGCACAGTTGCTATATTTTGGTGCTGTTTACAAAGAAAAAGTCCAAAGTCCGGTCCACATGTCGGAAGTGCTGGAATGCCCCGGATCCAGGTAAGCCCCAGGTTGCTGCAGGTCCACGACCCAACATCCCTCTCCTCGTCCGACCACCTCTGTGTCCAGTGGGGGCGCCTCCTATGGCCGACCTTGAAGGCACTGGAGCCAAAGACGTACAGGTTTGTCGGTTAATTGGCTTGGTATAAATGTAAATTGTCCCTAGTGTGTGTGGGATAGTGTAAGTGTGCAGGGATCGCTGATCGGTGCGGACTCGGTGGGCTGGAGGGCCTGTTTCCGCGCTGTATCTCTAAACTAAATACCTGAAATACCCTCTCCCACTGGCCCACTCTTCGCGTCCGTCGTCACCAGTGACTCCCTCCTCGACTATCCAGTCTTTGGGCCGCAGCTTCCCCCTGCAAGCAGCGGCCTGCCGGACCCTTCTTCACAGCGTCTAACCAGGCCTGCCAACACACGTGAAACAGTGAACTCAGCATCCATCCTTGGCCAACTACTCTATTCACCTTCTTCCAGTTGGAGACACCACTATTCACCAAGACTCTTGTCGTTTATTACCAAGCTAACTTCATGCCCTCGCTATCTATGTCCCTTTTATGCCATGTGTTTCAACATCGCTGATTAGCCTTGTTAGGTGGCATTTTATCAAAGGCTTTTGGAAGTCCATGTACACCACATTGGCTGCATTACCCACATCAACTCCATCTGTTCTTCCAAAAACTATCAAATTGATTAAACATATTTTTTCTTCATCAAATCCCCCAGATGACCATTAATCCTGTCACACATCAATGCCAAAATTAAATTGACTGGCCTGGAGTTATTAGGCTTGTTCCTTCGTCACCTTTTGAGCAACATAGTAATCTTTGCTGCTCTCTAAACCTCTGGTACCACTCCGTTCCAGAGCTTTGGAAGATCATGGTGTCAATGATTTTCTCCTGTACTTCCCCTCAAATTGCTCGGGTGCATCTCCATGCTATCAATGTTACATATCCAGGCTCTCAGCTATCTGTTCCTTCTATATTACTTTGTATCTAGCTTCAAGGGTGCTTTCAATCTTGATAACATCCATGTGCAAGTTCCCATTTTTATCCTTAATGGTTACTTTGCATTTGATAAAGCACTTGTTACAACCAGTTGAAAACAATTTGGAAATGGAGCCTGAGCTAAGCAATAATTCTCCTGTTTATGTTATTATAAACCCAATGCCTGATTCATTGGGTGATCCTAAGCAATAAGGTACACATGCCTCATTTCATGTCTGAAGAAGGGTTTCGGCCTGAAACGTTGTCTATTTCCTTCGCTCCATAGATGTTGCTACACCCGCTGAGTTTCTCCAGCATTTTTGTCTGCCTGCCTCATTTCATATTGGGCTCATTGGAGCCCATTTGTCACAGTATAAACCAACTATTAGGTTTTTGTTTTCTTTCCCTTGTATGGAATATACCAGTAAAAAATATTATTAAAGTACAAATCACCGACTAATATCAACACTGTTCATATCTCCTCATTATCACCTTTTCCACAGACAACAATGGATCATTGTGGGCTCCACCATTCCCAAAGGTGGGCTTATATTCACTGGAATTTAGAAGGATGAGAGGGAATCTTATAGAAACATATACAATTCTTAAGGGATTGGACAGGCTAGCCGCAGGAAAAATGTTCCCGATGTTGGGGGAGTCCAGAACCAGGGGTCACAGTTTAAGAATAAGGGGTAGGCCATTTAGGACTGAGATGAGGAAAAACTTTTTCATCCAGAGAGTTGTGAATCTGTCGAATTCTCTGCCACAGAAGGCAGTGGAGGCCAATTCACTGGATGTTTTCAAGAGAGAGTCAGATGTAGCGCTTAGGGCTAATGGAATCAAGGGACATGAGGAGAAAGCAGGAACGGGGTACTGATTTTGGATGATCAGCTATTATCATATTAAATGGTAGTGCTGGCTCGAAGGGCCGAATGGCCTAATCCTGCACCTATTTTCTCTGTTTCTATGTTTCTTTGTTGATGCTGGCTTTGATCTGTTCTTTTCGTACCTTTCATTCATTTGGCCTTTGTACCTTTTCATACCTCTATTTTTCACTCTCCCCTGACTCTCAGTCTGAAGAAGGGTCTCAACCTGAAACATGCTGCCTGACCCGCTGAGTTACTCCAGCATTTTGTAATATCTTCAATTTCATATTAATACAAGTATCAGTCCAAGCAATGTTGCTATGCAGCTAACAATGAAAAGCAAGATGTACATGCTGGTCAAATTTCCACACTATTGTTTCTATGCCTATTACCTATTAAATGATCACAAAGCAGGGCAGAGACAGAGTCTGGCAAAATAAAACAGAATACGTCCTTCCAGTTGAGAGTTAGTACACTGTTTCTTTTTATTAACCCGTTCCCACTGATTTACTTAGTCTCACATGCTCAAGCACAAATTTGCATTGTTTCAACTGCTACATTGCCAGCAGATTTAGTTCTAAAGACACATTTATTTAGTTCTATTTTTTTTGCATTTTCGCCAGAAGCATAAACTGCTCCCAAGGTTAAGCAGGTCACTCAACCTGTTAAAAATAGCAATTAGTTTTAGTTTTAGCTTTAGAGATACAGTTTAGTTTTAGAGGTACAGCATGGGAACAGCCCCTATGGCCTACCAGGTCCAAGCCGATCACAGATCACCCATTCACACTAGTTCTATGCTATCCCACATTCTCATCCACTCCGCACACACTAGGGGCAATTTTACAGAGGCCATTAACCTGCAAACCCGTACGTCTTTGGGATGTGGGAGGAAACCAAAGCACAGTGCGGCACAGTGGCGCAGCGGTAGAGTTGCTGCCTTTCAGCGCCAGAGACCCGGGTTCGATCCGGACTATAGGTGCTTGTTTGTACGGAGTTTGTACGTTCTCCCCGTGAACCGTGGGGTTTTCTCCAGGATCTCTAATCATAATCAAAATCACACTTATGCAACATATCAGGAATTTGATTTGCCATACAGTCATCCCAATAGAAAGCAACAGAACACATAAAATACATTTTAACTTAAACATCCACCACAGTGACTCCTCCACATTCCTCACTGTGATGGAATTCGAAAAAAAGTTCAATATCTTCCCTTCTTTGTCCTCCAGCGGTCGGGGGCCTCTAACCTTCCATTAACGGGACAATCTTACTCCCGTAGCCGGCAGTCGGGGCCTCCGCGTCGGGGCGATCAAGCTCCTGCATCAGGGGGGAAATCTCAGTTCCCCCGCACCGGGCGATCCGACCCCGGGTCGGGGCTGGTCGAACGTTGAGCGGCTTTTGAAGCTTCCCAACATCGGACTCAACCCGAGACTGCGAGCTCCTTAATGTTAAAGTTCACAGGCCGCGGTTGGAGTGTCGATCCCAGGCAAGGAATCGGCTCCGATGGTAAGTCCACGTCCCCGTGGTGGGGCTCAGAGTCAGTCACGAGCAAGGCCTCCAGCTCCACGATCCGGAAAACAATCGCATCTCCGGCAAGGTAGGAGATTGAATAAAAGTTTCCCCCCTCCCCCACATAAAACAAACCAGAGAAACATTAACACAAACTTCTAAACACAATAAATAACAAAAGAAAGATGACATGGTGTGGCGCCCCATAATGTGTGTAAGATAGTGTTAGTGTGCAGGAATCACTGGTCGGCATTGACTCAGTGGGCCGAAGTCTTGTTTCCGCGCTGTATTTCTAAACGAAACCCCCAGAGGAAACCCACATGGTCACAGGGAGAATGTGCAAAGTCCACTCAAACAGCACACGAGAACATGATCAAACCCGGGTCTCTGGCGCCGTGAGGCAGCAACTCAACCTGCTGCGGTGAATATCTAGGCTGCAGTGTATCTACTCACAACGACATGGATTTGGGAAAATATGTCTGTATATATATACGTGTGTGCGTGTGCGTGTGCGTGTGCGTGTGCGTGTGCGTGTGCGTGTGCGTGTGCATGTGCGTGTGCGTGTGCATGTGCGTGTGCGTGTGCGTGTGCGCGTGTGTGTGCGTGTGCGGATGCGCGTGCGCGTGTGTGTGCGTGTGTGCGCGTGCGTGTGTGTGTGTGTGCGTGTGCGTGTGCGTGCGTGTGTGCGTGTGCGTGTGCGTGTGCGTGTGCGTGCGCGTGTGTGTGTGTGTGCGTGTGCGTGTGCAGGTGTGTGTGTGTGTGTCGTGCTGAATAATACCTTACTTACCCATTGGTTACATCTATGGCATAACCCATTGGTTATAAATGGCATAATGCCATAATTCCCTTTGGTGATGTGGAAGGAATTAGAATTAGAGCAATGTTACAGCTTTAATCATCAAAGATAATAGCACCGTAACTGACACCCTGGTGAACCAAAATCTCTGAAGGAATTTCTGCAGAGCAGCATTGAATATTATTCCTTCATATCCACATGCTGTAGAGTTTTTGTATCCACTAGAAACCCAGTGGACCTGCATCAATTTATCATTACCAATGGACGGAACTGCTTCAGTTACAGAATCACAAAGGATCACATAGACTCGTTAGTACACAGAGTGCATTTGCTGCAGAAAAAGATCAGCAGCTGAGTCATAACATGAGCACTACGACTGTTCTTGTGAAAGAAAAGGTTAAGAGAATGAACTAATGAAGATGCTTACCATGCTGAGAATTTAGGTGGAAGAGAAAGAGACAGTCTATTTTAGCTTAATATTGTCACGTGTACTGAGGCACTTAAATGCTCACCAGCTTTCGGACCATTACTAAAATAAGATTTCCTACGTACATAAATGATAGGAGTAGAGTTAGGCCATTTGCCATTCAATCATGGATCTATCTTTCCCTCTCAACCCCATTCTCCTGCCTTCTCCCCATAACCCCTGACACCGACACTAATCAAGAATCTCTGCCTTAAAAATATCGATTGACTTGGCCTCCATAGCCTTATGTGGTAATGATTTCCACAGTCACCACCCTCTGACTTTCCTGCTCATCTTCCTAAATATATGTCCTTTTATTCTAAAACTACGGCCTCTATTCCTAGACTCTCCCACTAGTGGAAACATCCTCTCTATATCCAGTCTATCCAGGCCTTTCACTGTTTCACTATTCATCGCCTATTTCTCAATTTCTCTCAAAGAGTCACAGAATTGTACAGCACAGCAACAAGGCCATTCAGCCCAACTCATCCAGATGATACAAGATGTATTCCTGAGATAGTTTGGCTCATATCCCTCTACTCTTTTAAATTTTATAATTGTACCAGCCTCTACCAACTCTTCTGCCAGTTTGTTCCATATACCCACTGTCCGCTGTGTGCAAAACCTGCCTCTCCAGTTCCCTTTATGTCTCCCCTCTCTCACCTTAAACATGTGCCCTCTAGTATTTAGCCTGTCCCATCCCCCCCCCCCCCCCCCCACCCCATGCTCAGTCTTCTTTTCTCCAAGGTAATAACACTATCACTATCAAACCCAACTTCCATTCTCAATATTTTCCAAGGCAACTTTCAGTGTGGCTAATACCAAATGGGCAACCAAGTCCAATATGGGCTGTGAATGAGCAAAGTAATCCAATTATCTAATCAAAACTACAAAAACAGCATAATAAAGGGGCTGTCCCACTTGGGCGACCTAATTGGCGAGTTTAGAAGCGTTTAGGAGAGTCTGAAAAATGTCATGTTGAAGACCTCCTTCGACCTCCTTTGACTATGTTAAAGACGAGCTTAGTCCAGCTATGACTAGCTACAAGTAACTTTGGGAAAATTGGACACCGAATAGTGGAGAGTGGAGACGACCTCCTTCGATCTCCTTCGACCTCCCTTCGACTATGATGAAGACTATCTACGACTACCTTCGACTACCCTTGATTACCTACGACTAACATGCCGACCTACTACGACCTACTTAGACTAAACCTACGAGTAAAAAAAGTATCTATTTTTTCCATGGCGACCATTTTTTACTGGCGGGCATTTTTCAACATGTTGGAAAATACGCCGCGACCTAGCTGAGGCCTCGAGTACACGGGGACTACTTTTGAGCATGAAGGAGAGTTACAAAGACCTCCTAGGACCTTGTGTCGACCATGCTGCGAGTATGAGTCGAGGGCAAACTCGCCAGAACTCGCGGATTAGGTCGTCCAAGTGGGACAGGCCCTTAAAACGCCTTAGAATTTGACATGTTTTTTTACTTACGTGTGACCATAGGGTCAAACGATAGGGTTGGATGATCAGCCATGATCATATTGAATGGCGGTGCAGGCTCGAAGGGCCGAATGGCCTACTCCTGCACCTATTTTCTATGTTTCTATGTTTTAATGAGCTGTACAGCAGAAAAACAGGCCCTACAGTCCATCTTGTCCATGCTAATTGAGTTGGGATATTGGACTGGCTCCATTTGCCTGAATTTGACCCATTGCCCTCTAAAGTATATATCTGTCCAAATGTCTTTCAAAGACACTTTGTCCAAATTTGTCACATTGCGTCCACAATTTCAAATGTCTTTTAAAAGGCACGATGCAAAAGTCAAAGAACAATAGCTAATTGTTTATTTTTGATGTCCTTCCAAAGTAGGATTTATTCATGTGCAATATAATCCAAGATGAAAAAGATTTATCTCCATGAAAGCACACAGTTAAAACTGCTTGGGATTTTAACAAATAAAAAGCAGAAGGGCTGCAGTCGGGTGCTGCAGTTTCTCATCAGTTCAGTAACTCAATTCTTGTAAAGCTCTCTCACTGTATGGTATCCAAACAATTAGAGTGCCATGGTTGAAATTGAAGGAGGCACGAACAAAGTGAGTGAAAATGGGCCACTGTAAAAGTTCAGTGTAATCATGGGACTACAATGAATAAAGATGAGAAAATCTCGTGGATCTAATACCTGCAAAAACCCGACGTATTTTTTCACCTCATCCACTCAGCTCAGTTTCCTGAGAAAAATTGTTCATCTATTGAAAGGAAGAACAGGTAAAGTTGTTCGGTGTGGTTTATTTATATTCTGGTTTTCAAAAAGTAGCTTTCAATGTTAGGTTATTCAAGAATGTACTCAAATTATTTCCAATGTTCAAACAATGGAGGATTTGTCAGGCCAGCAGAAGTCATTTGTCATTTGCTGCATCAATTATACACTGTAGCTACTGATGTTGCCAGAAATCAAAAGGAATAATGTTTCTAGCTCATTCTTCAAGTAAATGCATATTATAATTACCCAATGGCTGAAAATCAGAAACACAACAAATCCATAAGGGGAAGAGAAACAATGAACATTTCAGGTTGTGGACACTTCATTAGAGCAGCGAAGGACCTGGTTAAGTTGCAGGGAGGAGGATAAGGGAGAGGGGAATAGGAATTACCCCCTTGGAATGGGGTAAAATCAGGGTGCCTGTGCTTTATACAAGGTTATCTGGACAATGGGTGAATGGGAGCATTTGGGGTGAGAGAACCTGGGGAGCAAGGAGCGGTACAGTGGAACACCTGTATAGCTGCATTATAGCGCCAGAGATCCGGGTTCGATCCTGATTCTGGCTGCAGTCTGTACGGAGTTTGTACATGGGTTCGATCCTGATTCCAGCTGCAGTCTGTACGGAGTTTGTACATACTCCCTTTGACAGAGTAGGTTTTCTCCAAACGCTCAGGTTTCCACTGACATTCCAACGGCATGCAGGTTTGTAGGTTAATTGGCTTCTGCAAATTGGCCCTCGTGTGCACAATAGGACAAGTGTACAGCTGATCGCTGGTTGATGCAGACTCCGTGAGCCGAGGGATACTCCGTTTCCACGTTGTATCTCAAAACTAAATTAAACTAAACATAGACAACAGAAAGTAATATTTGCAACATTTTACATTCCTTTGTCTAAACCACTTGCATTTCAGTGCTATCAGCCCCAGTAGACAGTTCTGTTTGTGCTACATTCTGCTCTCACTAAATATAATGATTAGAGGGAGCAGCATATTGAAGACCAGTAACGTGAAGTGAAGCATGGCCCTATGTACTAACCATTCAAACTGATTGGTATTGGCAAAGGAGAGAACATAATGAGGGATAGAATGAAAATACCAAGGGGAGAAGATATCAGACAGCAAGGGCTGCAATTGGAGAGGGAATAGTAGAGAAGGTGAATAGGGATGAGCGCATAAAAGGCAAGCATAAGATACGCTGTGGAAACTACATCATTTTAAACTGGAAGTCATATTTCTCATTAGAAATGTTTCATTTCTCATGGGCGAAGTGGCTTGAGGTGCGTCTGGGAAATTTTATTATCCTTTGAGATGCAGGTGTTAGAAATTTAAAGTAAAAACAGAAAATTGTGAAAATGTTCATTAGGTGAGAGTATCTGTGGAGAAAGAGTTTGGATTTAGCCTTCATGCATTGTTTTTAATTAATATAAATTGTTCACTGCTCTTACATGGCAGGTCTGTTCCTAAATGATCAGCCATTTTGGAATTACAGGTTTTTGTTACTTTTCTTAAGCGGTGTATGGGTAATTCTGCTGTAAACCATGTTTCTATGACATAAATTGTATATAAAGTTAGTGATGAATTACGGAACAATATTTTCTTTACGCAGGCCAAACTGTTTACAATGTGATTTTTATTGAGAACTAGTGAACCACTTTAAAGTTACTTTGGAAATTGACAAGCATAAAAGTTATTTTTGGATTTAGACAGTGCAGAGGGGAAAACTTGTTTCTTTGTAACCTCCCTGCAGTAATCGGATACCATCGTCTCTGAAGAACACAGCTGCTACATTCACGGGAATAACTTCTATTGACACTTGTGCACTGATACTCTATTAAAAAATGTAACATGTGTAGGAAGAAATCGGTATGAACAAAATGACAAAAAGCAGTATGAATATTGACTTCTCTAACCCTTGCTTTCCCTCTCTTGCCATCCCTCCCCCTTCCCAGTTCTCCGGCCAGTATGACTGTCCTTGATTACATCCTCTGTTTGCTTTGTTGTTACCTTCTCATAGCTAACAATGATCTATCCTACATGTTCCTTGATCTTCACCCCCTTTGATGTCTCGTCCTCACACCTTACACTTCCTTATCTCCGTTTATATCCCCCTCCCCTGACTCTCATTCTGAGAAAGGGGCTCGACCGGAAATGTCACCCATTTCTTCTCTCTAGAGATGTTGCCTTTCCCACTGAGTTACTCCAGCATTTTGTGGAGAATCAATGTAACATACATGCATCAGAATGTGGAAACATGGAAATGCAAATGCTGGTTTAGACAAAAGGTCACACAGCTCTGGAGTAACTCAGCAGGTCAGGCTCAAGGGACAGCACAGTGGCATAGCGATAGAGCTGCTGCCTTACAGTGCCAGAGATTTGGGTTCGATCCTGACCACGGGTGCCGTCTGTACAGAGTTTGTTACATTTTCACTGTGACCGCATGGGTTTTCTCCTGTTGCTCCGGTTTCCTCCCACACTCCAAAGACATACACGACCGCAGGTTAATTGGCTCTTGTAAATTGTAAATTGTCCTTAATGTAGAATAGAATAGAATAGAATAGAATAGAATGCCTTTTATTGTCATTCAAACAACTTGGTTTGAACAAAATTGCATTTTCTACAGTCTTAACATTACAAAAAAACCCAAGATCCACACTTAACACAGTTTACATAAATATCCATCACAGTGAATCTCCAACACCCCCTCACTGTGATGGAAGGCAAAGTCTTTATCTCTTCCCTTTGTTCTTCTCCCGCGGTCCAGCAGTCCAACTGCAGTGTCTAGGCGAACTGGGGCTCCGATGTTAAAGCCCCCGGCGGACGATGGTAAGTCCTGTGGCCATTTAAGCCATGAGGGGCGATGTTAGACCCCGCTCCGAGTCCTTTAAACCCCGCGATTCCAGCGGGAGAAGTTGCCGTTGCGGGAGCTACGAGGAGCGGTCTCCCACCAGGAACCTGGAGCTCCCGATGTTCCTGTCCACCGGGCCTGAGGCCGGAGCCTCCGAAGCTCCGAAGTCAGGTCGCAGCCGACGCCACCACAGCTCTTCCCGTTCCGAAGACGGCCAGCTCCGCATTGTCAGGTCCGCAGGCTCCGCGACTAGAGCCCTCAGGTTGGTCCCGGTTGTAGGCTGCCGCCGGCTCCACGATGTTAGGTCCAACGACACCGGAGACCCAACAGGGAAAAAGTCCGGTCCCCGTACAGGGAAGAGATTATCGTCCCCCCCCCCCCCCACATACACACAGCTAAAAAAATAATAAAAACTAGTCAAAACATACATTTAATGTGTAGCATAGTGCTAGTGTACAGGGTGATCGCTGGTATGTTAACAATGCTGTATCTCTCAAAGTCCAAAACTCAAATATATGAAGTTGTTTTGCTGATTGTAAGGACATGAGGGTGTTTTTCTCACTTCTTATCGTCAAGCTCTGGTTGGTAAAACTTCCTGTTGAAGGAAATGGTAATCAACTTGCTTTTCAAATACTGCTTTCTCCAGAGAGTACTTGCTGAATCTTTGAGGCCACCAGAGTGGCAAGAACAATGCAGATAAAAGACAAGCTAAGTCTTAAGGGGCTGTCCCACTATACGAGCTAATTCAAGAGCCCTCCCGAGTTTAAAAAAAAATCAAACTTGTCTCTTAGCGGCTCGTACCGCTAACGGCAGGTACTTGGGAAATGCGGTAAGCTCGGGAAGAATCGTGAAGATTTTTCAACATGTTGATAAATGTCCACGAGAGCCCCGAATACCTACGAGCGGCCATTACCGTAAATCTCTGAGTTCAAATCAGAGGAAACTCGGGAGAAATCTTGAATTAGCTCGTACAGTGGGACAGCTGCATCAGCATCTGACTTTCACAAATAATGTTGCGATAATGATGGACCATGTTTCCATCTGAACCCATGGCCCTGACTCTATGTACAAATTATAAACTGTTCCTGTAAAAGGAAGTGGTTGAAGTGTGATTATTTATTGTGTGCATCAGACATGAATTGGAACCAGTGAAATTCTTAGCTGTTGCAGTTTTGCAGGGTCGTTAAACACAACACGACAAATAAATTACCGGTTATTCTAGCTAATCCAGAGCTAAAAATGCAACCTTAGTTCGATGAAGTGAATAGACAGGTATTGAGTTTGGTTTGTGGTTAGAGTTATGCAGGGTTTATGAGCCTGATGGGTGATAAGAAGAACCTGATGATAATGGTTGTCAGACACCTGATCCTTCGTTCCAATAGAAGAGGGTTGCGTGGGTCTTTGATAATATTAGTTACCTTCTTCCGGAGGTACTTCCTGTAGATCCCTTCAATGGTAGGGAGTGCTGCACAGGCAATGTTTACCACTTTC
Organism: Amblyraja radiata; assembly: GCF_010909765.2. NCBI lineage: Eukaryota > Metazoa > Chordata > Chondrichthyes > Rajiformes > Rajidae > Amblyraja > Amblyraja radiata. Next base: position 266,237 of record NC_045968.1, on the reverse strand, counting down.
TGCAGCCTCCTTTGTTCTTGGGTTTTTGGGTTATCGATCCATGCTCTCCACCGTATAATGTAAATGTTTAATGCTCCTGTTACCCAGATGCTTCAGAGCAGAGTGGAGAGCCAGTGAGACAACTTCTGCTGCAAATCCATTGTGGAAAATTGAAGGGGAATTATTTCTCAGGCAAGAATTGATTTGCATTAAATCCAACCAAGTACTTCATCACAATGGATGTGAGTGTCACAGTTGGTAGTCATTGAGGCGTGTCTCCCTACTCTCCATGGGCACCAGTATTATGGATGATTTATTGAAGTAGGTGAGATCCTCGGATCATATTAGAGGGAGTTTGACGTTGTCCATGAAAACTTCAGCCAGTTGGTTCACGCAGGAGACACAAGAAGTCGCATATGCTGGAATCTTGAGCCAAACACAAAGTTCTGGAGGAAATCAATAGGTCAGGCAACGTCTGGGGAGGGAATGGACAAGTGGCATTTCAGGTTAGGACCTTTGGTCCACACAGGTTTTGAGAATGTGGCCAGTACACCATTAGGGCTGGATGCTTTCCGAGGGTTCCCCCTCAAGAAGGATCTTCAGATGCCTGCCTCAGGGACAGTGATTACAGGGGCATCGGGAGCTGGGAGGGATAAATCGTTGTTCTCACTTTTGAAGCAAGCATAGGAAGCATTGAAATTTCCTGGGAGTAATGCATGGTTGTCACTTGATGTCATCTTGTAGGAAGTGGTTTGCAGGCCCTGCCACGAGCATCCATCTGAGCCTTCAGTTTAGCCCGGAACTTTGACATCAACTGTGCATTTTACTTCATGAAAATAAATCAAATGAATAACCAATGACTTTGATTTAACGTAAATATTATATCACTGTACTGGAAGAAACTGCAGATGCTGATTTACACCAAAGATAGATACAAAATGCTGGAGTAACTCAGTGGGTCAGGCAGCATCTCTGGAGAAAAGGAATAGGTAACAATTTGGATAAGTCTAGTTTAGTTTAATGATACAGAGCGGAAACAGGCCCTTCGGCCCACTGGGTCTGTGTCGACCAGCAATTAACACTTTCCTACACACACACACGGGACAATTTTCACATTCACTAAGCCGATTTACTTATAATCCTGTATGCCTTTGAAGTGTGGGAAGAAACCGAAGATCTCAGAGAAAACCCACGCGTTCAAGGGGAAAACGTACAAACTCTGTACAGACAGCACCCGTAGTCAGGATCGAACCCGGGTCTCTGGCACTGCAAGCGTTGTAAGGCAGCAACTCTACTGCTGCGCTGCCATGCTGCCCACTGTGCCATACCATGAAGAAAGGTTGAGACCCTTCTTTAGACTTCAAACTCTGAAGAAGAGTTATGACCCTATTCCTTTTCTCCAGAGATGCTGCCCGACCGCTGAGTTACTCCATCATTTTGTGTCTATTATATCAATGTACACTGCTGAAAATCTTTGAGAAAATCCTGGCTCTCCGCGATGCACAATTTTATTTTCGACTCTAGCTCAGTAGCAAAGGAACAAACCCTCTCTCAAATGCAAGTTGTCATGATCATTTATTTTGGAGTTCTAAATCATATTTTTCCATACTCGATAATCTCAATGACTCATGTCACTGTACAAAACATAATAGGTTTTGAGTGGGCCTTACAACCAGTATATCTTACCTGGTATTTCATATGATAATGGCTGTTTTGGTCTTGGCCTCAGCATTTTCCTGCCTGTCCTCCAAAACACTCCACATCCATTTAGTTCTGAATGCTGAATGCTAAACCCTGAATACATTCAAGGCTCGGCTCAGCAAGGCTATGACAGCATCAACAGGTTTCTGGTTAAAATGCATTCTAAAGATCCATAGCTCTCAGAAGGAAATCCTGCTCATCGCTACATTAATTGGGTGAATCATTACTCAGAAATTATCCTACCTGGTTCTGGGTTGCTCCCTGAGAGAGAATGTGTTCCATCATGTATCATTTGAAGTTCCATTTGCAATCATATGTGCTTCAACATGATCACTTTTCTTTATTTCAACTCCAAACCCAGTTCAATTGTTTTTCATAAGATAAACATTTCAACTCAGAAATCAAAGCAGTGAACATTATCTAAAACTAATTTGAAGCAAGTATAGTTCTCCTTGAATTAAAAAAACTGCATTTTTTCACTGATTTTACATTTGCACTGAGTAGCACTTCCCTATTTTCATTTTGAATTCCCCTTCCAAAAATTCCCTTTCCAAACAGAGTGGCCCAGTGGCCCAGCTGATAAAGCTTCTGCCTGTCTGTGTGAAGTTTGCATGTACTGCCTGTGATCGTACTTATTTGTTCTGGGTCCTCCCGTTTCGTCCCACGTCCCATAGACCTGCAGTTGGTAGACTAATTGGCCACTGTAAATGGTCCCTACTGTGTAGGTGTTTGATAGAATGCAGGGGTTGTGGGAGGGTGGGGGGTAAAAAACTTGGATTAATGTAGGATTAGTGTAAAGGGATGATCGATGGTCAGCACAGAATCGGTGGATCAAAGGGTTAGGAAACCTCTGGTGTGTGTGTGTGTGTGCGTGTGCGTGTGCGTGTGCGTGTGCGTGTGCGCGTGCGTGTGCGTGTGTGCGTGTGCGTGTGCGTGTGCGTGTGCGTGTGCGTGTGCGCGTGCGTGTGCGCGTGTGTGCGTGTGTGCGTGTGTGCGTGTGTGCGGTCGGTAGCAAAGATCCTTTCGGATTGTTAGTCAGTAGATGCAGCTCACTTTGGTCACTCGAGGCTTTCCAGGCGAGTGACCAAAACCTCTGGCGACTCACGGAAACCTTGGGTGGGGTCAAGGTCACCAGAGGTTTCCGTTCAGGTTTCCTAAGTGGGACAGGGGCATTCGTTTTCTTAGTTCCTTGTATATCCCTATGGCTCTAGATAGACACAAATTGCTGGATAAACTCAGCGGGCCAGGCAGTATCTCTGGAGAGAAGGAATGGGTGACGTTTCTTCAGACTGAAAGTCACGGGAAAGAGAAACAAGAGATATAGATGATGATGTAGAGAGATATAGACCAAATAAATAAAAGATATGCAAAAAAGTAACAATGATAAAGGAAGCAGTCCATTGTTAGCTGTAGCTAGGTGAGAATGAAAAGCTGGTGTGACTTATGTGGAGTATGTGGCAGGGATGGAGAGAGAGGGGATGGCTCTATATCTCTAAGGTATTATCCGCTTTTAACAGTTTTGTTCCTTCATCATTATCTGCTTTACTAACTTTCCCTGCTTCAAATACAAGGACACCTAGATTCCTCAGTAAGCACCATTCTGTAGTTTCTTCCATTGACATTCCTATGGTATTGAGTCCTCTTTGAGTAATGTTAATCTTGACCTCAACACCAAAAACATTACAGATTTGAGAAACAGGAGGAACATTAAATAACAAATTCAAGGCATTCTGTAACATCCTAAATAAATATGTTTTTGTCTTTCCCATGTATGTGTTTATTCACATATCTCAGTAGTGAGAGGGAAATGATAAAAGAGAGAATATACTGAAGGATATGATGGACTGTGACAATCCTGCCTGAATTAATCAGAACTAATTTTTGGAAATACAAATATGCAGCTCATAAACATCTTGACATTATAACCACTAAGAATCCATATTTGGAGACGGAAGACATCTTTGTTGAAACTATATGACCATAACATGTTTCCCAAAAGATTTATTCGACAATCTTGCATAATCTTCCTGTACAATAATGAAATGAAACCAAAGGGTTGTCAGAAAGAAACAGCTGCATTCTGAATCAATTTTGCTTGTTTCAGATATCTGGGGGAAGTCGAAAGTAAGATATAATGCTTATTTAGCATTTCCCCCACCGCCTGAGGCTTCCTATATATCTTGCACACACAGCTCATCTCGTTAAACTATGACCCATTGAAGATGAAGATTAATATGACTGAAAAATCCATTGTAGTGTGTACTACAACTTCTTGATGCATGTTTGCACACTAAAGTGAAGGCAATTCACCCTTTGATCTAACAACTTTTGAATCCTCTCTACCAAGATTAACGGCAACCTATTTTCCACACGTAACTAAGGAAAATAATTTGCCCAATTTACCAGACCGAGAATTTGATATTGAGACCTGATAGCTACAATGTGTCCTGGTGGACGATGAGGTGCTGCCATTCAAGTTCAGTTTTGCCTTGCCAGTTAGATTTTGTGTAAACCATGACAAAACTAGCCCTATATATTTTATCCCTTATTCCAAAAACATTTTTCACACAGAGAGTGGTGAATCTGTGGAATTCTCTGCCACAGAAGGTAGTTGAGGCCAGTTCATTGGCTATATTTAAGAGGGAGTTAGATGTGGCCCTTGTGGCTAAAGGGATCAGGGGGTATGGAGAGAAGGCAGGTACAGGATACTGAGTTGGGTGATCAGCCATGATCATATTGAATGGCGGTGCAGGCTCGAAGGGCCAAATGGCCTACTCCTGCACCTATTTTCTATATTTCTATGTTTCTATATGTTTTTTTCTGAGCCTTGCATTAACTCAAAAGAACAGCTTGACTTTTCGGGTCGAGACCCTTCTTTGATTCCTTGCATTTAATGATGCCCATCTCTGCTAATAATATAGCTGAATATTAATGTTGATTAAATGATATTTCATAAAACAATTGAATAAAGTCAACTGAATCTTCTGTTCCAGTGTTACACTGGAGATAGTGCAGCAAAATAATTTTGACCCAACACAGGACAGCATCATCTCCAACATAAACTTGTAGTCCTGGGAAAAAATGTCAGGAACTGGTTGTTGAGGCTAATTCCACTTTATTCCATTGGGGGTACACGGGATCTATAGTATAACCTCAACAGGAATTCTCAATCCTGGTTTTGTATTTATCTATTGTTGTTTTCCTTCTGAATTCATTATATTGCATTAGCACGCTTTCCTATCAAATTATGGCGTTTCCTTCCCTATCTAATTCGGGTTTCTAAATCGAGACAAAGTAGTTTAATTAAAATGTATGGCTCAGCTAACTTTGATCATTGTTTAAAAGGCACTACGTCTGCTCGGATACCTGGGGTCAAGTTAGATAACTCCTGTAAACAGTTGGGGATCTCAGTGGTTATGTATAGTATTGCTCCTCGTAGCCAATAGTAGTCACGTTGTTGATTGACTACAACCATCAACAGGAGACCTGAAATGGGCGGCACAGTGGCGCAGTGGTAGAGTTGGTGCCTTACAGCGCCAGAGACCCAGGTTAGATCTTGACTACGGGTGCTGTCTGTTAGGAGTTTTACATTTTCCCTGTGACTGCTTGGGTTTTCTCCAGGAGGTTTCATCCCTTATTCCAAAAACATGCTGGTTTGTTGGTTAATTGGCTTCTATAAATTGTCCCTAGTGTGTAGGATAGAACAAGTGTAGGGCTGATTGCTGGACAGCATGGCAGGGTGGGCTGAAGGGCCTGTTTCCACTGTATCTCTAAACTAAACTGAACTATAATACTTACCTGTCAATGTTAGTCTGACTTAAAACTATCTCGTGTTTGAAGCTAACTTACATCTCTTATAAAAGGAGATACATCATGGACATTGGATCTGTTGGCATCTTTTGGGAATGTACTAGACAACAAATGACAAAGGACACCATGAAAAAACTGAGCCCCAAGGCTTTGAATAAAAGTCTTATTGAAGGAGGCACATAAGCAGAGTACCAACTTGTACACACAGGGTTCAAGACAAGAAGTATCCTATACAAATGATGGAAGAGATAGTTACGGAGGCCAATGACTGAAGTTCAACCCCATTGATCTGGATGCAACATCACTAACTCCTATAGACCTTACAAGTGCTATTGACTGTGAATACTATCAGCTGTGGAAGTATCCTTGCATAGAGCTCAATCTAGCCACCATAAACCTCTTAACCCATATTCATATGCTTCACCTCATCCCAACACTCATGCAAACCTCACACTCATAACCCACAATGTGAATTTAAGCAGTATTCCTAAAAATAATTCATAGAAACATAGAAACATAGAAACATAGAAACATAGAAATTAGGTGCAGGAGTAGGCCATTCGGCCCTTCGAGCCTGCACCGCCATTCAATATGATCATGGCTGATCATCCAACTCAGTATCCCGTACCTGCCTTCTCTCCATACCCTCTGATCCCCTTAGCCACAAGGGCCACATCTAACTCCCTCTCAAATATAGCCAATGAACTGGCCTCGACTACCCTCTGTGGCAGAGAGTTCCAGAGATTCACCACTCTCTGTGTGAAAAAAGTTCTTCTCATCTCGGTTTTAAAGGATTTCCCCCTTATCCTTAAACTGTGACCCCTTGTCCTGGACTTCCCCAACATCGGGAGCAATCTTCCTGCATCTAGCCTGTCCAACCCCTTAAGAATTTTGTAAGTTTCTATAAGATCCCCTCTCAATCCTAGAGAGTATAAACCAAGTCTATCCAGTCTTTCTTCATAAGACAGTCCTGACATCCCAGGAATCAGTCTGGTGAACCTTCTCTGTACTCCCTCTATGGCAATAATGTCCTTCCTCAGATTTGGAGACCAAAACTGTACGCAATACTCCAGGTGTGGTCTCACCAAGACCCTGTACAACTGCAGTAGAACCTCCCTGCTCCTATACTCAAATCCTTTTGCTATGAAAGCTAACATACCATTCGCTTTCTTCACTGCCTGGTGCACCTGCATGCCTACTTTCAATGACTGGTGTACCATGACACCCAGGTCTCGCTGCATCTCCCCTTTTCCTAGTCGGCCACCATTTAGATAATAGTCTGCTTTCCTGTTTTTGCCACCAAAATGGATAACCTCACATTTATCCACATTATACTGCATCTGCCAAACATTTGCCCACTCACCCAGCCTATCCAATCACCTTGCAGTCTCCTAGCATCCTCCTCACAGCTAACACTGCCCCCCAGCTTAGTGTCATCCGCAAACTTGGAGATATTGCCTTCAATTCCCTCATCCAGATCATTAATATATATTGTAAATAGCTGGGGTCCCAGCACTGAGCCTTGCGGTACCCCAATTCATATTCATTCATAAAAATGACCTGCTCTCTGGGGATAAACACAAAATATTGGAGTAACTCAGCAGGACAGACAGCATCTCTGGAGAGAAGGAATAGGTGACATTGTGGATCAAGACGCTTCTTCAGACTCTCCGGAGAGTTGAGAGGGAACCTTGTTTTTGGAGCCTTTCTGACTTTCCTTTCTTCACTGTTTCAAGAGCAGAAAGCGCGTTATAATGGTGAGTGGTGGTGGAAATACTGTGTGGAATGGATTATGCACCAACTACCATGAGGTGAACACATGGAACGCAGGAGGTGAGGGGATCCCCCACATACTTCCCCCAAATTCTTGGTGAGTACAAAAAATATTGACTTCCTTGATTTTGTTTAATGACCCGTACAATTCCTTGTGACTCCATTAAGTGGGAACAATTATATTTAAATAATAATTATACCTAAAATATATTAAGTATGACATAATATTGGAGTTAAGAACACTTAAAATGGAAATTGTATTGATGTCAAGTGAACCAAAAGTACATACAACCAACAGCTGATGTTATCATGTTTGCTTAGTGCTGGCAACCAAAGATGGATTTCTCCATTATTTTTTGAATGCACTGTGTCCAGCTCCTAGCAGTTGTTGTTCATTATGAATAAGTGTTCGGCACAGACTAGAAGGGCCGAGATGGCCTGTTTCCGTGCTGTAATTGTTATATGATTATATGGTTAATAACTCTTACTCTTGAGTAAGACCATGACATCTAGTTTACAGTGTAGTATGAGATGTGTACGAACATGGCAAATTAAACAAACCTGGGGACCGATAGTTCCTTTTCTTTCTTTCTTTTAAAATCTTTTTAATAGTTTTTTTCAAAAGCAAAAACAAACGAACAAAAAAGTAATGATAAACATAACAGTGATATTGATACATAGGGATCAGGGTTACATTAATGACAGGAATAACCTAAATATGAGTCCAGTGTCAACATACACATTGAATATAGACTTCTCGGTCTCTATGTAAATATAGTTATGTGTTTAAAAGATAACTTATATGTATAAAAACAAAAAGATAAAAAGATAAAAATTGAAAAAACAAAAAAACAAAAACCCCCTAAACTAAAGAAGAAAAAGCAAAAAAAAAAAAGCAGAACAGAATCTGGGCTGCAAAGAGTTTCAACAATTTAAATCCTTGTTTGTCGTCAAGTCTGTTCCACCGTATACCAGTAAAAAATATTATTATAACAGTTGGAGAGGGGACAATTTATGTTGTATGAAAATGTTGAATAGATCTTCCCCAAGTCCTATCCTAACCAAGGGTTCAACAATGTCACTCCTAATTTTTTCTAAATTTAAACATGATATCGTTTCAGTACCAATGGAATGTGGTTGGAGAATTAGAGTCTTTCCATTTAAATAAAATAGATCTTCTGGCGATTAATGTGGTAAAAGCAATCAACCGATGGGCGGAACAGGACAGATGAGTAGAATCTACCATTGGTAGCCCAATAATTGCAGTAATAGGATGAGGTTGTAAATCAATACCTAAAACTACAGAAATAGTATCAAAAATTTATTTCCAATATTTTTCCAAAAGTGGGCAGGACCAAAACATATGAGTCAGTGAGGCCACTTCAGAATTACATCTGTCACAGGTAGGATTTATTTGACGATAAAAACGAGCTAACTTATCTTTTGACATATGAGCTCTGTGAACCACCTTGAATTGTATCAGAGTGTGTCTTGATACACATTGAGGAAGTATTAACTAATTGAAGAATCGTCCCCCATATCTCTATAGATAAAGAAATTTGAAGTTCTCTTTTCCAGTCATTCTTAATTTCATCAAATGTATCTTTTTTTAATTTCAAAATCAACTCATAAATAGTCGTTATTAAACCTTTCTGATAAGGGTTCAAATATTAAAAAATTTCCAAGATATCGGTTTGATGTGGTAAAGGAAAAAAGGGTAGAGTAGCCCTCAAAAAATGTCAAATTTGTAAATATCTAAAGAAATGTGAGTTAGGTAAATTATATTTATTGGAGAGTTGTTCAAAAGACATAAAACAACCATCCGAAAACAAATCACGAAAAGCTGCTAATCCTTTCCTCTTCCATAACAGAAAGGCTTGATCAGTGCCAGAAGGTTGGAAGAAAAAATTAGATATGATAGGACTCGATAAAATAAAGTCATTGAATCCAAAAAACGTACAAAATTGAAACCATATTCGAAGTGTATGTCTTATTATTGGGTTAGTCGTATATTTATTCAATCTCGTAATTGTAAAAGGTAACGAGGCCCCTAGAATAGAAGCCAATTATAACACTTGCATAGAATCACGTTCAAAATGTATCCATCCTGGACATTGGGTATCTTCTAAATCTTTTGTCCAAAACATTAAATAACGAGCATTAACTGCCCAATAGTAAAATCTATGATTCGGCAGTGCCAAACCACCGTCTTTCTAATTCCTGTAAGTATTTTTTACTTAGTCTGTAATTTTTATTCTGCCATATATATAAGGAAATTTTGGAGTCAATAATATCAAAGAAAGATTTAGGAATAAAAATTGGTATCGTCTGAAATAAATATAAAAATTTAGGTAAGATTAACATTTTAATATTCTTTAAAAAAACCCGCAAAAACCCCCCCAAAAAAACAAAAAAACATTTCAATTAGGATGCAATTAACTGTTTAAAAAACAGGGTGATCAATATTGGGCACATAAACATTCACCATAACAACTTTTTGGTTATGAAGAACACCAGAAATCACCAAAAATCTACCATATGGATCAGAAATTGTTTCATAATGAACAAACGGAATTGAGGAGTCAATAAAAATAGAGACTCCTTTCACCTTAGCCTGTGAATTTGAGTGAAACTGCTGTCCTCTCCAAAACTTGAAAAATCGTTGATTGTCGTCTTGCCTTACATGGGTTTCCTGAACAAAGATAATCTGAGCATTTAGTCTACAAAGAACTTTAAAAAATGTCCTCTTAATGGGATGGTTCAAACCATTCACATTCCATGAAAGGAAGTTAATACATTCATCCATATTGTTTGTAAAAATCATGTGGGGTGTAAATGGTTAATTTCTTAAAGAATAATAGTTCATGATACTGGAAGGAGAAAAATCTAGGGCGGAGCCAGAAGTGACGACATTTCAGACATTTTTGTTGTTCAGATTCTGCACAGATAAAAAAAACTAAGCTAGAAACAAAAGACCCCCCCCCACCCACCCCCCCTCCCACCCCCCACCCAACTTTTTAGTTATCTTCTGTTGCTCTTTAAACATTACCCAATCCTCTTGCTGCCCGCTCATCTTTGTTATGTTGTACTTCTCTTTTACATTTAAATTGTCCCTGACGTCCCTTTTCAGCCACATTCGCCCCTTACTCCCCTTAGATTTTTTATTCCTCTTTGGAATGAACTGATACTGCACCTTCTGTATTATTCCCAGACATACCTGCCATTGTTGTTCCACTGTCATCCATGCTAGAGTATCTTTCCAGTCAATTTAGGCCAGCTTCTGCCTCATGGTTCCATAGCCCCTTTGTTCAACTGTAACACTGACACCTCTGATTTTCCCTTCTCCCTCTCAAATTGTAGATTAAAATTTACCATATTATGGTCACTAGCTCCTAATGGCTCCTTAACCTCAAGTTCCCTTGTCAAATCTGGTTCATTACACAACACTATTACACAACACTATTGCCTTCTCCCTTGTAGGCTCCAATATAAGCTGCTCCAATAATCCATCATGGAAGCACTCCACAAACTCCCTTTCTTGGGGTCCAGTACCAACCTGATTTTCTCAGTCTGCCTGCATGATGAAACCTCGCAGTTCTCAGGATACTAGAGAGCTAGATAGGGCTCTTAAAGATAGCGGGTTCAGGAGATATGGGGAGAAGGCAGGAACGGGGTACTGATTGGGGATGATCACATTTAATGGCGGTGCTGGCTCGAAGGGCCGAATGGCCTACTCCTGCACCTATTGTCTATTGTCTATTGTCCTCTTGTTCCCGATGTCGTTTGTGCCTACCAATGTTACTAGATATTCCTCTGACTTGTCCTGCCCATCTAATCTATGATTGTTTCAACAACATTTAGCAGCTGGTAGAGGAGGTATGGGTGGAACAGAATGTAGTCATGACATTTATTGTGAAATATTCTGTGTAGCCAGGACATGTGGATGTGGATAAGCTCTCATGTGGCATGCCCACTGTACACTGTTCATGTGTCGGCGTGGGTATGACAACAGCACGGTGCACCCTCAGATTAGCCTTTAAGCTGATTCCTCTGCACTCGCACACTTTCCTTCTCAGTCTTACGAAAGCTTAGCTGGCTTTTGCTATACTGTCATTATCTTCACCATCTTCTTCTTCTTGCGTATGGTGTGCACAGCCTAAAGTTGTAGGACAACTTGTTCTATTTGATTTTATTTGATTGTACACGCCGGGTTGATTGCATTCGCAGAAACAGGGCGGGCCATGTGAAGGTTGCAATCTTACACATCATCTTCACCATCAATGTTGAGAGAGTGCTGCCCAGGCATGTAAACATGCCTACTGGTGAAAGTCTCTGATCCTTCACAAGAATGTTAGGTCTTTGGTGCAGGTTGGTGCATGATTGCTATTTTCTTTGTGAGGCCAAAGTTGCCACAGGCACTGGCAAATTTCTCCATGCTTTCCTGCATATCAGCTATGTCCATGTCCTCTGGTTCTTGATTTTCCTACTCTGCAGAAAAGACCCTATCTATTGCCCTCATGATTGCACACACTTGTAGACGATCGCCCCTCAGCCTCCTGCATTTCAAGGAATAAAATTCTATCCAGCCCAATTTCTCCCTTCAGCTCAAGTCCTGGCAAAATCCTTGTATAACTTCTCTGCACTCTTTCCAGTTTAACAACATCCAGTCTGAAGAAGGGTCTCAACCCAAAACGTCACCCATTCCTTCTATCCAGAGATGCTGCCGGACCCGCTGAGTTACTCCAGCATTTTGTGTCAATCCTTCCTATAGCTACGGTCTCCGAGTGACAAAGGTCCATAGCTGTTCAGTGCTGAAGTAAGGTTGAGGTTGAGAGTGTGCAGGGTGATTCAAGAGCCTAATGGTTGATGTGAAGAAGCTGTTCTTGAAGTAATGGTTCTCAGACTCCTGTATCTTCTTCCTGGTGCAAGCAGCGAGATGAGCCTGTGCCCAGGGTGGTGTGGCAGTACTTCCAAGAGATCCCTTCAATGGTGCAGAGGTCAATATACATGGCGGAACTGAGCATGTTCTATACTTTCTGCAGCCTCCTTCATTCTCGACCATTCGAATTATTGAACCAGCCATGATACAATCAATAAGTATGCTCTCCATTATACACCTGCAGAAGTTCGATAGAGGTTTCAGGAACATGTCATATCTCCTCAAACCACTGAGGCAGTAGACGAATTGTGAACTTTCTCTGTGATTGCATCAATGTTCTGAGTCCGGGAGTGCTCATCAGAGATGTGCATGACAGAGCCTGAAGCTGTTAACTTTCTCATATGCCATCCACTGATGAAGACTGGTGCATGGTCTCTAGGTTTTCCATTCTGGTCAATAATCATCTCCTTGATCTTGATAACATTGAGAGCTAGATTATTATTATTCTGGCACCAATTAACCAAAATATCAATCTTGCTCCTGTATGCTGATTCATTGTTACCCATTGTTCATCCACGATCCAATGGTGGTGGTGTCGTCAGTGGATCTAATGATGGCATTTGAGCTGCTTATGGTGACATGGTCACAGGTGTAGAGAGAGTAGAACAAGGGGAGTGAGCACGTAAATGCCCCTGTGCTGGATGTCAGGGAGGACAAAGCGATGTTGCCATTTCATACATTGAGGTCTGCCCATGAGGAAGTTGACTAACAACGTGCAAATAGTTGATGACCCTTAGTAGTAGATAGTAGATAGTATTGTTGACAACATTTGACATGTGTCCAACATTAGAAGACTAGGTGTGGAGGTTGGCTGGAATGCTGAGATCCCAAATACAGTGCCGGGGTGAAATATCATTGCACAGATAATATGTCTGTTCTACATACCTCTGAGCGGGTGAAGATGGAAAATAAACCATTTATGACTAGGCAAGGAAATTAAAGCGAGTATTAAATTGAAGGAGAAGGACTTGGTGGCATAGTTCAGCAGTAGTTTTATGCTGGAGATAAATTCAGACTCAAGCAGAAGAAGACAAAACAAAATCAAGTAATAGAAAATAAATTGAGGACAAGTTCATAAGTTCATATGTCATAGGAACAATTTTAGTCCATTTAACCCATCGAGTATATTTTGCCATTCAATCATGGCCAATCTATCTTTCCCTTTCAACCCCATTCCCCTGCCTTCTCCCCATAACACGTGACACCCTTACTAATCAATATTTATAAATTAGTAAGATAATAAAACAAAAAACATTCTTTAAGTGCATAAACCGAATCAGGTCCTGAATGAACAAAGGCCCTTCTGGAAATGACCCTGTAGGGGACAGTTATAGAGAACAATAAAATGTTAGTAGACGTTTGTAGTATTTTTAACTACAAAACGTTCACTGTTTATGGTATAAAACGTTATGGACATCCCACTGATAGCAAGTAAAAGTAGGGGAGAAATAAAAATGCCATCACCATTTCTATAACATTATTGTCAGGCAAAATGATGGAGGCCCAGGCTAATTGTTGGTACAGGGGTTGGAACCAATTATTAAGGAGTTGAAAACAGTCCATCTGGAAAGTCATAATCAGGTTGTGCAGAATAAGCATGGCTTTCTGAAGGGGATATCACATCTGACAAATTTATTACAGTTCTCTGAAGAAGTAATTGCCAGAATGGATAGAGAAAGCCCCTGGCCATAATATTGTTGATGTTCAAAAGGCATTGTTCACAAGACGCCACAACAAATATTGCTTTGCAAGATCAAGGATGTTGGTAACACACTGACCTAAATAGAGGGTAGCCAAAAATGCTGGAGAAACTCAGCAGGTGCAGCAGCATCTATGGAGCGAAGGAAATAGGCAACTTTTCGGCCAAAACCCTTCTTCAGACTAATGTGAGGGGGGGTGGGGGGGCGGGAAGAAGAATGGAAAGGAGGAGCCAGAGGACTGAGGGAGAGCTGAGAAGGGGTGGAGACAGTAGGGACTACCTGAAAATAGATAAGTCAATGTGTAAACTGCCCAAGCAAAATATGAGGTGCTGTTCCTCCAATGTCTGGTGGTCCTCACTCTGGCCATGGAGGAGGCCCAGGACAGGAAGGTCGGATTTGGAATGGGAGGGGGAGTTGAAGTGCTGAGCCACCGGGAGATCAGGTTGGTTATTGCGAACCGAGCAGAGGTGTTCGGTGAAGCGATCGCCAAGCCTATGCTTGGTCTCACCGATGTAGATCAGCTAACATCTAGAGCAGCGGATGCAATAGATGAGGTTGGAGGAGGTGCAGGTGAACCTCTGTCCCACCTGGAACGACTGCTTGGGTCCTTGAATGGAGTCAAGGGGGGAGGTAAAGCGACAAGTGTATCAAGATGCATGAGGTACAAGAGAAAGTGTGTCCCGAGAAAGCAAACGTGGCTATGGTACCGGGTCTGGGTTAGAGTTGGAAGGAAGGGGGAATCACAGAGGGGGGGGCAGTGAGAGAGGAGGTCGTGAAACTGTCTTCGGAGGGAGGAGGAGAACTTCTTCAAAGTAGGCATACCTTGAGGAGATTTCATAAATAGACTTGTTAATTAGCAGAAAGCAGTGAGTAATGTTCAGAGAATCATTTTTAGGTTGGCAACTTCTAATCAGTGGTGTGCCAAAGCGATTGATGCTATGATTGCAGATATGTGCAATCTATATTAATGATGTAGAGGAAGGAAGCAAATGTATCACAGCCAAATTTAATGATATTTAAAAAGTAATGAGGTGGAGGGGTAACTGCAGAGTGGAACCGGCTGCGTGGAGAATACAGTTTACAAAACAGCAATAAGCTGAATAAATGGGCAGAAAGTTGGCGAATAGAGCACGCTGAGGAAAATGTTGAAGCTGTTCACTTTGGAGCAAGGAATGATAAAATAAATTATTTAAACAGAAACGTTGTAGAAAGCTTTAGCGCAATGTATTTGGGTACCCTCTAACACAATGCATAGAAAGCTAACATATGTGAGTCAGGAAGAATATGGAATGCTGGTTTTATTCCAAGGTTGGAGTCCAAGAGTAGGGAAGTCTGCCAGCAAGGGGGAGAAGGCAATCATGACATTAAAAATATCCACCGGGTGGCGCCAGCAATGGCTGCCTCGCCAACAGTCTGTCTGTCCCTTCCTTCTTTGTTGTTTTAATAGTATGTGTTACAGTAAATGTATGTTTTTAATATTCTTTAGCTTGTTTTATGTGGGGGGTGGGGGTTGGGGGAAACTTATTTTAATCTCTTACCTCAACGGAGATGCGATTTTTTTCCCGTATCGTATCTCTAAAATGCGACCTAAAATCGTGAAGTTGGCAGCCTCTTGCTGGAGACCGACCTCTGACCTCCAACCATGGGAGCCTGCGGACTTTAACATCGTGGAGCTCGCAGTCTCTGGTTCGAAACAAACTTCGGAAGCTCCAAACTGCAGGAGCTTCGACCGTCCCAACGCGGGAGCTACGATTGCCCCGACGCGGGTGCTTAGACCGCTGGCTTCCTGAGCTTCAATCGCCCCACGGATTGTTCGACTGCCCCGTCCGCGGGAGAATAAAGAGGAAGAAGAGTGGACTTTATTGCCTTCCATCACAGTGAGGAACGTGGGAAATCCGCTGTGGTGGATGTTTACGTTAACTTTTATGTAGTTGTGTGTCTTGATGCTTTTATTTTGAGTATGGCTCTATGGTAATTCGTATATCATTGTACCTTAATTGGTACACGTGACAATAAAAGCCCTTTGAAACCTTTGAAACCCATATAGATAGATAGATAGATATAATTTATTGCCACACAACCAGGGTTGGTGGAAATTTGGGTTGTCAGCAGCAGTACAATAATAAAGAACACACAATAAAACTGTAACACAAACATCCACCACAGCATTCATCACTGTGGTGGAAGGCACAAAAATTTGGCCAGTCCTCCTCCATTTCCCCCCCGTGTACAGGACCAGA
This sequence comes from Amblyraja radiata, assembly GCF_010909765.2. Taxonomy (NCBI): domain Eukaryota; kingdom Metazoa; phylum Chordata; class Chondrichthyes; order Rajiformes; family Rajidae; genus Amblyraja; species Amblyraja radiata. Next base: position 250,095 of record NC_045968.1, on the reverse strand, counting down.
GTCCAGTCAGTCTAGGATCGGCTCTTCCTCACCGGAGACCGCGGCTTTAGATTGTTGTAGGCCGCAGGCCGGCGGTCGAGATTTAAAGTCCCCGCCGCAGCCAGAATTGTTGTTTTGATTCCCTTTTTTTAAGGAAACATGATTTATCAATGGAGGCAGTTTAGAGAGTTCATTAAGATGATCCTGGGTATGGAAGGTTTACCTTTTGACGAAAGGCTAAATGGGTTGATCTGTACTCATTGGAGTTTAAAAGAACGAGGTGCATTGAAACATATTGAAACATACAAGATTTTTAGGGGAAATGTTGGGTATATCATTCCCCTCATGGGAGAGTCTAGGGTCAGGGGGCATAGTATCTGAATAAGATGTAAGAAAAACGTGAGCATTTGGAATTACTTCCCCAGAAGGCAGTGAGCCTGAAGCGTTAAAGTTTGTAAAGTTAGATTAGTTACTGTAGATGAGCCGTGACCTTATTGAATGGCATAGCAAGCTCGAGCAACTGAATGGCTTATTTCTATTTCTTGTGGACTTGGTGAATATTAGAAACAGATGTACTAACCCCTTTAGCAAGCAATTGCTTTGCATTCTTAAATATGTGCATTGTGGAATCAAGGGCACTATTGAATCTAAATTTATTGTTACACTCCCTGATCTTTGCTGGTGTCAAGTTGAATTATATTTCCAACAATATAGAGAAGGAAATTATTGTGCTGTTGCTGGAATCATCATTTCAACACAACAGCCTTTAACTTATCATCAAATGAACCATATGTTAACAGAAAGCAACCAACCTACATACTACAGTTATACTATTAACATTGCAAATTTATGGAATAACCAAGACCACAAACATTTGAATTCTCAATCTGCATAGATATGCATTCATAGTAGAGGTGTGCATGGTAGTTTAAAGTAAAACATATCCACCCACTTGTGATCACACATAAAATACCAAAACAGTAGTTGTTGTGATGCTGACAGGAACATGCTTGTAATATAATGTTTAAGAAAGAACTGAAGATGCTGGAAAAATTGAAGGTAGACATAAAAGTTGGAGAAACTCAACGGCTGAGGCAGCATCTACAGAGTCTGAAGAAGGGTCTCGACCCAAAATGTCGCATATTCCTTCGCTCCATAGATGCTGCCTCACCCGCTGAGTTTCTCCAGATTTTTTGTCTACCTTTGCTTGTAATATAAAGTTCCTTCTCTCAGCAATTGCTTACACACCATTATAACCTTTACCAGCTGCTCTATTCAAATAATTATCTACTTGAAGGACTTCTATGCCGACCTGAAAAAAAAGCAAAGCTTTGCAAAGAAACTGAAGCACTGATGTCTGTCAATTGGATTCTTACTGGATTTCATAAAATAGTAAGATTAAACGAGAATTTACCAGTTTGAAGTTTGATCTTTATTTTATGAGGAGTTACGGTGAGCGATTACGTGAAGAAGCCCCGTCAGGCCGCATGCGTATCATTCTTCAAAGCAGCGGAGTGAAATCACAGATAACAGCAGTCAAAGTAACATAGTAAGACTCAGAAGACTAGAACTACCAGATGATCTTTGCGATTATGAGGGCTGGGAGCGGAGGGCACGTAATCGCTCACCGTAACTCCTCATAAAATAAAGATCAAACTTCAAACTGGTAAGTTCTCGTTTAATCTTACTATTTTACTTCGGAGTCATGTGAGTGATTCCGTGAAGATTTCAAAGCTCTGTGATTTCATGCCGTGAGAATGCTTCAATGATAGATGAGAGAAACATTCATAATGAATAAATAATAGTAACTCCTCTCATTCGGGAGTAACTAACCACTGAAACTAAGTAAAGTTGGCAAATACCCCTGGTCTGGCCTTGGGTTATTATGAATTTTTTATAACCATTGCTGCGGAAATTGTAGCAGCCCTGGTGGAGTGAGTCTCGGAAATATTTCAGTATCTACTCCTGTATGAGCCAAACCCTGTTTCGATCACCAAGGGATGGTCTAACCCAATACCCTTTTAAAGTTTTTTATATTATCAACATTGCTAGTTCCGAGCATCTAAGCTCTTCGCGAACTTGGCGTATTGTTATATATGTGTGACCACAACCAAAGTTTCATGAGGTATGTCATGAATTAGTTTGAGATTTTATGTCTATTCTGCTTATACAAATATTAAAACATAATATTATTTACAGATGTAATCATCCTATGTAGTCACAATATGTAGTGACTGAACCCGTTGGCTGACCTGCGCCTTGAGGACAACTTCCTATGATAGCCGAGCCAACTAAGGGTGTACCTGGAGCCCCCTGTTGAAATAGTATTAATACCACATTAAATATCCCATTAGCCCTGTGCTTATCTTGGGAACTTATGTGAATAATATCCTTTATCCCTTGATATTAGGGGTGAACCCCGGCAGAGTGGGTCCCTATTGCTGCCGTAAATAAGGTGGGAAGCACGTTGGGCACAGTTAATGGTCCTATAACTTAATTTTGTCAAGACCCATTTGAAACGAACTGCAAGCTGTCAGTTATCTGTACCGTATGAGATGTGACTTAAGTATTTAAACAACACTTCCCATTTCCTGAAGAGGAAATGCAATGCTTTCCTTTTTTGGTGCTATCCCTGCATTTGCAGCGAGCACAGACATGAATTGTACTGACAGTCCGAGTCGCAGGACTGGTCCACTCAGAATCTATAAGTGAAAAATTGATTTACCATGCAGAGGCTGGTTTCCCGATCCACAGGCTAACCCAGCAAATTTTATGTTAAGAATTACCGTAAAGGTTGTATTTTTATTCCCGGTAAAGCGGGAAACATAGCTGCATAAGACAGTCAGACAGAATGTTGGTACTGAATAATATACATCTTTCAGATCTATACTTGCCATATAATATCCTTTGTAAACCAATTGTTTAGTAGTACCGAATGTTTCCTTTTAAAAGCTTATACTGGACATAAGAATTCAGTCGGGTTAGATCTAGAATGGCTCGCCACCCCCCATCCTTCTTTTGCTTGGGAAATATATTTAGACACAAACTGCAGAGGCTGATTTATTATTACACCTTTTGTGAATAATGGTTTCAATTTTATCATTTACCTGTCAAGTTTCTGGTTTTGAAAACACCAATTTCCGACTTGGTGTATGTTTAGTGGGTGGATGTTATTCAAGAATAACTCAATTTGAACCCCTGAATGCTGTCCAGTGTGAAAGGATCTGATGTTATGCAGCACTGTTCATTATAAACATTTGCAATCTACCCCCATTGGTGATTGGTCTATAGGATATACTAGACTAAGTGGGACCCGTTGGGTCCCATGTTCACACGGGAATGCTGGTCCCCCGACACAATATTCCACCTCTCCACCAATTCCAATATAGGTGGCCAGTGGGGGGGCTTTCTGGATCGCCCACTTACTTACCCAAGCCACCATTTGCAGTAAGTAGTGCCTTTCAACTTCAAGCCAAAAAACACAAGCCACCATTTGCTGTAATGCATAATGCAGCCTGCCTATAGGTGTTGCTGCCGTGGTCCCCCAAGAGGACCTGTGGATATAAAGCTCCTGTCCTGGAGCTGATTTTATTTATACAGCCTTACCCTGAAGCTGCTGTCACGGCCCTTGGGGTGACCTGTTAGGTATGAAGCTCCTCCTGGAGCCTGTCGTGATGGAGCATCCCTTTTACCAGGTGCTCCATCTTATCAGACGTCCTCAACATCGTTTTTATTGGGAGTATCCTCCTGGCCCGATTTATGGGTTCTTTGTAGAATAGCTTTTTACCCCGGCATAAAGCACAGAAAGCAAGCCCTTTGGCCCAACTCAACCATCTAAGCTAGTCCCAATGTTTTTTAAAGAAAACATAAAAAAGACATATGTAAGTCACCCTAATATCGTTGGGACTTACCCCTCCACGGAAACTTCCGCAGTCTGGAAGTCGCTGACTGCCTTGTCAGCGGCTGGAGTAACGCACCCGGCGTCTGCCGGCTCCCGCGTTAGCGGTCTGGACTTGTGGAGTTCTCCCCACAGCCCAATGCCGGTTTCCCCGCGGCTCGCCCGGACTGCGCTACTGTAGCCAATAGGAACCTCTGTAAAAGGAGGTTCCTGCAGGAAAAACACAACCTGGTAAGTAATGAAAACTTACCTGTAGGTTTTTTACTTACCGCTGGCAGGAATGAGTTGCCTGCCAGACCGGTGCCTCGCCATGACGATAATGATAAGCATGCGGCCTGGCGGGGCTTTTTCACGGAATCACTCACGTGACTCCGAAGTAAAATTATTTACAATGCCTTGCAAGGATTACTAGGAGAGTCGCCCCCTCCTTCCTCCCTCCTCCCCCCCTCCCCCCCTCCCCTCTCCCCTCTCCCCCCTCCCTCTCCTTCCCTCCCCCCTCCCTCTCCTTCCCTCGCCCCTCCCCCCTCCCCCTCCCCCCCTCCCTCTCCTTCCCTCCCCCCTACCCCTCCTTCACCCTCTCCTTCTCCCTCTCCATCTCTCTCACATCTGCAGTAAACTTTTGTTTCCCATGATTTGACCTTAAAATCAGTTAATTATCTCAATAATCTAATCTGCTTCGGTTTAAATTAATACAGCCTGGTACAGGGTTTCTGTGATTTCCCAATGGATTTATTTACGTAAACTGGGCTATAGCTGATTTGGAAGATACATTTTAGTGCAGGAACTGTAACTGGTGGAGACTGATCTCACTACCAGTAATTTCAGCTCCAACCACAAGAAATGCGATGCTTTCTTCACATGTTTTACTCCCAGGCATTTGATTGTTCAAATGCAATCAAATGGAAATTCTCATTTCAGCCAAACTCTTTCAAAATTCTCTTGGCAACTAATCCTCGAAGAAAGTCAGTGCTCTGACGACCTCCAATGTCACACCTGGACAAAAATACAAGAGGTAGAAGAGGTAGAATAAATGAACAGGTGCATTCCTAGCGTTCCTAGAAATGATGCGTATTTAGATGACAAGGAGTGGGCAATTGGACTTAGATTGGATGGGTTCTTCACCCTACTTCCCGATCCAGGGCAGCGGTAGTGTGGAGTTGGTGCCTTACAGTGCCAGAGACCCAGATTTGATCCTGACTACAGGTGCTGCCTGTACGGAGTTTGTACCTTCTCCCTGTGACTGCATGGGGTTTTACTGGGTGCTCCGGTATCCTCCCACACTCCAAAGAGGTATTGGTATGTAGGTTAAATGGCTTCTGTAAATTGTCCCTAGTGGGTGGGATCCTGTGTAATGAGGTTGGCTTTCCTTTTAACTGCCTGGGTGTGGAGTACTGATAATTGATTTTGAGTTTTACCAGTTATTTTGCTTGCTTGATTGATGAGCCGGGAAAGCTTTGATTTGTCTTTAACAGAGGTGAGGGTGAACCAGGATGTGATGTTAAAGGTGAGTACAGATTCTATAAGTGATTTATAGACAGCTGTTAAAATGTCCTGTCTGACATCAAAGCTCCTGAGTTTCCTTAGCAGGAACAGGCTGGACTTGGTGGACCGAAGGGCCTGTTTCCACATTGTATCCCTAAACTAAACTAAATGTAATTCAAAAGCTTGCTAACCCCAAGACCAGTACATTAAATGGCTTTTGAGATTGTTGTGAAAAGGCAAATGATGCCTTTGAACTGATACCTAACATGAATTCTTCTCCTCAAGAGTTAAGAAAATTTAAATGGTTTAATGGTAAAATGACAAAAGCATGCTATAATCTTTCAGTCATCACCAACCAACCTCCTGTATGGAGAATGGTGAGATGCAAGAGGACCACATGAGGCTAGCAGCCAAGTCCAGTAAATGAGAAGAATGTTGCATGACTTTTTTCTTCTCTTTGTTACCACACATAGAAATACTCACAATACCATTTTTATTGTTAACTGTTTAACTGTTTTTACTACAGTTCGCTTACAAAACCAACCGGTCCACAGAGGACGTAGTCTCTACAACACTCAACCTCACACTATCACATCTCGACTGGAAGAACACCTATGCCAGGATCCTCTTTATAGACTTCAGCTCAGCTTTTAATACAATCATCCCACAGCAGCTGGTGGAGAAGCTGAAGCTGTTGAAGGTGGACACTGGCACCTGCAACTGGATCCTTAACTTTTTGACACAGCGGCAGCAGACAGTCAGGGTGGGCAGCCGGACATCAAGAACCATCGCTGTGAGCACTGGCTCACCCCAAGGCTGTGTCCTAAGCCCCCTGCTGTTCAGTCTGCTTATTCATGACTATACTGCCAGACTCAGCAATAATTATATCAATAAGTTCGCTGATGACACAACAGTGGTGGGTCACATCAGTGACAACCATGAGTCGGCGTACAGGATGGAGGTGGAGCTGCTTACAGAGTGGTGCAGATCCCACAATCTCATCCTCAATGTGGAAAAGACAAAGAAAATGGTGATCGATTTCAGGAGGGCTGGAAAACACCATCACACTCCGCTGCATATTGATGGTGCTGCTGTGGAGAGGGTCAGCAGTGTGAAGTTCTTGGGACTTCACCTGGCAGATGACCTGACCTCAACGACCAACACCACAGCAGTCATCAAAATAGCTCAGCAGCGGCTCCACCCTCCCCGGAGACTAAGGAAAGCAGGTCTCCCCACTGTTCACCTAAGGACCTTCTACAGGGGCACCATCGAGAGTATACTGACCTACGGCATCACTTCCTGGTTTGGGAGCTGCAAGGCTTATGAACAAAACCAACTTAACAGGATAGTGAAGACCGCCAGCAGGATCATTGGTGCCCCACTCCCTTTCCTGTTGGAGATCTATAAGAAGCGGAGCATCAGCAGAGCCATCTCCATTATCAAGGACCCCTATCATCCATCACACCACATCTTCTCCATTCTACCATCTGGGAAGAGGTACAGGAGCATCAGCTGCAAAACCAGCGGGATGCTCCACAGCTTCTTCCCACAGGCAATAAGACTGGTTAACGGACTGTGTCCCCTCCCCATACATCATACACCAACACATCTAACCTTGCCCATACTATGACAGCTAAACACCTGTCAAAGCAAAGCCACTGTCCGGTCTGAATGTCTGTTTTTAGTTCAATTTTTAAGTCTATTTTAGATAAGTTAATTTTAAAGTTGTATGTATTTATTCTGTTTTAATTAACTGCACTGACAGGAACTGATTGAGAAACAATTTTTTGTTTCCTCTGTGTATGTAAGTACTCAGTGAAAATGACATTAAAATAAATACTGAAATACTGAATATAAACCAGTCACTTACCCGTCAGCAGTAATGTTGCTGCAACATAGAAGCTCGAATTGGTCATCAGATTGTGTCTGGTGTAATAAAGCAATAAATGACTCAACGGTTTTAAAATGTCCTAAAATAATTAACTAAAACCAACAGATGATTAAGCAGCAGAACTTGGATGAAAGGATAGCAGACGAACAAAACAAACATATCAAATGGAAGAGGAATAACTAGAATTAGTCAACTCTGTTTCTGGCTATCAATATATATATATATTTTTGGCATTGTTGCTGCTGAAACAGATACACTGACACATCTTTGTAGTATAAAACTTGGTGCAGGAGTCTGCACCGCCATTCAATATGATCATGGCTGATCATCCAACTCAGTATCCTGTACCTGCCTTCTCTCCATACCCCCTGATCCCTTTAGCCACAAGGGCCACATCTAACTCCCTCTTAAACATAGCCAATGAACTGGCCTCAACTACCTTCTGTGGCAGAGAATTCCACAGATTCACCACTCTCTGTGTGAAAAATGTTTTTCTCATCTCGGTCCTAAAAGATTTCCCCCTTATCTTTAACGAATTAACTTAAATACCTTGTGTTAAAGTGCAGTTTGCTGCTGCTCAAAATCTCTCTTGTGACATATCTCTTTCGCCTTGTTGTTCATGTGCTCTGTTATTTGCTGTGAAACATTTGAATATAAGAAAAGCAGGCTGGTGTTGTGAGCACTGTCATTGAACACCACCCCCACCCCCTGCTTCAGACAGCCCATGACCTCATGCCTTGTGCTTTGCATTACCCGACAGCAGAACATTGCACAGTGCGTTATCTAGAAATGCAGAAATTAGGCAGTTCACTTCATCTTGCATGGGAAGGCAGGCTGTCCAAACGGTTTCCGACACACCCAAATATAAAAGCTTGGAGGGACAGAAGCGAGGAGATTAAAACAAAATAATGAAGAGAAAACCCTTTATCCATAATCCTTTATCAATGGTCTCAATGGTCTAAAAATGGAGCTATTAAGCTGGAATTTGCTGCCAAAATAGTAACAGGCTTAACAGTGCAGCCGTGTGCTGTTTTTAATAGGTAATTAGTCCAACAACTTATGATGAGGAAGGAATATCCCATGAATTGCAAACCACCACAAGCTGGTGAAATAGTTGTTCTGCTCTTGGGCTAACCTCATGACAGGGGCAGCTTGCCATCACCTTTCCCAAGAGTTTCATATGATTACAAAATTTATACATTTTTTGCCAATTTATATAGAAACATAGAAACAGAACTCCCGGTTGGCGCCACGATGTGAGTGGAATCGCGCCATTACAGCTCCGAAAAAAACTGAATTTAAAACGGGGGTAAAAGGGTCAAACAAACGCACTTACCACAGGAGATCGATTGTGAACGGCTCCGGCAGCGTTTAAAAGGTGCGTGACGTCATCAGGCGCGCGATTTTAAGAAGAAATTATGACCCAGCGCTCCCCCACCCCCACCGCTGGAAAAAAAGCTACGAGAAGGGAAACTGGCCTCAGCTCGGGTGCAACTGCTGCTTCTCAAGAAGATATCTCACAGAGGAAAGCTGAAATGGAGGAACTTAAGACTACCATTCTAGGTGAGATAAAGAAGCAGAGGAAGGAGTATATGGAGGAGATAAAGAAGCAGAGGAAGGAGTATATGGAGGAGATAAAAAGTTTAAAAGCGGATATGCTGGTGTCTCATGAGAAAAATAAAGAAGATAAAGAAGACTTAATAAAACAAGTTATAACGACGGTAAAAAGTATGATGGATGAGTGGAAGGAAAAGGCTAATGCCGAGTTACAAACTCAAATTGAGGATGTAAAGGAAATAGCTGCTGGGATGGAAAGAAAGCTGGATGACAAGATAGATCCTACTATAATTTCGCTAGACCAACAAGGCGAAGCAATTAAAGAGCTAACTAAAATTGCTGAAGTGAATACTAAGGAGACCGAAAAACTCCGTGCCGAGAACAAACGCCTCTTAGAATTATTACATAAAACAAACGAGAAATGTATCGATCTGGAGGGACGCCAACGCCGTAAAAATTTGCGTATAGTTGGTCTGAGCGAAGGTCGTGAGGGGAGTCAAGATCCTCGAAAATTTGTTGCAAAACTTTTAATGGATATTTTGAATTTGGATCATGAACCCCTGTTGAGCCGTGCACATAGGGCTCTAAGACGGGCCCCTGGGATAGGTTCATCGCCCAGACAAATGATTGTAAAAGTGGCCTTTGACCATGTCTTCGAAGAAATGATGAAGATAATAATAAAAAAGAGAAACCTGAAATACGAGGGAGACAACATCAGTATTTTTAGAGACTTCCCTGCAGAAGTGGCCAAGAAAAGAGCTCTATTTAAAGAAACAAAAGGTATTCTGAGGAATGTACAGAATACTAAGAATCTGAGATATGGCTTGATGTACCCAGCAATACTGAGAGTAACTTATGATGACAAGGAATATCGTTTCGTTAAGCATACTGAAGCATTGAAATTCGCCCGAGGCATACAGCAGAAGCCAGAAGATGAAGAGAGAGAAGATGCGGAGGAAGAACCCGAGGGAGAAGGAGAGGACTGAACTTTTATCATCGACCTGTGGTTATGAAATACTCACTTAGAAGGAAGTGGAATAATGGGCATTTAGTAGTAGTTCTGTATTAATTATTAGAAAATATTTAATTATTCCATGATAATAGTATTACATATTATAGTATTAAATACAATTGATATTAGTAATTAGCAAATAGTAATATGAATAATAGAAATAATTACTAAGTACTAAGTATATAAAGTTAGTACCCCACCCCAATATATATAGCATTTGAGATAGGAGCTGGTATAATCAACATCTTTTTTTTATTAAAAAAACGGAAGTCTTTAGATTAATGGCCACGTTAGTGTGGCTTTCACCTTCACATACTACACACTATACAAGTGTAGTTTCTTTTTTTTCTGAGCACCCTATTAACACCCTTTACTTTTTTTTTATTATTGATATTTCTTATTGTTTTTGTTTTTTATGTGAAGGATATTGTGTATTTAGTTTAAGAAGACATAGATGTGGATTAAGGTGGAAAGAAATTCTCATTGGATTGATGTCCGGGTGCAACGGGGAGCTGGGTGAGTCAAGAAGGCTACTCCAAAAAAAGCCGCCCTAATAGTAAAATGCATGATATAAAGGTGAAGACTGGGGGTGATGGAGTAACCTTCTGCAGTTGGAATGTAAAAGGCATTAATGAACCAATTAAAAGGGGAAAGGTATTAGCTCAGTTGAACAGATTGAAGACAGATGTCATTTTCCTTCAAGAGACTCATCTTAAAAAAGATGCTCAACATAGATTAACAGCTAAATGGATTTCTAAGGTGTATCATTCTACATTTATTCATAAATCTAGAGGAGTTGCAATAATTATTCGCAAAGGTATACCTTTCATACAAAGTTCTATTATAGAGGATAAAGAAGGCAGATATGTAATAATTACAGGGGAATTATATTCAAAAAAGGTAATTTTAATGAATATATATGCCCCTAATTTTGATAATCCATTATTTTTTAAGAAAATATTTAATAATATTCCTATATCCACTCAACACAATTTAATAATTGGAGGTGATTTAAATTGTACTTTAGATAATTATCTAGATAGATCATCCGCAAAAAGGAAAGCTGCCTCGAAATCAAGTAAATTCATAAATGCTTTTATCAATACATCTAATATTAAAGACATCTGGAGGTTAGATAACCCATCCGGACGAGAATATTCTTTTTTCTCGCCCGTACATGGAACCTATTCGAGGATAGATTATTTTTTAATAGATTCTAAATTACTTCCTTTTACGTATGATGCAAAATATCATAATATTATCATCTCGGATCATGCGCCATTAACATTTAAGATAAAATTAAAAGATATATCTAATAAAACTACTACCTGGAGATTTAACCCTCAGATATTAAAGGACAATGACTGTTGTAAATATGTGATGGATCAGATTAAATTATTTTTTGAAACTAATGATAATCCTGAAACTTCTCCATCACTATTTTGGGACACATTTAAGGCATTCATGCGTGGCGCAATAATATCCGCACAAGCACATCTCAATAAAGAAAATCGAAAAATAGAACAAAATTTAGAAAATGAGATAAAACGTCTAGATAATGAAAATATAAAACAGCCTTCCAAAGAGTTAAGTAATAAAATTGCATCAGTAAAATATAGATTAAATAAAATATATTCTAATCAAGTGATTAAACTTTTTCAACAAACTAAGCAAGTGTATTTTGAATTTGGAGATAAGCCACAAAAATTACTAGCACGACAGCTTAGAAAATTAGAAGATGAGAAGATGATACACGGAATTAGATCTGAGTATGGAAATATATTAATTACTCCAAAAGATATTAATGATAGATTTTTACAATATTATAAAAATCTTTATTCGTCAAAACTAACAGGACAAACAGATAGTATGGAAATATTTTTACAAGAATGTCAAATCAATAGCTTAGATCAGGAAGGTAGAGAATTGTTAAATGCTGAAATAACAGTAAAAGATATTATAGAATCAATTAGTTCGCTTAAGAACGGAAAAGCAGCGGGCCCAGATGGCCTGAGTGCAGAATTTTATAAAAAATTTCAAGATCTGATTTCCCCAAGATTACAAATAATGTATAGATATGCATATGACCAAGGAAAATTACCAGAATCTTTAAATGAATCCACAATTACACTCATCCCTAAAGTAGATAAGGATTTGGAAGATCCTGGATCATATAGAGCGATTGCCCTTTTAAATACAGACCAAAAAATATTAACTAAGGTCTTATCTAGGAGATTAAGTTTAGTGATCTCTAAATTAATACATTATGATCAAACAGGTTTTATCCCAAAACGTTACTCATCCCATAATCTCAGACGTTTGTTTAATATTATATATTCAAAAAGAATACGAGATACGGAACTAGCGGTTATATCACTAGATGCAGAAAAAGCGTTTGATCAGGTGGAATGGATGTATTTATTTAATATAATGGAAAAGTTTCAATTGGGGGATAGATTTTGTAAATGGGTAAGAATTTTATACTCGAATCCTATGGCAAGAATTTTGACTAACCAAATTTTATCAGCCAAATTCAAACTCTCTAGGGGATGCAGACAGGGATGTCCGTTATCACCCTTATTGTTCGCATTGGTGATAGAACCATTGGCGGAAAAAATTAGATCTGAACCTGAAATATATGGCTATAATACTGATACAACAATTAATAAAATTTCTTTATATGCAGATGATGTTTTGATTTATATTACAAAACCGGAAATTAGTATTCCCAACCTGCTAAACATTATAACTAAGTTTGGTGCATTTTCTGGGTATAGGATTAATTGGGATAAAAGCGAGATTATGCCAATAACAGGAATAAATCTTAATACATTACAACAATACCCATTAAAAGTAGTTACAGACAAACTTAAATATTTAGGGATTAACGTAACTAAAACTCATAACTCATTAATAAAATCCAACTATCCTCAACTATTAGATAAACTTAGAAAAAATATTTTATATTGGAAAACACTGCCTATATCCATGATTGGTAGAATAAGTGCCATAAAGATGGTATTTCTACCGCAGTTGTTATATTTGTTTCAGGCTATTCCTTTTTTTCTTCCGAAAACTTTTTTTTAAAAAATTGATAATATTGTCAATAGCTTTATTTGGGATTATAAAAATCACAGAATAAATAAAAAACATCTATGCAAAGCTAAGATAAATGGAGGATTAGCACTTCCAAACTTTTTATATTATTTTTGGGCTGTTCAGATTAAGAATATGAATTTCTGGTGGGTAAATATGGATCATGAACCGACATGGTTAAATATAGAAAAGGAGGACTGTCTACCTTTCAATGTAGGTTCGATAATTTTTGCACCAACGGAAGTACAAAAAAAATATTATAAAGACAACCTAATAATATATAATAATAGACGTATTTGGAAACAAATAGTTAAGACTCTACACTTGGATAATCTCTCATTTAGATTACCAATTATGAATAATCCATCGTTTAAACCTGCTATATTAGATGGGGGGTTTAAACAATGGGATGATTTAGGAATTACAAGGATAGAACATCTGTATAGAAAAGGAAAATTTCTTTTATTCCAGGAGTTACAAGATATTTATGGATTGTCTCCACAACATTTGTTTAGGTATTTACAAATTAGAGATTATATTAAATCCAATACACAAGATTATAAAAATAAAGAAGCAGGATTGTTAGATGAACTGTTTAATTTATATCCAAATACAGAAAAATTAATAGCCTATATATATAACATCATTTTGGATAAGGAGAATCCAATAACGGAAGTATATCGTCAAGCATGGGAAAATGAAATGGGATTGGCTATAACAAAAGAAAACTGGGAAGAAAGTCTACAACGAATACACCGGTGTTCATTAAACGCCAGACATATACTGATACAATTTAAAGTATTATATAGGTTACATTATTCGAAAACTAAATTAAATAGTATTTTTCCGAATCTCTCCACTATTTGTGATAAGTGCAAGAAAGCAGAGGCAAATTTAATACATAGTTTCGTTACATGTCCTAAATTGAATTATTACTGGACAGAAATCTTTAAAGTTATTTCTGAAGTCATCAAAGTTAAATTGGACCCTAACCCAAAGCTAATAATATTTGGAATTCCGGATTTACATCTATCACTTACAGTAAATCAAAGAAATTTCTTTGATTACTGTTTAATAATTGGAAAAAAAATCATATTGAAATTTTGGAAGGGAACATTATCCCCCACAACCAAAATGTGGGCAACAGAGATGATGGAGACGTTACATCTGGAAAGAATTAGATTTGTCCTATTGGACAAGTATAATTCTTTTGAACAGATATGGTCTCCATATATACAGTATTTAGAGAAGTAGCTGTTCTTGGCAACACAGCTCGACGTGCACCCTGCGGGATTTGGTGAGAATAATTCATTTTTATATTGGAATTACATATATGTCTTTATTGATACTATCACTTGTAGTAGTGTTATTAATAATACATATTGTGGTTACTAAAAATGTTTTTTTTTTTTTTTTTTTTTTTTTTTTTCGTTTCTCTTTTCTTTCTTATATATAATCAAATTATTATTTAATCACTCTCTTAATGATTTATTCTTTCTCTATTCTTTCTCTATCATTATTTCTAAAAAAACAGTAGATAAGTATTACTAGTGTTTTACTTAATGCAAATTGAATTAATTTGATATAAAGTTGTTTGAAGCATTGTAATTGATTACCTTTAATAAAAAAATATATTATAGAAACATAGAAACATAGAAACATAGAAAATAGGTTCAGGAGAAGGCCATTCGGCCCTTCGAGCCTGCACCGCCATTCAATATGATCATGGCTGATCATCCAACTCAGTATCCTGTACCTGCCTTCTCTCCATACCCCCTGATCCCTTTAGCCACAAGGGCCACATCTAACTCCCTCTTAAATATAGCCAATGAACTGGCCTCAACTACCTTCTGTGACAGAGAATTCCAGAGATTCACCACTCTCTGTGTGAAAAATGTTTTCCTCATTTCGGACCTAAAAGATTTCCCCCTTATCCTTAAACTGTGACCCCTTGTTCTGGACTCCCCCAACATCGGGAACAATCTTCCTGCATCTAGCCTGTCCAACCCCTTAAGAATTTTGTAAGTTTCTATAAGAACCCCCCTCAATCTTCTAAATTCTAGCGAGTACAAGCCGAGTCTATCCAGTCTTTCTTCATATGAAAGTCCTGACATCCCAGGAATCAGTCTGGTGAACCTTCTCTGTACTCCCTCTATGGCAAGAATGTCCTTCCTCAAATTAGGAGACCAAAACTGCACGCGATACTCCAGGTGTGGTCTCACCAAGATCCTGTACAACTGCAGTAGAACCTCCCTGCTCCTATGCTCAAATCCTTTTGCTATGAATGCTAACATACCATTCGCCTTCTTCACTGCCTGCTGCACCTGCATGCCTACTTTTAATGACTGGTGTACCATGACACCCAGGTCTCGTTGCATCTCTCCCTTTCCTAATCGGCCACCATTCAGATAATAGTCTACTTTCCTGTTTTTGCCACCAAAGTGGATAACCTCACATTTATCCACATTATACTGCATCTGCCATGCATTTGCCCACTCACCCAGCCTATCCAAGTCACCTTGCAGCCTCCTAGCATCCTCCACACAGCTAGCACTGCCCCCCAGCTTCGTGTCATCTGCAAATTAGAGATGTTGCATTCAATTCCCTCGTCTAAATCATTAATATATATCGTAAATAGCTGGGGTCCCTGCACTGAGCCTTGCAGTACCCCACTAGTCACTGCCTGCCATTGTGAAATGGACCCATTTACTCCTACTCTTTGCTTCCTGTCTGCCAGCCAATTCTCTATCCACATCAATACTGAACCCCTAATACCGCGTGCTTTAAGTTTGTATACTAATCTCTTATGTGGGACCTTGTCGAAAGCCTTCTGAAAGTCCAGATATAACACATCCACTGATTCTCCCTTATCCACTCTACTAGTTACATCGTTACTGGCTGAAGAAATATGGGGCTGATAAAAAAGTTTTTTTTTAAAATACAGGGTCATAGAAACATAGAAACATAGAAAATAGGTGCAGGAGTAGGCCATTCGGCTCATGGCTGATCATCCAACTCAATATCCTGTGGGTGCAGCAGCATCTATGGAGCCAAGGGTCTATCAGCAGCATCTATCAGACTGAAGAAGGGTTTCGGCCCGAAACGTTGCCTATCTCCTTCGTTCCATAGATGCTGCTGCACCCGCTGAGTTTCTCGAGCATTTTTGTGTACCTTCGATTTTCCAGCATCTGCAGTTCCTTCTTGAACTCAATATCCTGTACCTGCCCTCTCTATACCCCCTGATCCCTTTAGCCACAAGGGCCACATCTAACTCCCTCTTAAATATAGCCAATGAACTGGCCTCAACTACCTTCTGTGGCAGAGAATTCCAGAGATTCACCACTCTCTGTGTGAAAAATGTTTTCCTCATCTCGGTCCTAAAAGATTTCCCCCTTATCCTTAAACTGTCACACCTTGTTCTGGTCCTCCATTATTTCCATTTTTCTTCTATCCACTTCTTTATTTCTCATAAATAAAGAAGGGTCTGAAGAAGGGTCCTGACCCAAAACATCAACTAATCATGTTCTCCAGAGATGCTGCCTGATCCACAGTTACTGCAGCACTTTGTGTCTCTCTTTATTTCTCTTTCCATTCTTTCTTTTCCATTGTTAACATTTCTCTTTATGCGCCTTATTTGACATTAATGCACCCCATGTTTCACTATCTTTCATTATTTCTTCAACAACATTTATCAGGTAAAGGGCTGTAGGTTCAAGGTCCATTCCAAAGACTTTGGCAGAAATAAAGTGTGAGCCAATGCTGTACCGCGGGAGTGGGATGCTGTCGGTGGTACCCTTTTTTTTAATGTGAGATGTAAAAATAAAGAAGCAATCTCTCTCTCAAGTGGATGTAAAAGATCCCAAGACACTATTATAAGGCATGCGAGGGAGTGACTTGTCAATATTTATCTCTCAATCAACATCACTAACATCAGAGAAGCTGGTGTCGGTCACATTGCTGTTTGCGGAATCTAGCTATCAACTAATTGGATGGTATATCTGTAATATTGTGATACAGTTCCTTTTATAACTCCTTATAGCAGCATGAAACGCATCGTGATCATTTGGAAATGATGCATTGGTGCCATCTATGCTGCCTGGTTTTGCCTTCGAGTTGATAATGTGCAAACCAATGTGCCAAAGGTGTCCAACATCCACCTGTGACCAGCTTAAGCTGCAATTTTCTCCGTCTTTTTCAGGAGGTCACACCTAGATTTTTTGTATGACACTGAATCACCAGTCTGAAATGCCACAGATCTATCCCTCAGCAGATTACAAAGCTCCTGATTCATTCAAGGCTTCTGGTCGGAAAGACTTGGAATGTTTTTGTCGGTATACACTCTTCTGCACATGTCTTTATGAGGCCGCTGACAACTGTGCCATATTAGGGTCCTTGAAATAGCCTAATCCACCAATTCAAAGTAGTTCTCTGTCACTTGTGAAAAGGGACATTTGGAGATTGGTCTAATTAGCTACCTCCATACACACTACAACACTATGCACTAAATATCAAAGTCTTATTCAAGAACGAGTGACGAACAAATTCTGTGAAGCACTTTGGGCATTTTTGATATAAAACATAGTTGAATTCATTGCAGTTGTTGTAGCTTCACACATTTAACTTAGCTAAACTCCACAAGTTGAGACACTCAACGGGTCAGGCAGTCTCTCTGGAAAATATAGATAGGTGTCATTTTCCATCGGAACTCTTCTTCAAACTGATCCATGTACTTCAGAGATGTTACCTGACCTGCTGATTTACGCCAACATTTTGTGTCTCTTTTTGTAAACCTACATTTGCAGTTCCTTGTTTCTCCTTTAAACTTCACAAGTAGTCTTGCATATACTTGGTGGTTCCAAAGCACTTGCTCTGCCTCCCCATTCCTTTGCTTACAAAATATGTTGCCACTAAAGAAACCCAGCTACTATTTGTGTATCTACAACTTTTCTCATTCTATGGAGCAGAATAAAATAAAATTGGAGAGAAGGGAGATTTCCCCGTATTGTTAAAAAACACTCCTCGATAGGCTGCTGTATATTAAGATAAAGGCCAATATCAGACAACACCTATTGATGATCAATGCAGATGCTAAGCAGACTTGATACATCGATAACAAGCTGATAAAAGTCCTCTTTTTGCTATTTAGCTGCATATCGATAACGCATACTGAAAACAACAAGCACATTCGATTGATGGTATAATTCACAACAGTACAAGTGATGGGAACAATGTTGACGTATGTTAAGTACATTGTGTGCAAGAACAATCAGCTTGAGTATGCGAAGAGTGGAGAAATATTTCAGAAGGCAGAGCCCAGTTATGGGTGGGTATTTTCCTGATGGGAAGTCTTTGACAAACAGTGCACCAGAGGGAGTGATTCTGACACCTTTGTTGTGTGGAATATGCATATAAATGACCTGCATGAGAATGCTGGTCTCTTCTTATCGAGTACACGCACAAGATTAGAAGTTGTTCAGCCAGAGCTGAACGCACATCTCGGCATCTGCACACAATGGTGTCTGCCTTGTCGCTTCTTGTGCTTCTTGTGCATGGTGGTGGAAACATGGCCGCGATCAACGTGAACGCTCTTTCTTTGACCCCAGAATGCTGGTAACCCGATTAGTAAATTTGCAGATGACATGAGAATTTGTAGTGTCGTTGATGGAAAAGAAGGTCATGTAAGGATAAGCAGGACAGAGATCAGCTGGAAGGATGGGCAGCACAATGGTCAATGGAATTTAATGTATGCAGACATGTGCAAAGGTCACATTCTGGGAGGATATATGGAGTAAATTACAAGGACTCAAAGAGTGTTGATATATGGAGAAATGTAGGGGTGCAAGTCACGAGTTCATTAAAAGTGGTGGCACGTTAATAGGATAGTGATAGATAGATGCCATTCAACATGCTTGCCTTTATAGGCGGAGGCATTGAGTACAGAAAAGATAGACACAAAATGCTGGAGTAACTCAGTGGGTCAGCCAGCATCTTTGGAGATCATAGACCAGGTTGAAGAAGGGTCCCGACCAGAAACGTTACCTATCTATTTTGTGCTGCATGGTGGCATAGTGGCAGAGTTGCTGCCTTATAGCACCAAAGACATGGGTTTGATCCTTAAGGATGCTTGTTTGTCTGGAGTTTGTATGTTCTCCCCGGGCATCAGCTGCAGAACTGGGGGGGGGGGGGGGGGGGGGGGGGGGCTGCAGCCTCCTCACTTTATTTGTGGAATTCCCTGCCACAGAGGGCAGTGGAGGCCAAGTCACTGGATGGATTTAAGAGATAGTTAGATAGAGCTCTAGGGGCTAGTGGAGTCATGGGATATGGGGAGAAGGCAGGCACGGGTTATTGATTGGGGACGATCAGCCATGATTGCAATGAATGGCGGTGCTGGCTCGAAGGGCCAAATGGCTCCTCCTGCACTTATTTTCTATGTTTCTATGTTTCTATTTTCTCCAGAGATGCTGCCTGACCCATTGATTTACTCCAGCAACTTTGATATAAACCTGCATCTGTGGTTTCTTTTAATTATATTGAGTATAGGAGTTAGGTTGTCATGTTGCAACTGTACCAAACATTGGTTGGATAACATTTAGCGAATTGTGTACAGTTCTGGTCACCAAACCAGGGGAGTGGTACATTTCTACTGTACTCCCTCTGTTGCTCTTTCTCTGGTACTTTATTAGTCACATTTACTAAGGTACAGTGAAATTCATATTTGTACAGATATCACTATACATAAGCACTGAGGAAACATATCAGTATTTCTGTATCTCAGATACAGTACAAGTGTATAGCAGTAGTACACTGAGACAGTATACAGCATTCTAACAATAGAAAGGGTGTGCAGAAGACATTCACCAAATTGTTGATTGGAATGGAGCACAGAAGTTATAAAGAGAGATTACAGAGGCCCGTTTGGCACAGACTTGTAGGGCCGAGATGGCCTGTTTCCGTGCTGTAATTGTTATATGGTTATAGGCCATATTCTCATGTAGGAGGCTGAAGAATAACCTAACAGCGGATTAAATTATAAGTGGAAACGATAGAATAGATAGTCTGTGTCATTTTCCAAGGCAGGAGATGCCTGGAACTAGAGGGCAGAGTTTTAAGGTAAGAGGGAAGAAATCTAAAGTAAAGCTGAGGATAAATATTTAAAACAGAGGATGGGAGCTATCCGGACCAAGCTGCCAATGAAGGTGATACTGGCCGAAACAGTTACAATGTGTAAATAGCACTGGGGCAGGTACTTGGATAAGAAAGGCACAGAGTTATACAGACCTAATGCAAAACAATGTAATAGAATTTTATATCGAAGTCTCGTGATGAAATTATGTGAAGAACCCGCCAGCCCGCATGTGCGTCAATACGTCATCGCATGGCGTGGGATTCGGAGGCATTCGAAAATGCTCCGGCAGGTAAGCTGTTTTTCTTTGCAGGAATGGCCCGCTGGCTCCGAAAATAGATGCAGCGGGCTCAGAGAGTCTGACAGGCGCGACCTATACAGCTACCGCCGTTGAGGCTCCAGAAGGGAGCAGGCGGCTGGCCTCGGAGTAAACTGGCAGGCGCGACCTGCACAGCAATGTTGGTTTAAAGCTGCAAAAGGGAGCAGTTGGGCAAGCGTGGGGCCGAAGATGTGGACAGGAACGGCCTGCTAAAGGAACTTCGCTGAAACTCCGATAAGGAGGTCGACCCGGGCGCAGAGACGCTGGCAAGGTGGCCTGCACTGCAACCTCGGTGAAAGCTTCGCGAAGGAGCAGCTTGTCTACCCTGGTTCAGGGTGGACCAACTTGAAACTGGCTGTCCAAATGGGTCATATTGGCCAGGGAAGCAATGCCTCAACATCTATGATTGAGGTTATCAGGTAACCCCCAAGAGTGAGGAAGGTGTATTTCATTGATAGAGGCAGTTAAACTCAGATATGTGAGGATATCTCCTGCTCAGAGGCAGGGGGTGTGAGGATTCCCTCAATGCTAAATTCTTTCAGCTCGGCTAAAAAGAGTTGCCAGCACGCTGAAACATAATTTGCCATCCTCTCGGGGATAGGTAAACCAGTAAAGGCCAAACTGGCATGTAGCATTTTTACCTGACTTGCAGGTTCGTGTTGTAAAAGTAAAAATTAATTAAATAAATAAATAAATATTTAAAAAATGATAAAAAGCAAAAGCTCCGTAAGGGAGCAGGTTGGCGACCCAAGTTCAGGATAGGCCAAGCCAAAACGGCAAAATGCCCAGAAGGACAATATTGGGCAGGAAGGTACTGTCTCAATATCCCTTGAGGATATCATCTGTAGGCCTGATTGAGAGGCTGGTCGAAGGGAATGTGTTGCGCACCTTGGCGACCGAGACAGGTAGTTCCAGTCAGAGGTCTGCGGCAGCAACACCTGGTTCAGGATTGCATTATGATATCTCCCACTCTGAGGAGGGGTGTTTTGAGGATTATTTGTGGAGACTCTGACTGTGAGGTAGTTGACAGGGAACTCGAATTCCCACATCAAGTGGATGATATGCTTCAACTCAAGTCTCATAAGAATCTGCTGGCACTTGTGACTATCCCTTCACCATCCCCTCGGGGATAGAAGAACCGTTAGAGAAAGAACTGGCAAGTAGCATTGGTTATTTGACTTCTCATCAGTTGATTGATAAGACCATGTAGGGCACTGCTGGATAGTATGCTAGTCCTGATTTCTGCCAGACACTGTAGGCCCGTAGGTTAATGCCACCATTTGGGGCTATCTGAAGGGTAAAACAAAGTCAAAAGGCTTTAAACTCCAGCGAGTTCAGAGAATTCTCATAGAAGAATTACTGCATTTGCAAGGTCAGTGGAGGGAACTCAGCTGAATTGCAGTAGACGCCTCAGCTGAATTGCAGTAGACGCCTTAGCACAGTCTGCAAGTATCTCTTTGGAGAAGACTTGGGCTAGCAAGTAAAAGACTTGCAAGAGGAATTCAAGGCTGCGGTGGGTGTGGTAAAGACACCCTTTGTGGGTAAGACTCCCGTTTACCTGCATGCATATCATCCCTACCAAATGAGTGGCAGGTACCGTTACACTGAGGCTGGTTGGAGCACCAGGCCTACAATATTAAAAAGAAGCCAGAGGGCTTTTTATTCGCAGGCTTCAGCGCTTACCATGGAGGGAGCGCACTCCACATACTCGGTATCGTTCCCCAGCTGGCCACGGTGCCTGAGCCAAGGGGACAGAGCAAAGTCTTGGGTCAGTTGACTCTATTGATCATCCACCTAAGGCCATTTTTGGTGGTGTCAGTCTCAGGGGTTGTTGGATATTGGTGGCGGCAGATAATCACCTTTTGTCTAATATTTTATTGGCAGCCTTGGTGGTTTTTATAGCAAGTGCTTTCTTAGAAACTGCCTTGATCACATCTACAGCCACCATCTGTCTCATCATGGACAGCAAAGCGACAATGAGGTGGAGGCCATTGAGGTATGCAAATATTATTCCATCAGTCGCATGAGATGTGCTGACGATATTCAAGTCGGAGATAGGTTGAGACAGTTCAACAACAGGTGGGGACAGATACCTCCGATCTTTCCATTTTACAAATCATAAACAGTTATAAGATTCAGTTTCTGGCTGATTAATTTCCTCCGCGGCAAGAGAAGCTAAAATTTCTGTACATACGGTCTAAAGAGGAAACTATGGCTATCCAATTTGAAACAGAGACATTTCACAAAAGGATGAGCAGGCTTTCCATGAACAAGAGGGGTATATTTCTAATATCTTCTCACGATTGAAGAAAAGTGGAGGATGCCAAATCATTCTAGGATTTGACTAGTCTGAACATGTGCTTGGTATAACCATTTTAAGATGGATAATTTTCATTCAGCAAAATAGGTGATTACAGAGGATTGCTTTAGGGCCTCAATCGATCTCAAAGATGCAAACTTTTCCATATCAATACACGAGAGTCACAGGATATATCTGAGGTTTATCTGGCAAGGCCAGTTGTGGAAATTTTAGGCTCTACCTAAGGGGTTGACTTCAGCCCTAGGCTATTTACAAAGTTTCTAAAGTCAATGTTGCCCTACCCATATCTAAAGGGCATTTTGTCATGGAGTTTATAGAGGACATGCTTATTGTAGGGAAGAGATCAGGTGTCACAGAGTTAGCTGTTTCAGCAACCAAGGCACTCCTAGAAAATCTAGGGTTTGTTATTCATCCAGGAAAGTCCATACTGGAACCGGCATTATCTATTACATATTTAGGTTTGGTCATAAACTCTGCAGGTATGTCTCGCACCCTACACACAAATGAGACTCAGGGTATTTATCAATAGATACCGCCTAAGATAATTCAAGATGAGGCAACATGAATTATAGTAGTGCCAAATTGGCCTACTCAACCATAGCTTCCATTGTAAATAGGTCCGCTGAATGAAGCTCCTATATTTGCTCGAAGACACAAGCGGTGGCTAGTTCAACCTATTTCTCGTGCATCTATCACTGCATGGTTGTATGGAAAGTTTTGTGAAGAGACACATGCAAGCTACTTTTAAACAGAAGTAGCAGAGGTTTGTGGTTTTCTTTCAGTGTGGGTTTAAGAGAAGCGACTATGCTATAGCGCAGTTAACACTGCTCGTACTGCTTTGTCGTTGTATCTAGTACTAAGTGGGACAATAAATGATTGGGATTCACCCACTGTTGACTAAGGTTATGGAAGGTGTTTTTTATATAAACACTCTAAAGCCTAGATACAAAGTAGTGTGGAATGTGTAATCAGTATACACTTTTATGCAGATTATCATCAGCTGTATCCCTAACATGGGAGCAGTTACTCTTAAGGTACTCATGCTTATGACACTGATTTCAGCAAGAAGAGCATGGTCTTTACACAATCTCCATCAGGATCTCTCGGTCATATTTGACAAGAGGGTAGCATTTTATGTGAATGAACTCATAAAGCAAAACAGGCACGGTTGGGTACAAGTTAGAGTTGACAGTATACCCACCAGATCGGAGATTGGGGTGTTTATTATGTAAAAAAGTACATTGAGGTTACTAAGAACCTATGAGATGAAGGAAAAGTTTTTTCATAGTTATACAATAGTTTCACAAGAGATTGTTGGTGCAGACTGTTTCAAGATGGATAGAGTGTAAGCAGCTGAAAGCAGGAGTGAATACAAATCATTTCAAGTCTCACTCTACCAGGACGGCTGGATCGTCAGCAGCCAATAGAATGGATAGATTCTATCCATTCTATCCATATCCCTTTGATCACTTTCTTGCAACAGCAGGAGGCTCAGATAAGTGTACTTTCAGGAGTTATAAAATTTCGTTGAACATGTCTGGATGGTTGCAGATAGAATTCTGAACAGTGCTACATGAACTATTGTCTAACCCATAGGTAATTGGAACTGTGGTCCAATTAAGGGTGATGTAAAGTTAGCATCATGTTGTTAATGGCCCATGTCTTTTCAACAATTTATGGTTTATCCGTTTAGTGTTTTCACGTACAGATTTGTTTACTGCATGAAACCACGGCTTTGAAGGCTTCACGTAGTCTCATCACGAGACTTTGATATAAAATAGAAAGGTTAAACGAGAACTTACCGTTTGAAGTTTAATCTTTATTTTATGAGACGTTGGAGTGAGAGACTACGTGCCCTCCACTCCCAAACCTGGATCTCATAAAGATCATTCGGTAAGTCAAGCGTTATTAATCTTTCTATAGTTTAATTTGGTGCAAGTGGTCTGTGGTTTCATACAGTTGCTTTGAAGATTGACGCACATGCGGGCTGGCGGGCTCTTCACGTAGTCTCTCACTCCAACTTCTCATGAAATGAAGATCACATTTCAAACGATAAGTTTATGATGCAGTATAATATAGATAAATGTGAGGTTATCCACTTTGGCAGCAAAAACAAGGGGGCAGATTATTATCTCAATGGGGTTAGGTTAGGTAAGGGGGAAGTGCAGCAAGACCTGGGCGTCCTTATACACCGGTCACTGAAATTTGGATTACAGGTACAGCAGGCAGTGAAGAAAGCTAATGGAATGTTGGCCTTCATAACAAGAGGATTTCAGTATAGGAGTAAAGAGGTTCTTCTGCAGTTGTATAGGGCTCTGGTGAGACCACATCTGGAGTATTGTGTACAGTTTTGGTCTCCTAATTTGAGGAAGGACATCCTTGTGATTGAGGCAGTGCAGCGTAGGTTCACGAGATTGATCCCTGGGATGGCGGGACTGTCATATGAGGAAAGATTGAAAAGACTAGGCTTGTATTCACTGGAGTTTAGAAGGATGAGGGGGATCTTTTAGAAACATATAAAATTATAAAGGGACTGGACAAGCTAGATGCAGGAATTTTTTCCCCCAATGTTAGGTGTCCAGAACCAGGGGCCACAGTCTTAGAATGAAGGGGAGGTCATTTAAGACTGAGGTGAGAAAAAGCGTTTTCACCCAGAGAGTTGTGAATTTATGGAATTCCCTGCCACAGAGGGCAGTGGAGGCCAAATCACTGGATGGATTTAAGAGAGAGTTAGAGAGAGCTCTAGGGGCTAGTGGAGTCAAGGGATATGGGGAGAAGGCAGGCACAGGTTATTGATAGGGAGTGATCAGCCATGATCACAATGAATGGTGGTGCTGGCTTGAAGGGCCGAATGGCCTCATCCTGCACCTATTTTCTATGTTTCTATGTTCTCGTTTAATCTTTTTATTAGCGTATATAGCCATCATAGTCAGCATGGATAACATGGGCTAATTTATTTGCTGTTTTAAGGTTTGGTGATGTCAGGCATTAGAAACAGATATTAAATAATGAACAATTTCTGTCAATTCATTTTTCAGTGGCTGTTTGCAGTTATTTCCTACACTGGAATTCATTAAATATAACTTAGGAGGCATACTGTAAGATGAACATTTTCTTTTAACATAAGAACAATAAATATAGAAACAGCTATACTCATATTTAACTTTGCACATTTCTTCAATCCTCATTGCAAAAGTGACCTGAAGCTTGCTGAATATAATGCCTTTTCCTAGAACATAGTGATCTAAGCACTTACCAGAAAGCCTATCAATTTGATCTGAAAATGTACTTGAAATATATTTGCAAAAGGTGATAACGGATTTACAATATGTTATGCTGTGAGCTGCAACACACGGTGAAAACAATAAAGTAACAAGTCGATTTATTGAGCAAATATAGCGTGAACACAATTAAATAAATCAGCATGAGGTAAATGGATCATTATAAAATATTTGAAGGGTTATGCAAAGCGTTTGCAAATGGAGCAGATTTTGGACAAACCTCTGCTGTATGAGGCTGTGGGTATAATGGCTTACAAACAAAGCAGTCCATTATTAATGTGCAAATTGTCTAACAACTCGTGATGAGGAAGCAAAATCCAATGATTTGTGTTTAGTGTAAATGGCATCCTGCTGTATGTTTCTTGAAATTACTGCATTTGCACGATAATTGGCCATTAACTTTGGCACAGATGGTCCCCCACAGTGAGCATGGCTCTTTCACTTGTCTTCACAGACCATCCTTTGTTTATTTTTTATTTACCCTTTTAATCGCACTGTTTAAGGCGATGTGCCACCAGTCCCATCATTCACCAGGGTCGCAGATGTTCGGCTGCCCTCGGTGCCTTCATCCACTTCCATTCCCAGCAATTTACAAACACAACAACATTCGAGATGGAGTAAGCAAGCGTGAAGCAAACCTGAAATCCACCATCAGCGTTCTGCGAAAAACACTGCATTCATTCACATAACAAAGGATACCAGCTAAAACTAATGAATTACCTCTGACATTGATGTTACATGTCATTATGTTACAAACAAATACAATTGTCACAAAGCCTCCATAGGATACATGTTTTAAAAAAACTGCTTGAAGTATTTTCAAGCAGCAATCTGATTGTGGATAGCAATTATGCATTTAACTTTTGTTTTCAATGGATGGCACCAGTAGCGGACTGGCCAGGGTGTCAGCTTGCCCGATGGCAAGTGGGCCCCCTTTGTCTCCTGGCAACCAATATTTTTAGACCCATTCCGCCAATGGATGGCACTATCCCTGACCCTTTCTCAGGTTAGACACAAAATGCTGGCATAACTCAGCGGGTCAGATTCAGATTCAGATTCAATTTTAATTGTCATTGTCAGTGTACAATACAGAGACAACGAAATGCATTTAGCATCTCCCTGGAAGAGCGACATAGCAAATGATTTAAATAAATAATAATAAGTGATAATAAGTGTCCGGGGGGTGGGGGGGTGATTGGCAGTCACCGAGGTACGTTGTTGAGTAGAGTGACAGCCGCCGGGAAGAAGCTGTTCCTGGACCTGCTGGTTCGGCAACGGAGAGACCTGTAGCGCCTCCCGGATGGTAGGAGGGTAAACAGTCCATGGTTGGGGTGAGAGCAGTCCTTGGCGATGCTGAGCGCCCTCCGCAGACAACGCTTGCTTTGGACAGACTCAATGGAGGGGAGCGAGGAACCGGTGATGCGTTGGGCAATTTTCACCACCCTCTGCAATGCCTTCCGGTCGGAGACAGAGCAGTTGCCATACCATACTGTGATGCAGTTGGTAAGGATGCTCTCGATGGTGCAGCGGTAGAAGTTCACCAGGATCTGAGGAGACAGATGGACCTTCTTCAGTCTCCTCAGGAAGAAGAGACGCTGGTGAGCCTTCTTGATCAGAGTTGAGGTATTGTGGGTCCAAGAGAGGTCATCGGAGATGTTGACTCCCAGGAACCTGAAGCTAGAAACACGTTCCACCTCCGTCCCGTTAATGTGGATGGGGGTGTGCGTGCCGCCCCTGGACTTCCTGAAGTCTACAATGAGCTCCTTGGTCTTCTTGGAGTTAAGGGCCAGGTTGTTGTCAGCGCACCATGCTGCTAAGTGCTGGACCTCCTCCCTGTAGGCCGACTCATCGTTGTTGCTGATGAGGCCAATCACCGTTGTATCATCTGCATACTTGATGATGGTGTTAGTACCATGTACAGGTGTGCAGTCATAGGTGAAGAGGGAGTGGAGGAGGGGGCTCAGCACACAGCCCTGTGGAACGCCGCATCAGGCGCAGCATCTCTGGAGAAAAGGAATAACTGAAGTTTCAGGTTGAATCCTTTCTTCAGACTGAGAGTCAGGGGGAGGGAATCTAGCGATATGAAAAGATTCAGAACAAATCAGAGTGGGCACCGATGGATACTGAGTTGGATGATCAGCCATGATCATATTGAATGGCGGTGCAGGCTCGAAGGGCCGAATGGCCTACTCCTGCACCTATTTTCTATGTTTCTATGTTTCTATGACCAAGGAAAGGTGGAGCTCACAATGGTTCATTGTTGGCTGTGGAAGAGGTAATAACGAAGGAATATATGGATGCGAACAGCGTAACTGGCAGGATGACTAGGGTGGCGGAGGGTTGGAGAGTGAGGGAATGCAGGGGTTACATGTAATTAGAGAAGTCAACATTCATAACGCTGGGCTTTCTCAGGTTATTGCATTCAGGTCTTTGGAGGGAAGTCTTGCCTCAGCATCAGGGCCAAGGGAGTGAAGCAATCTTGGTGCCTGGATTACAAAATCAGGGCCAGGAATTGGATAATCAAGGAGGTTGTGGTGTGATGTTAATCAGTCGAATGCACGGGAAGGCTGGAGGATTGGAGGAGTCCAACCTGATTTGACGGCCCAGTGCATGGCTGGAACTTGCTTTAGGAGGTCACCTCTAAATTGCGCTGCTGCAGATAAGCTAGGCAGTATCGCTGAAGCATTACTCCAGGACATTGTTCCTCAGAATAATGTCCCCTGATTTTCCATTAATGCTTAGGGAATGTCCTCATCCCATGAGTCAATGACACCCAAGTTTTGTCATTAAATCATAGGTGAACCATAATGGAAAATATCCAATTGAGTTTCTGGACAAATGTCATTTGAGCTGGAAATAGTCTAAACTAAATTTGGCTCTGGAATGTTCCCCTAGGACGCATTTAAGAAGGGCTTGTTACATTAAATGTGCTGTATAATTATCTGTTGCTGTCACTGTTGTTGAGATATGAAAGGTTATTATTTGGATTCAATTTCATGCTATTTTTTCATACTTTGGATTAATTTCACAGGGAGGTTGGATGAGACTCATGAAATAAATATTGGGCGAATGTATGCACTAGTGTCTTCAATGGCATTGCACCTGCATGTAAAATCGTTCAGCTTTTTACTCTGCACTCCCCAAGTTGACCCCATTGCAGCCATCAACCTGGAAGCCTTCCTTTCCCCCTCTCTCATCTCTCAAGGCTTGGGTGTGAAAACTGAGGTGTTCATTCTCATCTGTACTCTTCCAAATCTCCAGATTAACCTCCATGACCAGATGCACTGATGGTTACTACACATAAATTGGGCCGTGTGAACATGAACCGAAGCTATGAAATATCATGATTAGCAATTATTGACTATATATTGAGGTAAGAACATCTCTCTCTTTATCAGCACGGAATTAGATGAGTAGAGCAGAGAGAGAGATAGAGAGCGGAGAGAGAGAGAGCGAGAGAGAGAGAGAGAGAGAGAGAGAGAGAGAGAGAGAGAGAGAGAGAGAGAGAGAGAGAGAGAGAAAGAGAGAGAGAGAGAGAGAGAGAGAGAGAGAGCGAGATAGAGGAAGGAGAGAGAGAAGAAAGAGAGAGAAGAGAGAAGAGAGGAGAGAGGAGAGAGAGAGAGAGAGAGAGAGAGAGAAGAGAGAGCGAAGAGGAGAGAGCGAGAGAGAGAGAGAGAGAGCGAGAGAGAGAGAGAGATCGATAGAGAGCTCTCTATCTCTCTCTCTCTCTCTCTCTCTCTCTCTCTCTCTCTCTCTCTCTCTCTCTCTCTCTCTCTCTCTCTCTCTCTCTCTCTCTCTCTCTCTCTCTCTCTTTCTGAAACTCTCTCACTGAATCTCTCTCTCCCTGAATCTCTCTGGGTGAAAGGGAACAGATTCAACAACCCCAGATAACATTTCCCAGTGCTATCCAGCTTCATGTCTACCACCAACAAGCTCTGTTGTGGCACACTTCATTAACAATATGTGCACCTTTGAAAGGTAAAATTATAAACATTAAAATATGTGTATAGACGTTCTTCAGACTGGAGAATAGGAATGTGACGTTTCAGTGTGAAGAAGGGGCTTGACCCGAAACATCACCTATTCCTTTTCTCCAGAGAAGCTGTCTGACCTGCTGAGTTAGTCCAGCTTGTTGTGTCTATCTTTGGTTGAAACTAGTATTTGCAGTTCCTTCCTACACACAACCCATAAATCATGTTGTTTACTAAAATACATAATTCAACTGATTTACCAGAAAAATATCTTTGCTCTGTGTCTTTTTTAGATGAAAAAAAGTAATGGAGCCTTAACATAATTTTTAACCTGCAAAGGTTAGAGGACGGCATAGTGGTGCAGCTGGTGGAGCTGCTGCCTCACAGTCCCAGAAACCCAGGTTCAATCCTAACCTCGGGTACTCTCTGTGTGGAGTTTGCAAGTACTTCCTATAACCGTGTGTGTTTTCTAAGGGTGCTCCGGTTTCCTCCCACATACCAAAAACGTGCGGGCTTGTAGGTTACTTAATTGATCTTGTAAAACTGCCGTTAATGTGTAGGGAGGGGATGAGAAAGCGGGATAACACAGAATTGGTGTGAATGGGTGGTCGATGTTGAACGATGTTGGTGTGAAGCATGAACTTGTTGGGCCAAAAGGTCTGTTTCCATGTGAAACTAAAACAATCTTCAGGTAATACAGTAACAGATCACAGTTCCAGCAGTGTACTGAAGAATCAGTCAAGATTATAAATTCTAATCTTGAACTTCTGGCCCACTGATTCAGGGACAAAAGTTCACATCCTGACTGATTTACAATTATGGGTTAACAATTACAAGAATAACAAAAGTCTCTGAAATACAGCTTAAATGCCTGGGGTGTGTGGTGTTCAATGTGGTGTGCCTGGGAGACCTGATGTCTTTGGAGATTTAGGGATTGGGATTTCATCCAACAATTGTCACTCTTGGAAGAATACAGACCTAATTTCCCCAGTAACTCTCCAAATGAAGCTGTACATGGATAATTGCATTTGTTGTGCAGGCAGGTCTAATAATAAGAAAAGCCTGGTCAAATTTCATGAGTGACACAAAATGTCATGTAAATGATTATCATTGCATTTCAGTCAGTAAGTAACTTTTAGCTTAGTTTAGTTTAGTGATACAGTGTGGAAACAGGCCCTTCGGCCCACTGAGTCTGCACCGACTATCAATCCCCATACACTAATACTATCCTGCACAACAAGGACAATTTGCAATCTTTACGAAAGCCAATCAACCTACAAACCTGTAGGTCTTTGGAATGTGGGAGAAAACTCATGCGGTCATAGGGAGAATGTACAAACTCCATAGTTTGGACATCATCTGTGGTCAGGATCAAACCCAGGTCTTTGGCGCTGTAAGGCAGCAACTCTACCGCTGCGCCACTGTGCTCAATGAGGTCCAGCATTGAAACTCATTTATTTTTCTTCTTTGGGATGCGAGGGAAAACCAGACGACCCAGGGAAAATTGCTTTTATCAATTGGTGTTCTTTGTGTAAACTATTGCAGAGAGCAAAACAACATTGCACCACATCAGGAACCATCTGGGCTTCAAGCAAATTGAATGGTTTTCACTCTTTATCTCAGGAAGAACATGTAGTCTCCATTTTATTTGTCTCAGGAAGAACATGTAGTCTCTAGATCTAGACAGATATAGAGGCCGATATTAAACCCAATTTGCTGGGGCTGTTAGGCAGCTGCACTTTTAGCTGCACCATTGTACCACCGTCTATGTTTCCATGCTCCCAAAGTATTTTGAAACATCTGGTGCCATTTGCTCAGACCCATTTGCTTGCTCTTGCCGACATGTGTGCATATTTTAAATAGCTGGAATATTAAAATAGCATCTCCCTTATACATAATACAATAAACATATGTTTTAGTCATGAAATATAGTATAGAAATTAACGTAGAATATACTAGAACACTGAATTATAAACAAAAGAAGCACGTTAAAAACTAAAGCAGAACGCGGGCGGGTGGGACTCCTGTAGCTGGACCATGGTGTGGGCAAGTTGGGCTGAAGGATGACTCTATGACTCACATCTGAGTGATCTGAACAGGGGTAAAGGTTCATCAAAATAAAATGATTAATGTTTCTTTTTGCATGATGTAACCAGAATCATTGAGTTTTTTCAGTTTACTCTGAATTTTACACCATTAAAGAGTGTGAAGACAATTTAATATACCTGGTGCGATACGCACAGACATTCTACTATGCAGGCCCAATGTTGTTTGCCCAATGCAACAGTTTAAGCACAGAACATCCGACGTTAATAGACGTCTTGGGTCAAGACCCTTTCCGAAAACATCACCCATTCGTTCTGTCCAGAGATGCTGCGTGTCCCACTGAGTTACTCCAGCATATGTCTATCGTAAATATATCATACATTTGCTATGGAATTTGCATGCCCCTGCATAGAATTTTAAAATTTGTGTATGACAGATTCTTATTATTATGAATGTTAGATATGATTGAAAATTTGTGTCTATCTTCGATTTAACCCAGCATCTGCAGCTCCTTCCTACATATATGATATATTTAAGTTCTTCAACAGTTCAACTGAAGTATGGGATTCAACTCTCGTTGGTTATTTCATCTGTGGACTGTATATGCTCTAAATTGAAAACAATTAAAGCTGTCAATCTGTAGGGCATTATACACTAGATGACTTACTTAGACATAGTTCCTCCCACACTGTTGAGTGATTGGGCAGCAAGCTTTTGCCATTCTGTTCGGTCATGTGCGACAAGATGGCAGCTGCATTATTCTCAATCAGTCAGAGAGATCTCAAGTTTGCCAACTCGATCGTCCAGGAAAGAAGATGATTGGAAAATGTCATGAACACGCCCAATCCTTCATGGGTACAGACTTCCCTGACATCGAGAGGATCTGTAGGAAGCTTTGCCTCAAAAAGGATGTCAGCAACAAGACATAAGAGAAGGACATTGATTGAAAATGTTTCAATGGAGATGGGTCAAACCCAGAGGGGCAACTTCAGCTTCTTGGACGAGTTGGGTCAAATGGCCTGTTTCCATGCTGTCTATCTCTGACAGAGTGATACAGGGATTGATACAGTTGTGGTGCCCAAGAGGAAAAACGTTTTCACCCTGACAGTTGTGAATCTGTGGAATTCTCTGCTACAGAAAGCAATGGAGGACAATTCACTGGATGTTTTCAAGAGAGAGTTAGATTTAGTTTTTCGGGCTAATGAAATCAAGGGATATGGGGTAAAGGCAGGAACGGGGTACTGATTTTGGATGATCAGCCATGATCATATTGAACGGCGGTGCAGGCTCGAAGGGCTGAATGGCCGATTCCTGCACCTATTTTCTATGTTTCTATGTTTTTATGAAACAAGTGTCAGAACGAAAATAAATCTCCAGTTTAATGGGGAGTAGCATGGAAATGGAGTAATTAGATTGTGTTTACAAAGAGCCAAGTAGCTTCTTCTGTACTGAAATAATTCTGTAATTCCATCGGGAAGTGAAGCAAACGATTTTATGTTCCAAAGTGGTCGAGTGAATTGCTGAAGAAGATAATCAACTTAATTACTTAGTTATACAATATTAGAAATAGTAATAGTAACACCTTCGCTCAGCCCCCTTGGATCTTCCTGATCGCCCGGTTGCTGGACACTTTAATTCTCCTTCCCATTCCTGCACAGATCTTTCTGTCCCCGGCCTCCTCCGTTGTCAGTGAGGCTAAACGCAAATTGGAGGAACAACATCTATGGAAACATAGAAAATAGGTGGACAAGGCCATTTGGCCCTTTGAGCCAGCACCGCCATTCATTGTGATCATGGCTGATCATCCACAATCAGTAACCCGTGCCTGTCTTCTCCCAATATCCCTTGATTCTGCAAGCCCCTAGGGCTCTATATAACTCTTTTAAATTCATCCAGTGAATTGGCCTCAACTGCCTTCTGCGGCAGAGAATTCCACAAATTCACAACTCTCTGGGTGAAAAAGTTTTTTATCATCTCAGTTTTAAATGGCCTCTCCTTTATTCTTTGACTGTGGACCCTAGTTCTGGACTCGCCCAACACCGGGAACATTTTTTCCAACATCTAGCTTGTCCATCTTTTATAATTTTATATGTTTCTATAAGATTCCCTCTCGAAATTCCAGTGAATACAAGCCCAATCTTTCCAATCTTTCCACTTATGGCAGTCCCACCATCCCAGGGATCAATCTCTAAACCTACGCTGCACTGCCTCAATAGCAAGGACGTCCTTCCTCAAATTAGAAGACCAAAACTGCACACAATACTCCAGATGTGGTCTCACCAGGGCCCTGAACAACTACAGAAGGATCTCTTTACTCTTATACTCAAATCCTCTTGTTATGAAGGCCGACATGCCATTAGCTTTCTTCACTGCCTGCTGTACCTGCATGTTTACTTTCAATGACAGGTGTACAAGGGCACCCAAGTCTTGTTCCATTTTCCCTAATCTGACACTAATTTCCTAATATAATAATCTGTCTCCTTGTTCTTGCCGCCAAAGTGGATAACCTCACATTTATTTACATTATACTGCATCAGCCACGCATCTGCCCACACTCAACCTACCCAAGTCACCCTTCAACCTCCTAGCATCCTCTTTGCAGTTCACACTGCCTCCCAGCTTTGTGTCATCTGCAAATTTGCTAGTGTTACTTTTAATTCCATCATCTAAATCATTAATATATTGTAAATAGTTGCGGCTCCAGCAACAAGCCTTGAGGCACTCCACTCGCCTCTGCCTGCCATTCTTACAGGCACCCGTTTATTCCTACTCTTTGTTTCCTGTCTGCCAACCAATTTTCTATCCATGATAATACCCTACCCCCAATACCATGTGCACTAATTTTGCCCACTAATCACCAGTGTGGGACCTTATCAAAGGCGTTCTGAAAGTTCAGATACACTACATCCAATGGCTCTCCTTCATCCATTTTACTTGTCACATCCACAAAAAAATTCTAGAAAATTAGTCAAGCGGGATTTCCCCTTCATAAATCCATGCTGACTTGAACCAATCCTTTAACTGCTATCCAAATGTGCCATTATTACTTCTTTAATAATTGACTCCAGCATCTTCCCCACCACCGATGTCAGGTTAACAGGTCTATAATTTCCCGTTTTCTCTCTCTCCTTCCTTTCTTGAGAAATGGGGTAACATTAGCTACCCTCCAATCCACAGGAACTGATCCTGAATCTATAGAACATTGGAAAATGATCACAAATGCATCCACGATTTCCAAAGCCACCTCCTGTGTACCCTGGGATGCAGACCATCAAAGGTCAAAGGTCAAAAGGTCAAAAACTTTATTTGCCATTTGTGCTTACACACATAGGAACTCTTGTGCAGTTGTTCAGAGAGTCAAGTCAAGTCAAGTCAAATTAAAAAGACACACAGAAAGACACATAATCTATAAAAACATATACTTCTCTAAAAATAAAAAAGAAAGTGCCTAAAACCCTATATAAAGGGGAAAGTGAGAACATTGTAACTTGCACAAACCCTATATAAAAGTGTCGATTGCATTGTAAATTGCACAGGCCCAGGAGACAATATAATATGATATAATATGATATGCTATGAGGTAGGTCAGGGCATCAGTTCATTTTGTTTTGGCCAAGAGTCTCACTGTGGCAGGGAAGAACCTCTTAAAAAAGCGTGTTCTGTTTGTGGCGATGCTGTCCGCTCGTCTGTGCCTGAGGTTGTATGTGCAGTTTTTGTGTTTGAGCAGGGAGTGAGCTGGATGTAGTGTGTCTCTGATGATTCTCTCTGCTCTTTTTTTGACAGCGCTGTGTGTAGATTGTGTCCATGGAGGGGAGTTCCGTTCTGATAATCCTCTCTGCAATCTTTATGACTCTTTGCAGAGCCTTCCTCTCTGTCTGTGTGGTGTTTCCATACCACACCGTGATGCCTGTGGTGAGGATGCTCTCTATCAGTCCTTTGTAGACCTGGGTGAGAGGGCGACAGTGCAGACCAGCTTTTCTGAGCAGCCTGATGAAGTACAGTCTCTGCTGGGCTTTTTTCACTGTGGCAGCAGTGTTCAAAGTCCAGTTCAGATCTGATGTTACTTGTAATCCCAGGTATCTGTAACTGTCAGCCCTCTCCACCACAGTCCCCTTGATGATGAGGGGCTGCAGGGGGGGTGGATTTTTTCTGAAGTCCATTATTATTTCTCTTGTCTTGTCTGTGTTGAGGCTTAGGTCGTTCACCTCACCATAGGCAAGAATGTCGTTCACCAGACTCCTGTAGCCCGACTCGTCCCCCCCCCCTTGATGAGGCCCAGGATGGTGGTATCATCTGCATACTTAATAATGATGGTATTTTCCTGGGTGGAGACACAGTCGTGTGTGTACAGGGTGAAAAGTTTGGGACTGAGACAGCAGCCTTGTGGTGATCCTGTGCTGACGGTGAGCTCTGCAGACACCCTCCTCCCCATCCTCACCACCTGTGGTCTTTCAGTCAGGAAATCCAAGATCCAGTTGCAGGTGGGAGTCGGGACGCTGAGGTCTGTCAGCTTCTCAGTCAGCCTGCCCGGGCGAATGGTGTTAAAAGCCGAGCTGTAATCCAGGAACAGCGTTCTGACATATAGAAACATAGAAACATAGAAATTAGGTGCATGAGTAGGCCATTCGGCCCTTCGAGCCTGCACCGCCATTCAATATGATCATGGCTGATCATCCAACTCAGTATCCCGTACCTGCCTTCTCTCCATACCCTCTGATCCCCTTAGCCACAAGGGCCACATCTAACTCCCTCTTAAATATAGCCAATGAACTGGCCTCGACTA
Source organism: Amblyraja radiata (assembly GCF_010909765.2). Lineage (NCBI taxonomy): Eukaryota > Metazoa > Chordata > Chondrichthyes > Rajiformes > Rajidae > Amblyraja > Amblyraja radiata. Next base: position 213,337 of record NC_045968.1, on the reverse strand, counting down.
CCCTCTGTGGCAGGGAGTTCCAGAGATTCACCACTCTCTGTGTGAAAAAAGTTCTTCTCATCTCGGTTTTAAAGGATTTCCCCCTTATCCTTAAGCTGTGACCCCTTGTCCTGGACTTCCCCAACATCGGGAGCAATCTTCCTGCATCTAGCCTGTCCAACCCCTTAAGAATTTTATAAGTTTCTATAAGATCCCCTCTCAATCTCCTAAATTCTAGAGAGTATAAACCAAGTCTATCCAGTCTTTCTTCATAAGACAGTCCTGACATCCCAGGAATCAGTCTGGTGAACCTTCTCTGTACTCCCTCTATGGCAATAATGTCCTTCCTCAGATTTGGAGACCAAAACTGTACGCAATACTCCAGGTGTGGTCTCACCAAGACCCTGTACAACTGCAGTAGAACCTCCCTGCTCCTATACTCAAATCCTTTTGCTATGAAAGCTAACATACCATTCGCTTTCTTCACTGCCTGCTGCACCTGCATGCCCACTGTTCCTCTGCATGTATGTTCCTCTGCTGTCCAGGTGTTGCAGGATGTGGTGTAGAGCAATGGCCACTGCGTCGTCCACTGAGCGGTTGGGGCGGTAGGCGAACTGGAGGGGGTCGATCGTGCCCGGGACCATGTGATTGATGTGTGTGAGAACCAGTTTTTCTAGACACTTCATGGCAACTGGCGTGAGTGCCACTGGCCTGAAGTCATTCAGGGTGGATGGGTTTGTTTTTTTTGGAACTGGTACAATGGTGGAAAATTTAAAAATACGGGGGACCACTGCTTGGTTTAAAGACAGATTGAAGATGTCTACATACACTCCCGTGAGTTGTTCTGCACAGGCCTTCAGAACTTTAGGAGGGACGCCATCTGGTCCCACAGCCTTGTGGGGGTTCACCTGCCTCAGAGCTTTCAGGACCTGTGTGGGTGTCACCTGAAAGACAGTGTCCATGGGGTTGCAGGGGGCTTTTGAGGGGGTGTCTGTGTTCAGTCTGTCAAACCTGGTGTAGAAGGTATTAAGGCTGTCTGGGAGGGTGACATCCTGGGGGTCTGTGGTTGGTACTGTTTTCTTGTAGATTGTGACTGCTTGGATTCCCTGCCACATACTGCGTGTGTTATTACTTAGGTAAAAGCTTTCAAGTTTTTGGGAATAAGCCCTCTTTGCAGCTCTGATGGACTTCTGTAGCTCGTACCGGGCTTTCTTGTACTCCCTTTGATCTCCTGACTTAAAAGCTTCCTGCCTTTTCCTGATCTTCTGTTTTATGTTTCCATTGAACCAAGGTTTCTGGTTTGGAAACACACGCACAGTTCTGGGAGGGGCACATATAGATGTGCACCAGCTGATATAGTCACTCACAGCCTCTGTGTATTCATGAATGTCATCTGTGGCCACCTTAAAGATGTTCCAGTCTGTAGCCTCTAAACATCCCTGCAGGCTAGCCTGTGCACTGTCCGTCCAGGTGTTAACAGTTCTGACTGTGACTGGCTGTGCCTTAAGCCTCTTGGTGTAGGTGGGCTTGAGCCGAATTGCCAGGTGGTCAGACTTGCCGAAGTGGGGTATTGGTTCAGCTATAAAAGCATTTCTGATATTACTGTAGCAGTGGTCCAGTATCTTATTTCCTCTAGTTGGGAAAGTCACAAACTGATACAGTTTTGGTATGTTTTTCTTGAGGTTCCAATGATTAAAGTCTCCCAGAATAATAAAAGCAGCATCAGGATATTTGTTTTCATGCTCATTGATCATGTCATGTAGCTCCCTGAGTGCAGCCTCTTCTTTGGCGGAAGGGGGAATATACACGACACTCACAATAATACATCAGGCCCAGAGAATGAAAGAGAAAGGCAAAAATATTAAAAAGGACAGAAATAGTTCAATAAACAAAAAGTAATGCAATACCTTTTATTTCACAATTTGTTTTTGTTTTCTCTTTCTTTGTGCTTTCCAAAGGACACAAAAAGATTTATAAAATAATTGTTTGACTTTTCTAATACCTGCATAATTTTCTATTTAGTCATTCACAAATAACTGTTGAAACTTTTACTCAATTCTACACCCTCTGCTATTTTCCATATAATTTCACCCTTCCACTCTATAATTGTTTTACTTTAAATTAAATCCTCGGTATTACCATTCGCTTTCTTCACTGCCTGCTGCACCTGCATGCCTACTTTCAATGACTGGTGTACCATGACAACCAGGTCTCGTTGCATCTCCCCATTTCCTAATCGGCCACCATTCAGATAATAGTCTACTTTCCTGTTTTTGCCACCTAAGTGGATAACCTCCCATTTATCCACATTATACTGCATCTGCCATGCATTTGCCCACTCACCCAGCCTATCCAAGTCACCTTGCAGCCTCCTAGCATCCTCCTCACAGCTAACATTGGCCCCCAGCTTCGTGTCATCCGCAAACTTGGAGATGTTGCATTCAATTCCCTCGTCCAAATCATTAATATATATTGTAAATAGCTGGGGTCCCAGAACTGAGCCTTGCGGTACCCCACTAGTCACTGCCTGCCATTCTGAAAAGGACCCATTTACTCCTACTCTTTGCTTCCTGTCTGCCAGCCAGTTCTCTATCCACATCAATACTGAACCCCCAATACCGTGTGCGTTTGAGTTGGCCCTGCTAAGCAATTTAACTTTAAAATAGTTGTCCGTTTTGCTGTAACTTTCCGTTTTAAGAAAAACATCAGACACCTTCTCCAGTAAATGTTCTCCAGCAGCTAGTGATTTTACTTCAGAGTCACGTGAGTGACTACGTGAAGAACCCCGCTAGGACGCATGCGTGTCATATATCGCTACACGCATTGCAACGAGTCACAGCAGGGGGAAGGACGTTCCCCTTAAGCGGCAGAATCAAAAAGCCGACAACAGCAGGTAAGGAGACTCTGCGTTTTTCCAACTTACCTTGCAGGTGGAAAAATGGACAGAGCGACTAGAAGGAAGGCTGCGAAAAAGCTGGAGGGGGAGAACCGCGGAGTTGCGGGCAGCCAGCAGCAACAGCAGCAGCCGACGGCACACCAATCTCCCGAAATGGGAACAGCTGTGCCCGACTTCGCTCCCGCACCGGCCAAATCCACTCCTCGGCCGGGCGGGAAAGCAAAGCAAAAGACGGATCGAATGCCAGACTCAGATGAGTCTGACTTTGAGCAGCCGCGAGCGGCCAGTGCCCGTGAGCACCGGGGCCGGTTGGAGCGGTTGCAGGGTGACGAGCAGCCGCGAGCGGCCAGTGCCCGTGAGCACCGGGGCCGGTTGGAGCGGTTGCAGGGTGACGAGCAGCCGGGAGCGGCCTATGCCTGAGAGCATAAGAGCCAGTTGGAGCGGCTGCAGGAATTGGAGCAGCCGCGAGTGGCCTATGCCTGAGAGCATAAGAGCCAGTTGGAGCGGCTGCTGGAGGAAATACTCCAAAGTGGCAGACTCCGGGAGATGGAGGCTAGCCACAGTGGGCAATCAATAAGCCCCACAGCAGTACCCCTTGTGGGGCTGCATAGTGTCTCTTCCTCATCAGAGGAGAACACGGAGGATCAATTCTGGGCTGACCCTGAACAGGGCAGGGAACAACATACCCCCAGTAAGCCTGGGGTGAAAGAAGACATGTTGGACATGGTGACCCAGTTTTTCCAACCAGACCAAACTGGGCAAGACCTGGAGCCGAAGATAGCGGCTTGCATTGATTATATGTCGTTTAATCAACTACAGGCACTGGCTCTATCAGACACCATGGCACGGCATTTACCTCCAGGGAACTGCAAGTCATTAAATGTTCCCAGTGTAAACCAGTGCATCTGGAAACATGTGGGGACAGCATGTGATCGAACCAGTGATTTAAAAATTCAAAAAGTCCTAAAAGTCTTAACGGCAGGAATAACAGCTTTTGTCTGCACTTTGAAGGAGCAAAACATGACCCAAGACCACCAGGATGCACTGGCTTTACTGTGCAACTCACAGTATGAGTTGAACAACATTAGAATAAGTGCAATCCAACCAGCATTAGACCCCAAATTTGCCGGCCTCTGTAAACCAGGAACCTCCAAACCGCCAATTCTATTATTTGGAGGGGATTTACCTAAACAAGTCAAGGAACTTGATGAAGAGGCGAAAACACTGGGGCTCATAAAAGCAGCAACCAATACCTACTACGGCCAAAAATATCAACCCTACGGACCCCCCAGACAGTCAACACAAATCGGAGCAAGCGCAAAAACCAGGAGCACCCAACAGCGGTCTTTTTTAGGCCATGGCCCAGACCGACCGCCCTGGAAAATGCGCAAGCCTTCAACCCAACAACAGACCCAAACAATGGCGCCTCAACGTCCACGGAGGATGCCGAAGAAATAACACACCTACCACTGGTAACCATGGAGGTAAGTGGGTCTGGTTCCTTAAAAATTAAAGGGATCACGAATGTTGGTGGGAGGTTACGATATTATTTGGATGCATGGAATAAGATAACTTCAGACACTTACATTCTAAGCAGTATCCAGGGTTATACCATAGAATTTATATTAAAACATAACCCACCAGTACAGCATGTACCGAACCGAATGTTCATGCTCTCAGGCATGGAAAAATCTAAAGCACATGCTGAACTACAACGACTATATAAAAAGGGAGTAATTGAACACACCCAACACGAATCACAGGAATTCGTGTCCAATATCTTTATAAAAAACAAGAAAGATGGTGGTTGCCGCATCATCATCGATTTGACAACTTTAAATACCTTTGTACAATATATTAATTTCAAGATGGAAACCTTTGTTACTGCTAAGCAATTAGTTTCCGAAGGCTACTATATGGCAAGCATCGATTTAAAAGATGCTTACTATACAGTACCCATAAGAGGTGACCACAGATGTTATTTAAAATTCAACTGGATGGGACAGCACTGGCAATACAGGGCACTACCAAATGGCCTGACTTCAATCCCCCAGGTTATTCACAAACATTTTGAAACCAGCCCTGGCGTTACTGCGAAAACAAAAACATATGGTAATGGCATATCTGGATGACATATTTATTGTTGGCAAAACTTTGGAATTGGCTAAACTAGCAGTAACAGCCACGAAACAATTGTTTGAAGAACTGGGATTCATCATCCATCCAGTTAAGTCTAAATTAACGCCTTCAACAAAAATGGATTACCTGGGGTTCATCATTAACTCAGTTCACATGTCAGTGACTTTGCCGAAAGAAAAGGTTACAGCCTTTAAAGAGGCTTGCAGCGAAATCATTGACATCACCAAACCATCCATTAGACTGGTAGCCAGAATAATTGGGAAAATAGTGGCCGCATTTCCAGCCACACAATTCGGACCTTTACACTATCGAAATTCACATAGAGCAAAAATAAGAGCACTCAAAATTAATGGTGGCCATTTTGACAGACCAATGAAGCTACCTACAGAGGCCATAATAGAACTAAAATGGTGGGAACACAACATCAAGTATTGTTCCAACCCAATAATTATCAGCAACCCGTCTATGGTACTACAAACTGATGCCAGTGCACTTGGTTGGGGAGCCACCAATTCCATCTCGAGCTGTGGAGGGAGATGGAATGCACAGGAGGCATCATTATTAAAAGCACGGGGTATAAACTACCTGGAAATGTTAAGTGCATTCCATGGCCTTAAGTCATATTGTTCTGGGTTAAATCACCAGCATGTTAGACTGCAAATTGACAACACCACCGTGGTAGCATATATCAACCATATGGGTGGAAATAAATCGACATCATGTGACAATCTGGCCAACACAATTTGGCAATGGTGTATCCAGAGGAATATTTGGATATCAGCTACCTACTTACCAGGTAAACTAAATTTAGTGGCAGACACCAGGTCACGCAAATTCAATAAAAACACTGAATGGATGTAGGATAAAAATGTATTTGCTGAAATTACAGCACGGTATGGAACACCAGATATCGATCTTTTCGCGTCCAGGCTAAATCACCAGTTACCAAGTTATGTTTCATGGGAACCAGACCCTGGGGCAGCAGCTACAGATGCATTTTCGCTGCATTGGGGGAAATTGTTTATTTATGCATTCCCTCCTTTCTGCCTCATCAGTCGGGTATTAAGGAAAATACAACAAGACTCTGCGTCTGGTATTCTTATAGTACCCGATTGGCCTACTCAACCATGGTTCCCGGTGATAATAGACATGGCATTAGAACCGTGCATCACCATTCAACATAGACCAAATTTACTGGTCCATCCAGTACACAGGAAAGTCACCCCTGTCATAATCATACCAACTTATTAATTTGTAGAGTCTGAAAGCGCCTCTACAACACCTGGGACTGACGGACCGAAAAAATGGACATGATTGCATCGGCCCACAGACAGTCCACCAAAAAACAGTACTTGGTGCACATCAAGAAATGGGGGAAGTACTGTCACGACAATAACCTCAACCACAGATCAAACAACATTCCGTCTGTTCTGGAATTTCTGGCCAGCCTTCACTACGATGAGGGGCTCAGCTACAGTGCCATCAACTGCGCCAGAAGTGCTCTGTCAAACTACCTGTGGCAAGGAACAGAGCGGTATTCTGTAGGGACACACCCCCTGGTAACCAAACTCATGAGGGGCATTTTCAATACGAATCCCCCAAGAACCAGGTACACCCAAATTTGGGACGTGAGCATTGTATTGACCATGTTGAGAAACTGGTCTCCACCTACAGCTCTGTCCCTACAGAAACTAACTATGAAAATGGTCATGCTGATGGCTATGGTCACGGCACAAAGGGTCCAGTCGCTACAAAAACTAAGGCTGGACAACTTGACTATTTCATCTGGGAATTTGACTTTTCATATCCATGACTTAATTAAACAGAACAGACAGGGAACAGCAGGGCAAAAAATAGAATTCAGGGCCTACCCGACGGATGATCACCTCTGTATAGTAACTCACTTACTATTATACATGGAACAGACAAGAATCATCAGAGGGAAAGAAATGGCACTGTTAATTAGCCACAAACAGCCACATAAAAAAGTGACAGCCCAGACCATCTCACGATGGCTAAAACAGGTCCTAATAAAGGCAGGAGTAGATACTAACATTTTTAAATCTCACTCCACCAGGGCTGCAGCCACATCAGCAGCAATACAGTTGGATGTTCCTATGGACCAAATCCTCAAGACTGCAGGATGGTCAACGGAAAGAACGTTCCAACGATTTTATCATAAACCGGTCATAGAACCTGGAACATTTGCAGAAACACTTTTAAGTTCTGTAATATGATTTTACCCATAAATAGGGGCTATGATTTGGATTTAATAAAAATTTTAGTTGTTTCAATATCGTATTGATATCTAATGATGTTAACACTATTCTCCCCACAATCAAGGCAGAAGTGAGGCATGGACTCGTTCCACGGCATGAAATCACAGAGCTTTAAAATCTTCACGTAGTCACTCACGTGACTCCGAAGTAAAATAGTAAGATTAAACGAAAACTTACCAGTTTGAAGTTTGATCTTTATTTTATGAGGAGTAACGTTGAGGGAATACGTGCCCTCCGCTCCCACCCTTGATCATATACTCAACTGGTATCTCTTCTCTAATCTTACTATGTTTAGTCATTATAGTTATCTGTGATTCCACACCGCTGCTTTGAAGAATGACACGCATGCGTCCTAGCGGGGTTCTTCACGTATTCCCTCAACGTTACTCCTCATAAAATAAAGATCAAACTTCAAACTGGTAAGTTCTCGTTTAATCTTACTATTAAATTTGGCATTGTTATTTCATGCCTGGCAGAGAATAAGGATGCATGTTTTGCTTTGTTAATCATTCTGTTTAGGAGAGCTCCCCCTCCCCTCCCCTACTCACCATTAACAGCACCACAGTCATGCCTGTGTAGTCATTTACGTTCCTTGGAACTATCATCTCCAATGACCTTAACTGGGAGGCCACCATCGACGCCACAGTCAAAAAGGCCCAACCGAGAATGTACTTCCTGCGGGAGCTGAGAAAACACAATCAATGATGGTCTAGTTTTATACTGCCATCATAGAGTATGTCCTCACCTTCTCCGTCAGCCATCAAGCATGACATCAGCTGAGAAGGTTGTTGGCTGTGTTGTGTCCATTTTCTTTATTTTTTTTTAACCTTTTTCTATGGTTTGTATGGAATCTTATTATCTATTTTATGTAAAGCACTTTGGTGTCAATGCGAGTTGACTTAAAACGTGTTATATATATAAAACTTACTTACTTACTTGTGCTCTGGTATTTTATTTCATTCTTCACATGTTTAAATTATAAGAAATAAAGTTTCCCCCTTCCCCATATGTGAAAAGAAAGAGATTAGTTAAAACAAATGTAGGTCCCTTGCAGTCAGAAACAGGTGAGTTGATCATGGGGAACAAGGATATGGCGGACCAATTGAATAACTACTTTGGTTCCGTCTTCACTAAGGAAGACATAAATAATCTGCCGGAAATAGCAGGGGACCGCGGGTCAAAGGAGTTGGAGGAATTGAGTGAAATCCAGGTTAGCCGGGAAGTGGTGTTGGGTAAATTGAATGGATTAAAGGCCGATAAATCCCCAGGGCCAGATAGGCTGCATCCCAGAGTACTTAAGGAAGTAGCTCCAGAAATAGTGGATGCATTAGTAATAATCTTTCAAAACTCTTTAGATTCTGGAGTAGTTCCTGAGGATTGGCGGGTAGCAAACGTAACCCCACTTTTTAAGAAGGGAGGGAGAGATAAAACGGGGAATTACAGACCAGTTAGTCTAACATCGGTAGTGGGGAAACTGCTAGAGTCAGTTATTAAAGATGGGATAGCAGCACATTTGGAAAGTGGTGAAATCATTGGACAAAGTCAGCATGGATTTACAAAAGGTAAATCATGTCTGACGAATCTTATAGAATTTTTCGAGGATGTAACTAGTAGCGTGGATAGGGGAGAACCAGTGGATGTGGTGTATCTGGACTTCCAGAAGGCTTTCGACAAGGTCCCACATAAGAGATTAGTTTACAAACTTAAAGCACACAGCATTAGGGGTTCAGTATTTTGACTTGAGAATTAAGGGACTGAAGTTTAGGGGTAACATGAGGGGGAACTTCTTTACTCAGAGAGTGGTAGCTGTGTGGAATGAGCTTCCAGTGAAGGTGGTGGAGGCAGGTTCGTTTTTATCATTTAAAAATAAATTGGATAGTTATATGGATGGGAAAGGAATGGAGGGTTATGGTCTGAGCGCAGGTATATGGGACTAGGGGAGATTATGTGTTCGGCACGGACTAGAGGGGTCGAGATGGCCTGTTTCCGTGCTGTAATTGTTATATGGTTATATGGTTATATGGTTATTGATGTGGATAGAGAACTGGCTGGCAAACAGGAAGCAAAGAGTAGGAGTAAACGGGTCCTTTTCACAATGGCAGGCAGTGACTAGTGGGGTACCGCAAGGCTCAGTGCTGGGACCCCAGCTATTTACAATATATATTAATGATCTGGATGAGGGAATTGAAGGCAATATCTCCAAGTTTGCGGATGACACTAAGCTGGGGGGCAGTGTTAGCTGTGAGGAGGATGCTAGGAGACTGCAAGGTGACTTGGATAGGCTGGGTGAGTGGGCAAATGTTTGGCAGATGCAGTATAATGTGGATAAATGTGAGGTTATCCATTTTGGTGGCAAAAACAGGAAAGCAGACTATTATCTAAATGGTGGCCGACTAGGAAAAGGGGAGATGCAGCGAGACCTGGGTGTCATGGTACACCAGTCATTGAAAGTGGGCATGCAGGTGCAGCAGGCAGTGAAGAAAGCGAATGGTATGTTAGCTTTCATAGCAAAAGGATTTGAGTATAGGAGCAGGGAGGTTCTACTGCAGTTGTACAGGGTCTTGGTGAGACCACACCTGGAGTATTGCGTACAGTTTTGGTCTCCAAAACTGAGGAAGGACATTATTGCCATAGAGGGAGTGCAGAGAAGGTTCACCAGACTGATTCCTGGGATGTCAGGACCGTCTTATGAAGAAAGACTGGATAGACTTGGTTTATACTCTCTAGAATTTAGGAGATTGAGAGGGGATCTTATAGAAACTTATAAAATTCTTAAGGGGTTGGACAGGCTAGATGCAGGAAGATTGCTCCCGATGTTGGGGAAGTCCAGGACAAGGGGTCACAGCTTAAGGATAAGGGGGAAATCCTTTAAAACCGAGATGAGAAGAACTTTTTTCACACAGAGAGTGGTGAATCTCTGGAACTCCCTGCCACAGAGGGTAGTCGAGGCCAGTTCATTGGCTATATTTAAGAGGGAGTTAGATGTGGCCCTTGTGGCTAAGGGGATCAGAGGGTATGGAGAGAAGGCAGGTACGGGATACTGAGTTGGATGATCAGCCATGATCATATTGAATGGCGGTGCAGGCTCGAAGGGCCGAATGGCCTACTCCTGCACCTAATTTCTATGTTTCTATGTTTCTATTCACTACACAATTAATTAAGAAAAACATGCTGACCACAAGTTATAGAGTTCACCTTAGGATGAACTCACGATGGTTTCTGAATTTGTTTTTACTCTTCACCACTCCCACCGCACTTTTAACAACTACCTGTATTTGGATGCCTAAGGAGGAAGGTTGGTAATTCACTAAGGTGAAGCAAAAACAGAAGAGCTGAGTTCTCCTCACAACTCCTTGCACAATGAAAAATCATCAGTTGCCTGCTCCGTCTGTGATCCTGTTTTATCCCAAACCTTGAATAATTTGGTTTAGTTTAGTTTAGTTTAAAGATACAGCGCGGAAACAGGCCCTTTGGCCCATCGAGCCGGTGCCGACCAATGATCCCCATACACTAACATTATCCTACACACTAGGGACAATTTACAAATTTACCAAGCAAATTAACCTACAAACCTGTACGTCTTTGGAGTGTGGGAGGAAACTGGAGCACCCGGATTAAACCAACGTAAGTCATGGGGAGAACGTACAAACTCCATAAAGGCAGCACCCACGGTCAGGATCGAACCTGGGTCTCTGGCGCCATAAGGCAGCAAATCTACCGCGCCGCCATGCATTCCCATGAATTTATAACTTATCCAGGATGATAATACTACTAAATCTCCTAGACAGACACTAAAAGCTGAAGTAACTCACAGATTTAAGGCAACCATAAATTTCCTATCCTCACCATAGCATCCACATTAAAATCATAAGACTGTAATCAGCTATTCAAACTATTGTTTTCATTTAAGCAAGCCACATTGTCCAGCACAGAAATCTACACAATATTTTAAAGTCAATGCTAATTCTTAATTGTGAACAGAACTAAACACTAAAAGTCAACTGCTTCACCATAAAGAAGATATGGTTCTGAAATAATTCTATTTATTGCTCCGAAGATAGACACAAAATGCTGGAGGTAGTAACTCTGTGGATCAGTCAGCACCTCTGAAGAAAAGGAATAGGTGAGATTTTGGATCGGGACCCTTCATCAGACTGAGAGTCTGGGAGGGGGAAACTAGAGGTCTGATCAATAGACAATGGACAATAGGTGCAGGAGTAGGCCATTCGGCCCTTCGAGCCAGCACCGCCATTCAATGTGATCATGGCTAATCAGTACCCCGTTCCTGCCTTCTCCCCATATCCCCTGACTCTGCTATTTTTAAGAGCCCTATCTAGCTCTCTCTTGAAAGCATCCAGGGATGTCTCTCGACCCAAAATGTCACCTACTCCTTTTCTCCAGAGATCATGCCTGACCCGCTGAGTTACTCCAGCATTAGGTCTGCACTGAACGAAAACACACAACATACTGGAATAACTCAGCGGATCATCCAGCAAACTCTGGAGAAAAAGGATAGGTGATGTACATAGTTGTGGGTTAGTAGTCTTCTTTGGAGCATTGCTGTCACATTGTGTTGGCTCATCAACCAGGAATTACCTTTTAGCCATGGTCCTGCAGAGTTATTCCAGTATGTGAAGTAACTTGAACATATTGGCATTGACAATCTATAGTTTAAGAATTTCAGAGAGATGGACAAAGCGATAATGGAGTCAAAAGGACACTAAGTGGTGGAGTATCTCAGCAGGTCAGATCTGCATCCTTGGAGAACATGCAGATCAGTAACAGTCAGCATTACATAGAAACATAGAAACATAGAAACATAGGAGTATGCCAGCACCTTCGAGCTAGCACTGCTATTCATGGCTGATCATCATCATCCTTTATTGTCATCTTGTAAAGCAACAGTTGTACAGTGCAAAATGAGAAGATGTTTCCCAGGGAATACCGGAGCATTGCACATAAAACTTAAACATTTCATGCATAAAATAAAAACAATAAAAAACACCCCAGTTCCTGATAAAACAGTACGAATAGTTTAAAAAGTGCAGGTAAAAACAGCAACATTAAAATACAAGTAAAAACAGTCATAAAATGTCCAGGGCAGCTGATTTAAGTGGCCTGAGCCAGTGCCAGTTATTAAATTGTCAGTGCAAAGCAGCAGAATCAGGTGGAGTGACTGTTTAGCAGCCTCACAGCCTGTGGCAGGAAGCTGTTTAGCAGTCTGGTTGTCCGGGCTTTGATGCTACGGTATCTCTTGCCTGATGGCAGGAGATCCAGATGTGTGTGGAGGGGGTGCAGTTTGCCCTTTGCTATGCTCAGTGCTTTTTTCAGGCAGCGGCTCTGGAACAGTTCTTGTAACGAGGGTAGGGAGACGCCAATGATCCTCTCTGCTCCCCTCACTACCCTCTGCAGAGCCTTCCTGTCTGAGCAGTTACAGTTGGAGTACCACGTGTTCATGCAGTACGTGAGTACAGACTCCACCGTGCCCCCGTAAAAAATCCTGTGGATGTTGGTGGGGAGTGAGGCCTGTTTGAGTTTCCTCAGGAAGTGCAGTCGCTGACAGTTTGACAATCCCAGTGTTGTTCCTGGACCAGGTGAGACTATCTGTTATTTGCACTCCGAGGAACTTTATGCTCTCCACTCTTACCACCGTGGTGCCACTGATGTTGAAGGGTGTGTGTTTGGGCTGCGACCTCCTGAAGTTGACAATCATCTCCTTTGTTTTACCTACGTTTAATTCTAAGTTGTTGCCGCACCAGTCCACTAGTTGTTTCACTTCCTCCCTGTACATTGTTTCATCCTCTCCACTGATGAGTCCCACCACTGTGGTGACATCTGCAAATTTTATGATCTTATTGTCCCTGAATCTGGCAGCACAGTCATGTGTGAGCAATGTGAACAACAGCGGGCTGAGCACACAGCCTTGAGGGGAGCCGGTGCTCAGCGTGATCGAGCCTGAGGTGTTCTTGCCAACATGGACTGACTGCGGTCTCTCTGTCAGAAAGTCCAGGATCCAGTGACACAGGGTGGTGTTGAGGCCCAGCAGGGTTAGTTTCTCCACAAGTCTCTGTGGGATGATGGTGTTAAAAGCTGAGCTGAAGTCAATGTACAGGATTCTGGCGTAGGTGTTTTTGTCCACAATCAGTACCCCGTTCCTGCTTTTTCCCCACATCCCTTGATTATTTTAGCCCAAAGAGCTAAATCTAACTCTCTCTTGAAAACATCCAGTGAATTGGCCTCCACTGCCTTCTGTGGCAGAGAATTCCATAGATTCACAACTCTTTGGGTGAAAACGTTTTTTCCTGATACATAGATAAATAGAAAATGGGTGCAGGTTTAGGTGTAGGCCATTATGCCCTTTGAGTCATCACTGCCATTCCACGCTTCAAGGGCCGCGTGGCCAGAAGGCTTCCCGACGGGCCGCGGACGTGGACTGGGAACACGGCCGGAAGCCTTTATAGAGGCGCCGCAGTCTCAATACCTCCCGGGCCGCCGCGTATAAGCCCAGGTCGGGGCCCAGCCGAGGCCTCGTGAGTAGAGGCCTGGGTCCTGCGGCTGGAGCCCAGGCCAGCACCACGGAGGCGTGAAGTGGGCGTCGATAGGGGCGAGGTCTCAACGATGGTGAAGCCTCGCGGCGGCGGCGATGGTGAAGCCTCGTGAGTAGAGGCCTGGGTTGGGCGAAGCGGCTGATGGGTTCCGCGGTTGAAGCCCAGGCCGGCACTACGGAGGCGTGAAGTGGGCGTCGATAGGGGCAAGGCCTCGGTGATGGTGAAGCCTCGCGGCGGCGGCGATGCCTTGTGGGTCGACCCGTGGTCGATGGTCAATGAGTGTGGAGAACCACCATGAGGGGGGAGGCAAAGAACTATGGAGGAGCGACCTGGCATCAGATTCAGATTCAGATTCAATTTTAATTGTCATTGTCAGTGTACAGTACAGAGACAACAAAATGCATTTAGCATCTCCCTGGAAGAGCGACATAGCAAATGATTTGAATAAATAATAATAAGTGATAATAAGTGCATGGGGGAACTGCTGTGGTGGGGGGGGGGGGACATAAGGGCGAGACGACGTGCTTTGTAACTTTGTCAGCGCTATAGGTGGCTGCTATTTGCATACATTGTGTGTGCAAGCAAAGAATCTCACTGTGCTTAATCACATGTGACAATAAAGTATTCCTATTCCTATTCCTATTCCAATGTGATCGTGGGTGATCATCCACAATCAGTAGCCCGTTCCTGCCTTCTCCTCATATCCCTTGATTCTGCAAGCCCTAAGAGCTCTATCTTTACTCTCTTTTGAAAGCATCCAGTGAATCGGCATCCACTGCCTTCTGAGGCAGAGAATTCCACAAATTCACAACTCTCTGGGTGAAAAAGTTTTTTCTAATCTCAGTTCTAAATAGCCTACTCATTCTTAAACTGTGGCCCCTGGTTCAGGACTCCCCCAACAATGGGAACATGTTTTCTGCATCTAGCATGTTCAATCCCTTAATAATTTTATATGTTTTTATAAGATTCTATCTCATCCTTCTAAATTCCAGAGTACACAAGCCCAGTCTTTCCATTCTTTCATCATATGACAATCCTGCCATCCTGGGAATTAGCCTCGTGAACCTACGTTGCACCCCCTCAATAGCAAGAATGTCCTTCCTCAAATTTGGAGACCAAAACTGCACACAATACTCCAGGTGTGGTCTCACTAGGGCCCTGTACAACCGCAAAAGGACCTCTTTGTTCCTATACTCAACTTCTCTTGTTATGAAGGCCAACATTAACTTTCTTCACTACCTGCTCCACCTTTCAGTGATTGATGTACAAGGACACCCAGAAGTGTTGCACTTCCCCTTTTCCTAATGTGACACCATTCAGATAATTTAATCTACCTTCTTGTTCTTGCCACCAAGAACTTGCCTCACATCTATCCACATTAAACTGCATCTGTCCACTCACCCAACTTGTCCAAGCCTCCCTGCATCCTCATATCATCCTCTTCACAGTTGACAAAGCCACCCAGCTTTGTGTCATCTGCAGATGTGCTAATGTTACTTTTATTTCCTTCATCTAAATCATAAATATGTATTGTAAATAGCTGTGAGCATTGCGGCTCCCACTAGTCACTCTCACTTCCATTCTGAAAGGGACCAGTTAGTTCCTCCACTTTATTTCCTGTCTGCCAACCAATTTTATATCCATGTCAATACCCTATCCTCAATATCATGTGCTCTAATTTAGCCCACTAATCTCCTCTGGGACCTTATCAACTTTCTGAAAGTCCAGATACACTACATCCACTGGCTCTCCCTTAAGGGCCTGCCCCACTTACGCCACTTTTTCAGCGACTGCCGGCATCCGTCATAGGTCGCCGAAAATTTTCAACATGTTGAAAATTCAGCGGCAACTAGAAAGATGCTACGACTCTTTGGGTGACTAGGTGACTACTCACGACATACAGGCGACGCATTGGCGACATGTCGCGAGGTGAAACATGTATGGTCGTGAGTAGTCGCCCAAAGAATCGTACCTTGTTCTGGTCGCCGCACTTATGACGGGTGCCGGCAGTCGCCAAAAAAATTGCGTAAGTGGGACAGGCCCTTTATTCATTTTATTTGTGAAATCCTCAAAAAATTCCTGAAGATCAGTCAAACAGGATTTCCCCTTCGTAATCCATGCTACCCTCCAAAGCACAGGAACTGATCCAGTATCTATAGAACATTGGGAAATGATCACCAATGTGTCCATGATTTCTAGAGCCAACTCCTTGAGTACCCTGGGATGCAGACCATCAGGCCCTGGGGATTTATCAGCCTTCAGTCCCATCAGTCTACCCAATACCATTTCCTAACTAATGTGAATTTCCTTCAGTTCCTCCATCACTCTATATCCTCTAGCCACTAGTAAATCTGGGGGATTGTTTGTGTCTTCCTTAGTGAAGACAGAACCAAACTACCTGTTCAACTTGTCTGCCATTTTACCCCACTATCCAAGGGAAGGATAGTGGGGCATATCTCCACCTTTTTATTGTTTGTCTCTCACTTCTTCGGCAGTTCAAGGGTCTTTTCTTCTCTCTTTTCTGTATTTTTCTTCTTTCTCTTCATTCTTTCCTTTTTACTTTTTTTTTCCCGATTCACATCAGTTTATAAAATGTTAAAAATGAAGCTGTACGAAAATTGTATCATTGTTATGCCGATTGCTTTATTCTTGTACAATAGCTTCTAATAAAATAAACATTAAAAAAAAGACCAATTTTGACCCCTGGTTTTGGACTCGTCCAACTTTTCCTGCATCTAGCCTATCCAATCCTTTAAGAATGTTATATGTTTCTATTAGATCCCCTCTTCTCCTTCTAAATTCTAGTGACTACAAGCCCAGTCAACCCATTCTTTCATCATGCGTCATCATTATTAATTTAGTATTCCGCAACATTGTTTTCAAGAGTTAGAACTTGTCATTTTTAAATGTCCGGAAGATTGGTGTGTGCACAGCCCATGTGAAACTGCTGGCATTTCTTGGGCATTTATATATTGTTGTCCTTTAAATCATTAAAACAGAAAGAAATGTTAACAAAAGTGTCTTTGACCTGAAATGTTGACTGTATTTCTCTTGTAGCAGGTGCTGCCTGACCTGCTGAGTATTTCCAGCATTTACTGGTTTAATTTTAGATTTTTTTTTTTTTTTTAAATATTTTTGTTAGAAGTAGACATATTATAAAGTATAGTTACATATTATAGTAAAAAGACTTTTCATATACATCAGTCATACATTATTAAAATTTTCAATTATCAATTACTTCTGCTTCTAGTGTTTTTATTTTTTATAAAATATTCCCCGTCTCCATCTGCGCCGAGGCCTAATGGCGGAGCTGGCGGCATCGGAGCTGTGGCGGCGGCAGCAGCGGCGGAGACCCGACTCGGCCCCGAAGCTGTAGCGGCGGCAGCAGCAGCGGCAGCGGAGACCCGACTCGGCCCCGAAGCTGTAGCGGCGGCAGCAGCAGCGGCAGCGGAGACCCGACTCGGCCCCCGAAGCTGTGGCGGAGGCAGCGGCAGCGGAGACCCGACTTGGCCCTGGAGCTGTGGCGACGGCAGCAGCAGCGGAGACCCGACTCGGCCCCGAAGCTGTGGCGGCGGCAATGGCAGCGGCAGCAGCAGCGGTAGCGGAGACCCGACTCGGCCCTGGAGCTGTGGCGGCGGCAACGGCAGCGGAGACCCGACTCGGCCCTGGAGCTGTGGCGGCGGCAGCAGCAGCAGCAGCGGAGACCCGACTCGGCCCCGAAGCTGTAGCGGCGGCAGCAGCAGCGGCAGCGGAGACCCGACTCGGCCCCGAAGCTGTGGCGGAGGCAGCAGCAGCGGAGACCCGACTCGGCCCTGGAGCTGTGGCGGCGGCAGCGGCTGCAGCAGCGGCAGCAGCGGTAACGGAGACCCGACTCGGCCCCGAAGCTGTGGCGGAGGTAGCGGAGACCTGACTCGGCCCCAAAGCTGTGGCGGAGGCAGCGGCAGCGGAGACCCGACTCGGCCCTGGAGCTGTGGCGGCGGCAGCAGCAGCAGCAGCGGAGACCCGACTCGGCCCCGAAGCTGTGGCGGAGGCAGCGGAGACCTGACTCGGCCCCGAAGCTGTAGCGGAGGCAGCGACAGCGGAGACCCGACTCGGCCCTGGAGCTGTGGCGGAGGCAGCGGCAGCAGCGGTAGCGGAGACCCGACTCGGCCCCGAACCTGTGGCGGAGGTAGCGGCAGCGGATACCCGACTCGGCCTCGGAGCTGTGGCGGAGGCAGCGACCACCCGTGGAGTTTGAACCGTCGCCTCGGCGCAGAGGGAGAACAAAGAGGGAAAAGACAGAGACTTTAAGATTTTGCCTTCCACCCACAGTGAGGAGGTGTTTGGTGAACTCACTGTGGTGGATGTTAAATTTGTGTTGATTGTGTGTTTTTGTCATTTTTTAAATTATATGTATGACTGCAGGGCAACCAAATTTCGTTCAGATGAAATCTAATCTAAATCTAATCTAAAGAGAAAAAGAGAGGGTAGAAAGTTTCAAATAAAAAAAACCAGAAAAACAGAGAAGGTGGAATGGATTACCTGTAATACATCAATGGAGATAGGTTCGTAGATTATAAAGTATAGCTTTTCATCTGATCCTGAGTTCAAGTTTCAGTTGGGTCCTCGTGCTGTGCCAATCTATCCCTTCAGATAGTTAATGAATGGAGCCCAGATTTTATCGAAAATATCTTGTTTGTCCTTTAAGACGAGTCTAATTCTTTCTAAGTATAGGGTCTCCGACATTTCCATAATCCACATTTTAATTGTGGGGGTCTTAGGGCCTTTCCAAAATGTTAATATTAATTTTTTCCCGATTATTATACTGTAGTCGAGGAAATTTATTTGCCTAGTGTGAGTGTTAAACTTTGCTCTGATATTCCAAGTAATATTAATTTTGTGTCTGGGTCCAGTTTTGTATTAACAACAGATTAATAATTTTAGATTTCCAGCATTTGAAGGTTTAAAAAAAAATATTTTCACCAAATCTTAATGAACCTTTCCCCTGTGGACAATATTGTAAACTGTTGAATCAAACATCTGTTTTTTAAATGGAAATTCTGATACTGTTGAAATGCAAATCAGCGGATCCATTTACACCAACTAAAGCATGTGATATACATCCTGTCTATTATATTTAGAGGCTTTGTTCCATTTGAGTCTTCCTTCAATCCATTTTAAGTATCATGTGAAGCACAACATTTAACATTTGTGATGTCTAATAATTGCTGGGGTTTTTTCAACTCCCACTCACAGACTGACGTTTTCTGCTCCTACTACCCTAGATCCTATTTAATTCAGCATTTATTTTAAACGTTTGGAGCACGGTATCAGCCGTGGCATGGTTGGTGCCATGCTTGTGGGACCGTCAGCTCCAGACTATCTGCACACACTTTGGTACAACTGTTCAGAACTGTAGATCAGTGCAGTCCCGTAGAAGCCCCATCGCATCCTGCAGCGGCGGAGCAGCAGCGGAGCACACCACGGCTACACATGGCCAAGCCGACCCTGCAACGTCGCCATGACAACAGCCCTTCATGGTCAGATCAGGATCCCTACACTTACAACAAATGGGACTTGAAAATGGCGCCAAACTGGCGACTTTGTACACTGTCTCAGTATACGACTGCTATACACCTGTATCTAAGATGCTTATCTAATATGTATCTAAGTGCTTATGCATAGTGATACGTACTGTGCTGTATACAAAATGAATTTCACTGTACCTTGGTGCATATGACAAATAAAGTACCATACCATACCATACCATACCATACCATACCATACCATACCATACCATACCACACCATACCATACCATACCATACCATACCATACCATACCATACCATACCATACCATACCATACCATACCATACCATACCATACCATAAGAAGTTCTTCAGTGATAGAGGTGCAGCTTTTCATTTCTCAAACTGAGACCCTGTCTGTCCTGTCAAGGAACATAAATATCCCTGTGACACTATTCCAAAGAGGAACAGGAAAGGATCTAAACTATCGCATTTTCGATTACTGGAGAAATTTGTTCACAAATTTGGTGGTCAGGATTCCAACATTGCAACACTGCGTCATTGACTATTAGTCTCTTTGGGTTGTCCTGAAAGGAATATGACTGTCACAGAATCATAGACCCATAAGGTCAAACAGCTCAGTCAGGAATTTGACCCAACTCACTCACGCCAAGCAAGGTGCAAATCTACGTTGGTCCCATTTATCTGCATTTGGCCCAGATACTTCTAAACCTTTCCTTTCCATGTTCCTGTCCACATGACATTTAAATGTTGTTATTGTATCTGCCTGAACTAACTGCTCTGGCAACTCGCACCATATGCCCATCACTTACTGCGTAAAAAATGTTGCCCCTCAGATTCCTATTAAATCTTTTCCCCTCCTCTTAAACCTATGCTCTCTAGTTCTAGCTCCAAAAGTCATTATAAATATGTTGAATTTAGCTAAGAACTGGAGGACTGTGTACAGTCTGAAGAAGGGTCCCGATCCGAAATGTCAGCTATCCATGTTCTCCAGAGATGCTGCGTAACCTAGTGAGTTACTATGTTATTTTGTGCCAAGACTGCTTGCCACAGACATAATGTAATGCATGCCTTCTCTCCTACAAAGAGATATTTAGTGGAATGATAAGTGACCCAAATGAAACATAAAGTTCTAACAGAGCTTGATGTACCAAGATAATGTTTCCTCTGGCTTGAATGATTGGAGAATTATAGTCTCAGTAAAATGACTTATGGTTGAGGTAAGGGGAAATGTCTTTATTGAGAGAGTTTGGAATCTGTGCCATCTTCTATTACAGTGATGCCCTGTCACTTTACATTTTCAGGCATTATAACATTCAGGGGTTATAACATTATCTCTGGAAGTAGAAGCCATTAATTTAAGATGAATTGTCTTCAGAGTATCTGTTCTAATGTCCATTAAGAGTTTTGAAATGAAAAGATTCAATCTTGCATGTGCAAGACAACGGAGCTCACAATGGTTCATTGTAGGCTGGGAACGAAGGGATAACGAAGGGAAATTAGCAAGAGAATTAGGGCGGAGGAGGGGCGGAAAGAAAGGGTTATTTGAAGGTCTACCATTGTGTGCTCCACCTTTCCTGTCATCGATGCAGCCTCTGCTTTGTTCTGTACCATCTTATACCTCCAGTTCCCCCTCCCTGACTCTCAGTTCAGTGAAGGTTCTCAAACCCATTGCTTTTCTCCAGAGATGCTGCCTGACCCGCTGAGTTGCTCCAGCATTTAGTATGTACACCCCGAAATGTATCCAAACTAACTCAACAACGTTAGGCATACAATTGACTGAAAAGCAACCATCCATAGAATCTAGCATGGTCGATAAACCAAGGGCAGCCATGGGCAAAACCTGCTCCTGACCTAATCAGCATTACTTGTTCCTCCACCAAGATAAAGCACATAGGAAACTATTCAAAACTTACTCACCCACTTCCCACTGAGTTTAGTAGAACTCACAAACAAGTTTAACGCAAGAGTGGAGATTTATTCTGTTTTATACTTAGTCACTCAGTGACAGGACTTAGAAAGTCATGTGTAAGGTTTTTTTATGAAGGCAGTTTTACTGGGCATTGATGTGGTGGCTCCATTAGATCAACAGCCTGTAAATTTTAAAAAAAATGGCACTTGACATGAAATGCTAATGCTTGTGAACAAATAGTTCATAAGATAAATTAAAAAGTTCAAGAGCCAATTAACCTACAAACCCGCATGTCATTGGAATGTGGGAGGAAACCGGAACACAAGTGTGGCACGGTGGCACAGCGGTAGAGTTGCTGCCTTACAGCGCTTGCAGTGCCAGAGACCCTGGTTTGATCCCGGCTACGGGTGCTGTCTGTACAGAGTTTGTACGTTCTCCCCGTGACTGCATGGGCTTTCTCCAAGATCTTCAGTTTCCTGCCATACTCCAAAAACGTACAGGTTTGTAGGTTAATTGGCTTGGTTAAAGTGTAAATTGTCCCTAGTGTGCGTAGGGTAGTGTTAATGTGCGGGGAACGCTTGTCGGTGCAGCTTCGGAGAGCCAAAGTGCCTGTTCCCGCACTGTATCTCTAAACTATCTAAACTTAACCAGGAGGAACCTATGTGATCACAGAGAGAATGTGTAAACTTCAGACAGACAGCACTCCAGGTCAGAATTGGACCTGGGTCTCTGGAACTGTGAGGCAGCAGCTCTACCATTCAAGTTTATTGTACAAATACTTTCTCACTCCATCCAATGCAGATTGCATTTATCTAGCATCTTACTATTATTAAGCAAGTTTGATGTAGGGTTTCGATCCAAGCTCGGAGGCATAATTGGACAAACTTTGGCACCATGCCACACTAGAACAGGCCATCACAACCCTGGTCTTTGATATGTGCCTGCATGCTTCAGTTTTAAATAATCTCCTGATCTTGTAACTATGTCCCCTCATTCAAGATTCTCCCGTCAATGTCTACCCCTTCATGTTCCCCAAAGATCTGATATGTGTTTAAAAGAACAAATCTCGTTCTTCAAAACTCCAAAGAATATATATTATTTTAGTTGCTTGTGATAGGAAACTCCTCTCATCCCAGGAATTAGCCTAGTAATGCTTACTATATTTTAGGAGTCACAAAGTGCTGGAGTAACTCAGCAGGTCAGGCAGCATCCTGGAGAACATGCAGAGGTGACGTGTAGGGTTGGGACCCTTCTTCAGACTGATTGTGGGGGGGAAGGAGGGATGGGGGTGAAAAGGCTGGAAGAGAAGAGGGGCCGGACAAAGCCTGGCAGGTAATGTTGCCTTTATATTTTTATTATATCCACTTTTCTTTCCAAATGTGGCTAAATAAGGTTAAACCACATCATGAATCTTCTCTGCAACACTACCTCTGAAAATGTGCATCGTGTGGCAAAGTCTGGCACGGGCCTTGGTCATAGAGTCATTGAATCATAGAGTTTTACAGCACAGTAACACGCTCATGTCAACCAAGATCCACCACCCAAGTTGTTCCTTTCTGCCCGCATTTGGCTCATATCGCTCTAAACCTATCCTATCCTATCCATGCCCCCGTTGAAATGATTTATAAATGTTGGCATTGCACCTGCCTCAATTACTCCCTCTTGCAGCAAGTTCCATGTGCCCACCACTCTCTGCGTTAAAATGTTGCCCCCTCTGGTTCCTATTAAACATTTCCCCTCTCTCTTTTAATCTATGTCCTCTAGTTCTTGATTCCCCCACCGTGAGAAAAAGACTTTGTGTATTCATCTATTCCCTTCATGATTTTATACACCTCCATAAGCTCACCTCGTAGCCCCCTGCACTCCAGGAATAGTCTTGCTGAGCTGGATGCAGAAAATGTATTTCACTGTACCTGGTACACGTGACTATAAAGAAACCATTGGCCATTGACCATTGAAGATGAGATGAATGAAAGATGGTGCCCACTAGTTGGTTCAACATGGTGGGCCGAATGGCCTGTTTCTGCATTGAATGACAATGGAGCATGGCACTGTCCCCTTTATACTGAATATATTTTTTGTGTAATTTAATGTCTAATTACACAATGCTGCGTCTTGGCTTTATTATAAATTACTTCTCACTTCTGACTAACTGGGCTATTGAATCTTTTACAAGGCAGTGCAAACTTTCCAAATATAGAGAAAAATATTCATGCAGGAAACGGTTAAATAAATACAAATTTGCTGACATTTGCTGCCCTGGGATTAGTCATTAACTTCTTTAACTGGTTGTTATATGGTTATATGGTTATATGGTTATAAGTCCTTGAACTATTTGAAGAAAAGGGAGCTATAATAACCTCTGCAACTACTTTACTGCCATTTGAATGACAATTTGCAAACGCTGTGTTCATTTCTGCAAGGATGGCATATAAATCCTGTACATCACCATCGCTACTATTAAATACCTGCGATGAACCCAAAGTTCATGGGCTCGTCTTTAATTTCTACATCTATTATTAAGTAACCTGCTCAAGGCTACCTGACCTGTCAAAGCTATCTTCAGTCTCCTCAATCTGTCAGCGGCCTCCCACCAGCCATTGTGTAAGTACTGCTAAGATAATTTATATGGTGTTGACTTTGTATTTTCAGTGTGGTCAGCAATGGAGAAGATAGGCAGTGTGAGGGAGTTGGTGTGTGAGGAGGTTGTGTGAGGGAGGTTGGTTGTTTTGCTTTTGAATGATTTTTTGATCATAAAGTATTTGAACTGAAAGGTTTATCCATAATGTTGATTCATTTCCTTTGCTGAATGCCCATTGCTGCATGGAGAATGTCTGCTCACCTTCCATGTCTTTTCTCATTATGAATTATTTCTGTGGCACTTACAAAATGGGTGCCAAGCCTCCCAATTTCAGACCCATTTTGTATCTTATATTTAAGTTATGACAAATATCCTGTATTTAAGGCTTCTCACCTTAATTACTGTTAAGAGGTTTTGTTTGAACATTTCTGGATGTCTAGATATTTCAAGATGTTCCAGAACAATTCAATTAAATAGAATGTGTAAGAAGGTCCTCCTGATTAAATATTACTGATTGTATGCCACGTTGTCACCTTCTCCACAGCTAACAATGAATCATTGAATTGAATTGAATTGAATACAAGTCACAGTGAAACTCATTGCATGCATACCCAGGTAAAGGCTGCTGACAAAGTTACAAAGTATCCCGCCCAAAGTCCTCCTTCGTTATCCTCCCAACATCTACATTTCCTTATCATCATCCGCTTTGCTTTGTCATTTTAACGCCTTACACCTACATCTCTAGACTACCTCCCTCCTGACCTTCAGTCTGAAGAAGGGTCTCAACCCGAAACGTCACCCATTCCTTCTCTCCGGGATGCTGCCTGGACCGCTGAGTTACTCCAGCATTTATGTGTTAAATTGAAACCCAAAGTCATCAGTAATCGATTCAGGGAACAGTTATGACATTTCTCTGTAAACATCCTGGCAAGTCTGCTACGGGTAATTTACATTTGCACATAGTTCTTTTTCTGAAACTGTAAGGATGATAAAACGAAAGATTAAACTAATTTCAGCACAGGAAGTGATAATATTTGAAACCAACAAATGATTTGCCTTTGTAATAATCAACCTCAAAATCAATGTTCGGTTAAACTATTGAATGCAAAGTGAAATCATTGTGTTACTTTAACATACAATCTGAAAAGAACAATATTATCATGTCTTTGGATTGTGGGAGGAAACCGGAACACCTGCGGAACACCCACGCAGTTACAGTTGGAAGGTACAAACTTTGTACAGACAGCACCCATAGTCAGGTTCGAACCCGGGTCTCTGGAGCTGTAAGGCAGCAACATTACCACGGCATTATCGTGCTACCCCAATGTTTATTTCACCAAAACTCATACCTGATTCACCTACGATTTTGATCAAAATACTGTATCCAGTACATGAATGCCAGAGATATTCTCTCTAGTTATTGAACAAGGTCAATTTATTTTTTTTGTTACTATTAATTTTTAATTACTTCCCTTCCTATTGGATATACTTCAACTAGTATGATGGTAACATGTTGTGAAATAATAGTGGCCAGTAATGTGAATAGATAGTGCCTAATTCAATTGATGCATTCCTGCAGGGAAGAGCTATAAACAATTAGAAACAAAAACAAAAGACTCTTGATCAAACACTAATGAGCTGTTGGCCATTAACCCATTACATTTCTCTGACATAGGTTTGATACTTTGTTTAAGAAGGAACTGCAGATGCTGGAAAATTGAAGGTAGACAAAAATGCTGGAGAAACTCAGCAGGTGAGGCAGCATCTATGAAGCGAAGGACATAGGAGAAGTTTGGGTCGAGTCCCTTCTTTGATACTTGATGTCTCAGTGGCACTACATGCTTTCATTTTCACATGTATTATTATTATGCTACCTCATCCAGTCACTTGTTCATCGCCCCAAGGGTAGCACAGTGGTAGAGTTGGTGCCTTACAGCACCAGACACCTGGGGTAGGTCCTGACTACAGGTGCTGTCTATACGGAGATTGTACGTTCTTCCTGCCACCACGTGCTCCAGTTTACTCCCACACTCCAAAGATGTACTGGTTTGTAGGTTAATTGGCTTCTGTAAATTGTAAATTGTCCCTAGTGTGTAGGATAGTGCTAGTGTACGGGATGATCGCTGGATGGCGCGGAATTGGTTGGCCAAAGTTCTTGTTTCCACGCTGTATTTCTAAAGTCTATAGTCTACCTGTTTACTATATCTAATCCTTCTGAGTATCATTCACAACTCATCCACCTATTGTCCTTTAACCATAGAGAGCATGAACTATAGAAAGATCAGGTGCAGAGTAGTCTCTTCAGCTGACCCAGCCGAGTCTCTAGCACGTTGCCAGTAAATGTTACAATAGACTATTTAGCCTGATTGGAAACTGTATATACCAATCAATACTTTAGACTTTAGAGATACAGCATGTAAACAGGTTATTTGGCCACTGTCCACACCAACCAACAATAACCCTGTGTAATAGAACCATCATACACTTTATGGACAATTTAAAATTACCAGAAGTCAATTAACCTACAAACCAATATGTCTTTGGAGTTTGCGACATCAGAGAATTCACATCGACTGTTATCACTGCAGTCTATGTACCCCCGGACGCTAATGCCAGGCTAGCAATGGAAGAGCTGCAAGCTGCTATCAGCAAACATCTATCTGCTCACCCAGAGGGGGCATTTATTGTTGCGGGTGATTTCAATCACTCCGACCTTAAAACTGTACTCCCCAGGTTCCATCAGCATGTTTCCTGCCCAACCAGAGGAAACAATATTCTGGACTTAGTTTATACTAATATTACTGAAGCCTACAAAGCCCTTCCCCTCCCCCACCTTGGTCAGTCTGACCACCTCTCTCTGTTCCTGCTCCCCAACTACACACCTCTGATCAGACGTGTGAAACCTACCATGAGGACAGTGAAGGTTTGGCCTGAGGGGGCTGTCTCTGTTTTACAGGAGCAGTTTCAGCAGACAGACTGGAGTCTGTTTGCTACCCAGTCCACCTTCAATTCACAAGTGGACATCAACTCATACACCTCAACAGTTATGGACTATATAAAATTCTGCACCGATAATGTCACTACCCACAAAGAGATAAAGACCTTCCCTAACCAGAAGCCGTGGATGAGCAGGGAGGTCAGACTCCTACTGAAGGCTCGCGATGCCGCTTTCAGATCTGGCGACGCTGAGGGATACAGCTCACCCAGGGCCAATCTGAAAATGGGAATTAGGAATGCCAAACTCAATCACAAACGGCGGATAGAGGAGCACTTCCAAAACAACTCTGACCCCAGGCGCATGAGGCAAGGAATCAAATCCCTTGCCGATTACCAGAAAGTTAACACCCCTCCCCCAGACAACGCCACCCTTCCTGACGAGCTAAACCATTTCTATGCTCGCTTTGACCGGGACAACAAAACCCCAGCCATCAAAGTTGCTCCACCCCCGAATGAACAACCCCTCAGTCTCTCCACCTCTGCTGTACAAGATGCACTGAGAAAGGTGAATGAGCGCAAAGCTTCCGGCCCCGATGGCATCCCTGGCCGGGTGCTTAGGGCATGTGCTGGACAACTATCCCCAGTCTTCACCGACATTTTCAATCTCTCACTGGCCCAGGGTGTTGTCCCCACTTGCCTCAAGACATCAACCATTGTGCCAGTGCCCAAACAGTCAGCCACAGGGAGTCTCAACGATTTCCGCCCAGTGGCACTCACCCCTGTCATTGCTAAGTGCTTTGAGCGGCTGATCTTGGCTCACCTCAAAGCCAGCCTCCCCCCCACACTGGACCCCTATCAGTTAGCCTACCGGGCCAACAGGTCTACAGAGGACGCCATATCAGCGGCTCTACACTCTGCCCTGACCCACCTGGACAACAACAACTCCTACATCAGGTTGCTGTTCATTGATTTCAGCTCTGCCTTTAACACTGTCATCCCCGCCAGCTTGATCACCAAACTCAGCGGACTTGGCATCTCCTCCTCCCTCTGCAACTGGACACTGGATTTCCTCACCAACAGACCACAGTCTGTTAGGATCAACAACCTCACCTCCTCCACTATAACACTGAACACCGGCGTGCCACAGGGCTGTGTGCTCAGCCCTCTCCTCTACTCCCTCTTCACCCACGACTGCATCCCTAAGTACGGATCCAACGCCATCATTAAGTTTGCTGACGACACCACGGTGGTAGGACTGATCAGTGACAACGATGAGTCAGCCTACAGAGAGGAGGTCCAGCACCTGACAACCTGGTGTGCCAACAATAACCTCGTCCTCAACTCCAAGAAGACGAAGGAAATTATTGTCGACTTCAGGAAAGCCAGAGGGGGCAGACATACCCCCATCCATATAAACGGGACTGAGGTGGAGCGCGTCTCCAGCTACAAATTCCTCGGGTACATATCTCGGAGGATTTGTCCTGGTCCCTCAACACCTCCAAGCTGATCAAAAAGGCACAGCAGCGCCTTTACTTCCTGAGGAGGCTCAAGAAAGCCCACCTGTCCCCCCAGATACTGACCAACTTCTACCGCTGTACCATCGAGAGCATCCTGACCACCTGCTTCACGGTATGGTACAGCAGCTGCACTGTTGCGGACAGGAAGGCACTACAACGGGTGGTGAAAACCGCGCAGCACATCATCAGTGCCCCGCTCCCTGCCATGGATGCCCTCCACCGGAAACGGTGTCTGAGACGGGCTGGGAAGATCATTAAAGACCCCT
Source organism: Amblyraja radiata (assembly GCF_010909765.2). Lineage (NCBI taxonomy): Eukaryota > Metazoa > Chordata > Chondrichthyes > Rajiformes > Rajidae > Amblyraja > Amblyraja radiata. The sequence goes on along the minus strand of NC_045968.1, from coordinate 184,754 downwards.
CCCACCCCAACCATGGACTGTTTGCCCTCCTCCCATCAGGGAGACGGTACAGGAGCCTCAGGTCTCGTACCAGCAGGATGAGGAACAGCTTCTACAATTATACCATCACATTGCCGAACTCGGAGTCCCGCCGATAGATTTCTCCGATCCCTCCGTCCCCATTGTTTAATTATTCTGTATTTTGATTATTCTGTATCTTCTTTTTTAAAATTTCTATATGCACTGCTACGGACTGACGCAAAACTGCATTTCGTTGTACCCATACTCAGTATTTGTGCAATGACATTAAAGTTGAATTGAATTGAATTAAACATAACCCGACCAAGTAATATAAATATTTGTCTTTGTGCGACTGAAGTACAAGATTATATAATATTGGTTCAGTTCCATTTCTATGTAAATGAATGCTATGCTTCTAGGGTCTAGATCCATGGATATTCCTAAGTGTCAAGGTATATTTTGTTCAATTAAGGAATTATTGTCATAGTGTCATAAAGAGAGACAGAGAATCATACAGTGTGGACACAGGCTTTTTTACCCAACTTGCCCACGCCAACAAATGCCCCATCTATATTAGTTCCACCTGCCTGCACTTGGCCCATCTCCTTCTAAATATCATGAACCAGTAAAATCATTGATGAGTTGTTATTTTAGTTTTTTGTTTGTTTTATACATACAGCACAGAAACAGGCCCACAGGTCCCCTGAGTCCACATCTTGCATTGATCACCAGTACACTAGTTCTATCCTACACACTAGGAGCAATTTTCTTTTACAGAAGACAATTAACCTACAGACATGCACATCATTGAGATGTGGAAGGAAACTGGAGCATGCTGAGAAAACCCACGCGGTCACAGAGAGAATGTGCAAACTCTGCACGGACAGCGTCCGAGGTCAGGATCGAACCCAGGTCTCTGGTGCTGTGAGGCAGAAGCTCTGTGAGGCAGTTGTCAAATAAATGTTCCAAAGAACTGGTGTGTTGGTCTTGGTTGAAAGGTGTTTAAGAAGGAACTGCAGATGCTGGAAAATCGAAGGTAGACATAAGTGCTGGAGAAACTCATCGGGTGCAGCAGCATCTATGGAGTGAAGGAAATAGGCAACGTTGGAAGGTCACTGCTACAGGGCTGCCAACATTGGGTGAGAGTTGGGAGTGAGAAATTGCGAGGGACCAAGCCCAAGGGAGCGTAGTAAATGAGGGGGGGAGGAGGGGGGGAGGGTGCTTTTGCATTTTTCAGTTTGAAATTGTGGAATCTGGTGCATACTGTAGCGAGACTTTTAACTTGCACTTGAATGCAATATTTATGCTTTAAATCGGATTAGCTATGAATAAGTTTAGGCTAAATTACATTCCTAATTACATTCCACAATGGAGCCAGGCACAGCACACGGATGGTCTTAGTATATTCATGTATGGAAATCAGATTATAATCAAACAATTGGCCCATGTTGACCAACCTGGGTCTCTTTGCACACTTGGTACTACTCCTGACCCTGACTCCAGTTGCATACCTTCTCTCATTTTGACCCTGAGTCCAGCCTTATACCTGGCACCCTATACTGCCCTGATCAAAGCTGCTTACCTGCTTAGGTTCCCAGTGCTGAACACTCCCATTGTCCCAGCTTTGACTGCACACCTAGTACTGTTCTAGACCTTGACTCTGGATGCACACTTGGCCTCTCTCCTAGCCCCTCTGCATTGACAATATATCTGGCCCACACAAAGCCCCATATCTGACCCCCCTGGACTTAACCTATTACGTTCAAGTCCACAGGTGCTTATCCAATGCGGTAATCATTTATGGGGCACTTCACAGACCAAATTTTGTATAACAAAATTTGCTACATCCATTGGCTTCCTTGTTATCTAACATGCTAGTTACTTTGGCAAATAAGTCATCAATTGGTTGAACACAATTTCTCATCTATTAAATTATACTCACTCAGCTGTATGTATTCTGTTACCATTTCCTTCATTTTCCTAACAAGTCATTTTCACCCCCAATATTTTCAGTATTTTGCTGTCTTCCTCTCAGCTGGAAATTTTCCAATATGCAAAGTCCAATAAATATGTATTTAAGCAATATTATTCTATTAAATGTGATCTTGAGAGTACATAATCTTTTCTGTGGTATTTATAACACAACAACGATAAAAAGATCTTTGTTTTGATTGCATCTACCAACATGCATACATTATTATATTACAGTTAATATGTACCGAGGGCAATTTTTTGTTCCAATGCTCCTCATTCAAAATTACTTTTACATTGAAGTGATTGAAATCCAAGTGAAGTTTAAATGGCATTAGAAAAATAAAACCTCCGGAATGGATGATATTCATTACGAGGTTGGTTGGAGTCAGTATCAGCACAATTACTATATTAATCTTCAGATGTCCTGGTTCAAGCTAAAACTAAAGACAAGTAATAGCCTCCTCACACATTCCCCTGCAAGTATCTCTGTCACACCTTCAAAATATGCATCTTCTTTGAACAAGCTCTTAAATATTGCATCTGAATCAGTTTCCATCTGATTACACTCCTTGAGGATGTTCATCTACGTGTTCAATTAATAAAACAACGAGATTGGGGACATTTCTAATCAACCTGCCAAAGGAATTGGGGGGGGGTTAGAAATAGTCAGTGAGGTAAACAAACATAATAATTGAGTGGCAAATGACAATAGTGCTACCTTCCCAATATTTTACTGAAGGAAATAATGGGTTATCGGGCTGTATGTTGTGACAGACAGCCTGACACCTTGCATGTCATTTAAATATCACACTTATCCCATCCCCATGGATATTCCGGATTAATAAATTAAGGTTTTTGCAACTAATTACAAATCAAGCTAATTACAAATCAATAACATTAGCCAACTCCGAAACACGAAGCGCTGAGCATTAGGATCCAGATATCATGGCCAACTGGCCTCAGTTCCCCGCTCACATCTGGCAGTGCTCTCTATCTGAACCAGGGCCACCGAGCGTTTTTGACAGTGGGGAGGCTGAGCGATCACTGATCACTGGCCTTGCGGGTACCCGGCGAGGGAGTGGAGCAACTGAGTGGGGGGGGAGGGTGTGGGAGGGGGGTGTGTCCCCTCGCATGGTAGGGTCATTTTCAAATTTGATGTATTAAAATCATGTTTTAGTGCATTGTAGAAGTATGTTTTAATGTTTTTTGTTTGAAGTATTTTTAAGAGATAACTTTTTAAGGGGTAACTTTTTCCACACAAAGGGTGGTGGGTGTATGGAACAAGCTGCCAGAGGAGGTAGTTGAGGCAGGGACCATCCCAACATTTAGGAAACAGTTAGACTGATACATGGATAGGACAGGTTTGGTGGTGTATGGACCAAAAGCAGGTAGTGTAGCTGGGACATGGTGGTGGATGTGGGCAAGTTGCGCCGAAGGGCCTGTTTTCACACTGTATCACTCTATGACTACATTATACCTCCACCATGCATGAATGCTTCAAAATCAAGTGATCGAGTTTTATTGCCATATACTCAAGCATAGAAACATAGAACATAGGTGCAGGAATAGGCCATCCGGCCCTTCGAGCCAGCACTGCCATTCAATATGATCATGGCTGTTCATCTAAAATCAGAATCTCTTTCCTGTTTTTTCCCCATATCCCTTGATTTCGCGAGCCCCAAGAGCTAAATGTAACTCTCCCTTCAAAACAGCCAGTGAATTGGCCTGCACTGCCTTCTGTGGAAGAGAATTTCACAGATTCACAACTTTCTGGGTGAAGAAAGTTTGTCCTCATCTCAGTCTTAAATGGCCTATCCCTTATTCTTAAACTCTGCGACTAATGGTTCTGAACTTCCCCAACATTGGGAACATTATTCCTGCAGTTACATTAAGTGAAAATCTAGCAGGCCACTATCTTCCACCGTTTCTACCCAGTGCTTGGTACCTACTTCCAGCAGCCACTGGTTGTCCTCCAGGATGCACCAAGCCGCAGCCTCGTCCATGCCGGTCACCAAGGTGAATTCGGCGCAGAGACTCTCACGGCAGTGGCGCAACGCTTCTGATGGCTCTGGACTCTTGCACTGATGCTGCTCCATGGCCGGAGCTACAGCGAATTACTCGCCAGCCCGGCAAACACTCGCCAGCCCCGGCTCCCCATCTGCATCTGCCCCCGCTGCTTCTTATTCCATCTTTCCCTCAGCCCCGGCTCTCCAACACCTGCGGCCCATGCAGTTGATATGCATTTAAAAAATCTTGTTGATCACAGAATTTCTCACGACAGAGCGTGAGAAATTTGTGATCAGCATGAGAGCGTGAGAATTTGACAAAATGCGTGATTCTCACGCTCAATGCGCGAGAGTTGGCAGCCCTGCTGCTATTTATTTGTTCTTGTCTTGATCAACAATGTTTATGTGAGTATCAATAGCCCTTTGTGAAGAAACAATGCTTCCCATTCAACACTTTTACCCTTGACCTTTATCCAAGGTATGTACATGAATGGCTGGGCACCTCAAACAATAGGATTAAAATATCCTTACTTGGAAGGCAGAAGCAAGAGCGGAAAGGCCAAGTTAGAAAACTTCACTCAATTTCACATCAAATCATGTGTAGAAAATGAAATACCTCGACTCTTTGAAGTTATTTCCTCCATTACTCACAAATAGTTGGCCAAATAAATACTTCCCTGCAAAATGTGTTTTCAAACACAGCTTGGTTTAAAAAAAATTAGTGGAACTAGAATATTAAACCAAGATTTCCCAGCTATACGAAACAGGAATAACTACAAACCCACAATATTGTAAGCTTGTAAAAATGACAGTGTTTTGGATCACGAAAAAACACCAGTTAGCAGGTGGGCCTTAGGGAAGGTTTGCATGCCTATAAAATGTACATCTGCAAATTTCCCAACAGCGGCCAACGTGGAACAGGAGAACACTCTGGAGACATTGACGAAGATGGTCTTCTCCAAGCCACATCTACACATTCCCTTATTACTGGGAACAGCTGTATGGCCTCTATTACTGTCCATTTGAGCATTTGACTGCGGCCTATGGTGAACAAAAAGCGATAAAGGCAGGGGCAGACAAATCCAGTGATGTAACATTCCCAAGGCAAAATTTAAAGAGCTTCTTCTTACAGTGAGTATTCTCAATATTTTTTGCATTCAGTATATTGTACAGAATTAGCTTCTACAGGGGGTGATAGTGCAAGGTTGTATTTGGACTGGAGACCTGTGACAAGTGGTGTGCCTTGGGGATCGATAGCTGGGCCCATTTCTGTTTGTCATCCATGCCAACAATGTGATGAGAAAATCACGATGAATATCCCATTGCCGTGGACACCAACATAATTAACAAGCTCATCAGGAAGGCTGGCTCACTCCTAGGAGTGGAGTTGGATTCACTGGAGATTGTCTTGGAGGGGAGGATGCTCCTCAAACTGCGGAGCATCTTGGACAATACAACTCACCCCCTCCATGACACATTGGTCAATGAGGAGCACCTTCAGCAACAGACTGGTTCCACCAAGATGCAGCACAGAATGCCACAGGAGATCAGTTTTCCCCACGGCTATCAAACTGTACAACTCCTCCCCCATCTGTCATGGGTTAGTGATCTGAGAAAGACAGGTTGAGAGGGAAATATAGATTAGCCATAATTGAATGGCAGAGTAGACTGGATGGGCTGAATAGCCTTATTCTGTTCCTACAACTTATGAACATGAAGACTGTAAAAGGTATGATTAGTAAGTAAGGCAATGCTAAAATATGTGGTATCATAGGCAATGAAGATGGTTATAAAGAATTATATTAGGACCTTGATCAGTTGGGCAAGTAAGCTGAGAAATGGCTAGTGAAGATTAATTTAGAGTGTGAGGTATTGCATTTCTGGATTTCCCCTTCAGGTAGGGCCCTCGGGGATGTTGTTGAGCAGAGCAGTATAGAAACATAGAAACATAGAGACATAGAAAATAGGTGCAGGAGTAGGCCATTCGGCCCTTCAAGCCCGCACCGCCATTCAATATGATCATGGCTGATCATCCAACTCAGTATCCTGTACCTGCCTTCTCTCCATACCCCCTGATACCATTAGCCACAAGGGCCACATCTAACTCCCTCTTAAATATAACCAATTAACTGGCCTCAACTACCTTCTGTGGCAGAGAATTTCACAGATTCACCACTCTCTGTGTGAAAAATGCTTTTCTCATCTCGGTCCTAAAAGACTTCCCCCTTATCCTTAAACTGTGATCCCTTGTCCTGGACTTCCCCAACATTGGGAACAATCTTCCTGCATCTAGCCTGTGCAACCCCTTAAGAATTTTGTAAGTTTCTATAAGATCCCCCCTCAATCTTCTAAATTCTAGCGAGTACAAGCCGAGTCTATCCAGTCTTTCTTCATATGAAAGTCCTGCCATCCCAGGAATCAGTCTGGTGAACCTTCTCACTAGTTTAGATGGGGAGTATGGGTCGGCATGGACAATAGACATTAGACAATTTGACAATAGGTGCAGGAGGAGGCCATTTGGTCCTTCGAGCTACCACTGCCATTCACTGTGATCATGGCTGATCATCCACAATCAGTATCCCGCTCCTGCCTTCTCCCCATATCCCATGATTCCGCTAGCCCTCAGAGCTCTATCTAACTCACTATTGAAAGCAGCAGAGAATAGTAAGATTAAACGAAAACTTACCAGTTTGAAGTTTGATCTTTATTTTATGAGGAGTTACGATGAGCGATTACGTGAAGAAGGCCGTCAGCCCGCATGCAGTCAATCTTCAAAGCAGCGGTGTGAAATCACAGATAACAGTAGTTGAACTGAACATAATAAGATTGGAGATAACTACAACCTACCAGATGACCTTTATAATATGAGGGTGGGAGCAGTGGGTACGTAATCGCTCATCAAACTTCAAACTGGTAAGCTCGTTTAATCTTACTATTTTACTTCGGAGCCATGTGAGTGACTACGTGAAGATTTTGAAGCTCTGTGATTTCATGCCGTGGGACGGGTCCATGCATCACTCACTTCATCAATTGACCAAGGGTGAGTGAACATTAATAATGCTATCAGACATGACATAGATTTAGACATGCTGATGCTTTTTAATGAACAAAATGACAATAGTAACCCCTCTCATCTGGGAGGGATCTATAAACAGAACTAAAAAATAGAGTTGGCAAATACCCCTGGTCTGGCAATGGGTTTGTTATAAAATGTTTGAAAAATCGTTCGTTTGACCATCCTGCGGTTGCTAGGATGTGGTACAGTGGAACGTCCATAACCCTGCTGCTGAAACTGTTGCAGCCCTGGTGGAGTGAGATTTGAAAAATGTTAGTGTTCACTCCTGCACAAGCCAGAACTCGTTTAACCACCTGGAGATGGTCTGTACTGTGTGGATAAATGTGAGGTTATCCACTTTGGTGGCAAAAACAGGAAAGTAGACTATTATCTAAATGGTGGCCGATTAGGAAAAGGGGAGATGCAACGAGACCTGGGTGTCATGGTACACCAGTCATTGAAAGTAGGCATGCAGGTGCAGCAGGCAGTGAAGAAAGCCAATGGTATGTTAGCATTCATAGCAAAGGGATTTGAGTATAGGAGCAGGGAGGTTCTACTGCAGTTGTACAGGGTCTTGGTGAGACCACACCTGGAGTATTGCGTACAGTTTTGGTCTCCAAATCTGAGGAAAGACATTCTTGCCATGGAGGGAGTGCAGAGAAGGTTCACCAGACTGATTCCTGGGAGGAAAGACTGGATAGACTCGGCTTGTACTCACTAGAATTTAGAAGATTGAGGGGGGATCTTATAGAAACTTACAAAATTCTTAAGGGATTGGACAGGCTGGATGCAGGAAGATTGTTCCCGATATTGGGGAAGTCCAGGACAAGGGGTCACAGTTTAAGGATAATGGGGAAATCCTTTAGGGCCGAGATGAGAAAAACATTTTTCACACAGAGTGGTGAATCTCTGGAACTCTCTGCCACAGAAGGTAGTTGAGGCCAGTTCATTGACTATATTTAAGAGGGAGTTAGATGTGGCCCTTGTGGCTAAAGGGATCAGGGGGTATGGAGAGAAGGCAGGTGGATGATCAGCCATGATCATATTGAATGGTGGTGCAGGCTCGAATGGCCTACTCCTGCACCTATTTTATATGTTTCTATGTTTCTATGTTCTGCTACCTTCTTATGAGGTTTTTGTAACTAACAAACATTGTTATATCAGTGCCCCTAAGGTTCTAGTGGCCTTCACGTATTGTAGTAGATGTGACCACACACAACCGAAGGTCCATGGGGCATGTCCAAAATTTAGTTTGAGACCTGATGCCCCTGGTCCGCTCTGCTTGACTAAGCCATGAACATAAATTGTTATTTTTCTTGCAGATGTAACCATCCTGTCTAGTCGCAGCTTCCCTGCAATCTGCAGTGAGCACGACCATGGTTCGGCCTCACAATCCAAGCCGCAGGAACAGTCTTTTCAGGGTCTGTATGTCAATGAATTGATTTTATCATGCATTGGATGGTTGCCCGAGTCATGGGCTGAACCAGCAATTCTATGTTAGAATTTAGCCATATAAGGTTCTATCATCATTCCCAACATCAGCGGGAATCATGGCCGCATAGGCCAGTCACTACAAAAATGACTGAAGCGGGATATTGCTGAATATTTTGCAACCTGACTGATGAGGCAAAATGGAGGAAGATATTCCTCCCCATTGTGGCGAGAATACATCTATCGCCACTGCCATGCCACATATTTTATTTTCTTTATTTATTATTATTATTATTATTTCCCTACTGCAACTGGTGATTGAGCTTGGATGCAAACACTCGATCTAGTGTTCCATGAGCCACCGAGACATTAATATTTAGTGATCCAACATCCATTCTGTTTTTGCATTGATTTTACGTGCTGATACACCAGAGCCAAATGAGGTTAGGTAAATTATCACTGGATACTTTGACTTGATTGCACGCATGTGATTAACATATGACACTACCAAGTGTATCAACTTGGACTTGAGCTTGCAGATTATGCATTTACGCACAAAACATTTAACCCATAGAATGCACCTAGTGTCTATAGGTAGTTGATACCATATAATAGTAAGATTAAACGAGCTTACCAGTTTGAAGTTTGATCTGTATTTTATGAGGAGTTACGATGAGGGATAACGTGAAGAACCCGTTCAGCACGCATGCGCGGCATACTTCAAAGCAGCGGTGTGGAATCACAGATAGACACAGTTATTGAAGTAAACATAGTAAAGATAAGGAGACATCAGTTTATGAATTTGACCCATATTATTGAGGGTGGGAGCGGAGGGCACGTAATCCCTCATCGTAACTCCTCATAAAATACAGATCAAACTTCAAACTGGTAAGTTCTCGTTTAATCTTACTATTTTACTTCGGAGACACGTGAGTGATTCCGTGAAGATTTCAAAGCTCTGTGATTTCAAACCGTGTAACAGTTATTACTACATCACTGCCGAAGTCTTTGAGGGAGGAAGTGTGTTATCGTAATCAACCAATGAATCTGTTTGTAGAAAAAACACAATGGTATTTTTTAACAATAACAACAAAGAAATTAAATTGTTTCCCCTGGGCTTAAATTAAATATTTGCAGTCTGTAAAATCTTTCCTGCAAATAAAACAGGTTTTGCCAATGGCTTATTATAAAATTTCTGAACGGTCTTTCCCCCCACCATCCTGCTGTAGCCAGGATGTGGTTTATAGGCACGTCCATTCTTTTAGCCATCGACGTGGATGCTGCCCTGGTGGAATGAACTTTGTACATGTTAGTTTTTATCCCAGCAGCTTTTAGCACCTGCTTGAGCCATTTCGAAATGGCTCGTCACCCGACCATAAGGTTTTTTATGACTGACCCACAAGGCTTTTCATCTCCCTCGAATATTTTGGTTGTGTCTATGTAGGATAATAGGGTCATGGCACATAACCGTGTTTCTGGCGGGTAAGCCCGGAATTCCACGACTGGATTAGGTGTTCCTGGTCTGCTCTGTTTGATCATTCCCTGGATAATGACAGAGATCTGGTCTGGAGCTGTGAGCATGGTGTCCAGTTGCAATAGGTGTAGTGACTGGACCCTCTGTGCAGCTACAAGTGCCATCAACATGAGTGTTTTGAGCATAGATAGTTTCAGGTTGAGGGATCTGGCTGGTGGGCATCCCCTGAGGTATGTCAGGACCACACTGACATCCCATATATGGGTGTACCTTGGTCTAGGGGTTAGAGTTGTAAATACCCTTCATTAGTTTGACCACCCGCTGGTGGGACCCCATGACCTGTTGTCCTGAAGCTGGTTTTAAATAGACAGGCAGGGCAATTCTAGCTGTGTTGATGGCTCTGTAGCTGAAGTCCTTCATCGTGGTGAAGGTTCGCCAGGAATTCCAGTACGTTGGTAACTGTAGCGGTTGAGTAGGTGGTCCCTGTATCCAAGCAGTACTTCTCCCATTTTTTGATGCTGGACAAGTGCTGTTTTTTGGTGGATGTTCGGAGGGATGCTGACATGGTGTCGACGGTTTGTTATGATAATCCCAGTCCCAGAAGTGGTTTGTGCAGAATCTGCAACCCAGGAGTTTGATTTTCTCATGGCACGGGTGGCTTGTGCCCAACACTGGGTGTTAATAACTCTGAGTCACTGGGGAATACCATCGGAGTTCCAACAACCATGTCATGGAGTATTGGGAACCATGGCTGTGTAGGCCAGTCGGGTACTATCAAAATACCTGAAGCAGAGTCCATTTGTACTGTGCGTAGCCCCCGACTGATGAGGCAGAAGGGAGGAAATGAATAGAAGAAAAATTTCCCCAATCCAGCGCGAACGCGCTGCTGCCTCAGGGTCTGGTTCCCAAGCGACATACATAGGTACCTGGTGATTTAGCCTAGATGCAAATAAATCGATATCTGGCGTGCCATATTGCTTGAAACCTTTGTGAAAAATATATATTTTTGGGGTTTTAACATCCATTCGATGTTGTCATTAAATTTACGTGACCTGGTGTCTGCCACTGTATTTAGCTTACCTGGCAGGTAAGTTACTGATAGCCAAATATGTCTTTGGACACACCATTGCCAATTGTATTGACCAACTTGTCGCATGATACTGATTTTATGCCGCCCATATGGTTAATGTAGGCCACCACCGTAGTATTATCTATTTGTAACCGTACATGCAAGTGATGCATATTCATGCATATGCTTTTAAACCATAAAAATCACCCAAACATCTCTAGATAATTAATGCCCAGTGTAAGTGGTAACGATGATTCTGGTTAGTCCATCTACTACTTGTGCTGGATATAGAGTTAGTTGCTCCCCAGTCTTGAGCACTGGCGTCTGTTTGGATAACTGACGTAGGGTTAGTGATGATAATAAGTTGAAACTATGTCAACGTTTTTTGCCCACCACTGTAGTTCTGATATTACTTCAGTGGGTAACTTCATGAAACGATCATAATGACCTGTATGTCGTTTTTGGTACAAAGGTCCGAATTATGTAGCTGGAAATGCTGCTACCATTATCCCAATTACTCTGTTACTTGTCGAGTAGTTGGTAGTTTGTTGACCATTAAATTGTTGTACGATTGTGCCAATTCAACTATGTTGTCTCTTGGCAATGTTACAGTCACGTAGTCTGAATTAATTGTGAAGCCCAAGTAGTCCATGATAGAGGATGGCTTCAACTTAGATTTATCTGGATGTAAGACAATCCCAGGGTTTCGAATAACTGTTTGGTAGCTGAACAGCTAACATAGTAAAATTCATGGTCTAGCATACCATTTAGGATATCATCAAGATATGCTATGACAATATGTTTTTGTCTTCTGAATATTGCCAGAGCTGGTTTTAGTGTCTGGGTGACACTCTTGGGTTGATGTGAGCCCATTGGGTAACGCTTTAAACTGCTATAGCTGCCCCATCCAGGTAAATTTCAGGTATCTGCGATGATCCTTGTGAATGGCACTAAATGGTAAACATCTTTAAGATGAATGCTTGCCATTGAGGATATCCTTTGGAATTTAGTTGTTTGGCAGTAACAACCGGTTCCATTTTGAAATGTATATACTTAACAAACATATTTAGTGAAGTTAAGTCAATGATGATGGGACATCCACCATCTTTTTAGGGTTTAGTGAATATATTTGATACGAATTGCAAGGGTTCAGGTTTCCCCATGACACCCTTTGTAATTATTCTCACCAGTTCAGCTTGTCCCTCTTGTTTCTTTAATGGAGAGAGGAAAAATACCCTTTAGGGTGAATGTTAACCTGGTGGCAATTTATCTAGTATGAATTGTATTCACTAATGCCATTGAGTATATACTGACCACTCATGATAGACTCCCATGTGTTAGTATGCTCTATATACTGGTAGGAATCAGACCCACCTACCTCCATGGTTATGGGTATTCTGTTTCCTGCCGGTCCAACGAGTGTTGCACGTCGTCTGACGTGGCGGTGACGTTGGGGGGTGGCACATTTTCCATGGGGTCCGCTCTGGGCCCTGGTCTAAAGAAGACTTTCGGTGATAGATGCGGACCCCGAGCTTTCATCAGTCCGATATGGTAGATGTTGACTGATGGATGCGATGGGGTGCTGCTGCGTAGGAATTACTGTTTTTGGTTACTCGTCCCAGCCCTGCCCTCATGAGCCGAAAGTTTTGTAAAACCTCTTGCATGTCCTTCATGTGCTTTGTGAGGTTTTTGCCAAAGAGCAGTGGGTCTGGCTCAGTGGCTGGGGTCTTATGACTTGTTTACGAAGGTTGTGGCCATCTCCGTATTTGTCCACGGAACGAGGAAAAAACGATGTGATGATGTGTCGTCAGGCTTTTAATGGCCCCGTGCACGTGGGGTTTCCACGTAGCTGTCCACCACACCTAGCAGCTCTTCCTGTTCCTGCACCCCTTGCATACTCTCGAGATCTTCAGCCATTGCCCCTGTTCTTGACCAGCCCAGTCCTGGTCACCAAAGCTATCCTCTGGAAAGGAGGAAGCAATGGACAGTGCACAAGGCACTGTGGAGGGAGTGCCTGACCCCCCTCTGCGAGAGCGCCCCTCCAGGGGTGCACCTCGCTGGAGCTCCTGCTCCAAGAGCCGCTCCAAGCGGCTCAGGTGGCTGTCTCTCCCCCGCTTGGGTGGAGAGACGTCCCCGTCCGATAAGTCGGAGCCACCGGCTGGAAACGCCTCTTCCTTGGCTTGTACATCCAGCCCGCTGCTCAGGCGCTAGCGGGGCTGGGCTCGGTCGCGGTGTCGGGGTAGCGGACCGCCCGGTAAGCGGTCCTACCGCCTTGTTGCTGCCCCCGCGAGATGAAACGCTCCTCCGTGGAGTCGAGCGTGGGGCAGGTCTGTGTAGGCGGCTGTCTTTCCCCCCGTGCGGGTGGAAAGACATCCCGTCCAATAAGTCGGAGCCACCGGCCGGACGCCTCTCCCATAGCGGTACTTCCAGCCCGCTGCTGAGGCGCTAGCGGGCTGGGCTCGGCGCAGTGTCGGGATAGCGGAGCGCTGGGTTAGCGGTCCTACCGCCTTGATGCTGCCCCCGCGAGATGGAAAGGCTCCTCCGTGGAGTCGAGCGGGAGACAGGTCTGTTATGTTGCTGCCCCTCCCCCCCCAGATGGAAGGCACCTCCATGGAGTCGAGCGGGGGACAGGTTTGTTGCAGAGCCTTTCTTCTCTGCTGGACAGCAGAAGGCTCCCTGTGAAGGATACCGATGTCAGCTTACCTGACGGTCCATTCTTTCACCTCCATAGCGGGAGAGCCCGACTCCCGCTGTGCCGCTGTTGCTCTGCTGGACGTAATGCCGTGCATGCATGCTGAACGGGTTCTTCACGGAATCACTAACGTGATTCCGAAGTAAAATTGAAGAATAGGTAACTCATGCAAATTCTATCACCTCTGTAACTAGAGATGGTATTAGTAATTTCCCATCTTAGAGCACTAACATCAGTTTGTAATATAACTGAAGATTTTCTGACGAAAGTTAATGGAGCAATGCTGAATAATGTTCGTTCACCATAATGAACTTTCGGACTTCCGGTGGTGCCATGAAGAGGTGAAAGCGCAGCATTGAGCTCAGCTCCCGCTAAAATCGAGTAAAAAGCCGTTTTTAAAGTCAGGACCGATTTAAAAACACTCACCGGGGCTGCTTGGCGTCACGGGAGTGACGTCATCAGAAAGCGTCGAGAAAATCGGAGTTTTAACGGGACTTTTAGATGAGAAAAGGTAAACATCAACGGGAACCCAAGAAAGCTACTATCAGACTCCAGCTTCAAGAAGACTTGGAAGCTCTTCAAATAACAATTGAAAGTTCAGAAGAAGAGTTTGATCCAGAACAAGCAGTATCCGAAATGGCTACAAGAGGAGAGACAAAAGAAAAGGAGAAAGAGATGAAGCAGTGGGAACAAACAGTAAGATCTAATCTTACTAGAGATCTTACCAAAGATCTCACTAAGGACTTCTCCAAAATGCTTGCCAGTATGAGTACTACATTGGAGAATAATCTCTCTAAAATTGAGACTAATTTGTCTAAGAAAATTGATACTGCTTGTGATGAATTAAAGGAACTGTATGCCTCTTTGAAGCAGCAGTTCAGAGACTTTGAGCAGAGGGCAACAAAAGCATTTGAGAGAATGGAAAATGATTATAATAAGCAATTTGATGAGCTGATTGAAGAGATGAAACGTTCTGACAAGTTGACAGAAGAGATGATGGTTGAAATGCGTGAGATGGCTCATGAAATATTTGAAAAAAGAACAAGGTGCTAATCGGGAGCAATTGAATAAATTGACTGATAAATGTCAAGATTTGGAAGCTAGATCAAGGAGACAGAACTTAAGGATTATAGGAGTAAAGGAGGGACAAGAGTATGGAATTCAAATGACCGAACCTGTCACCAAAATATTCAAAGATGTCTTTAAGTTGAAGGAAAACCCGAGGATAGATGTGGCACATCGGGTAGGTCATTTCTGAAGAGAAACAAATGCTCCTCCAAGACAGATCATCATGAAATTTCTAGACATTTCAACTCTGGAAAAGTTATTGAAGATGATACCGCATGGTGAGAGGCTCACATTCGATGGAGAGACTGTTAGATTCTACAGGGACTACCCACGCGAAATAATTGAGAAACGGCATCAAGGACACCCCAATGTGAGATACGGGGTGGTATATCCAGTGAAAATGAAGATTACATTTAACTTTACTCAACGCTCCTTCACGGATCCTGATTTGGCATTTAATCACGCACAAGATATTGTAAAGAAAATAGAGAAAAGAGAAGAAAAGGATGATGATTAAACTTTTCATTGGAAAACGGTGCTGTAATTAAGATGGCGGAACTGTTCTAGATATTAACCAGACAGGCTTATCTGTCAGGAATGTGTTTTCAACGGCAGAGCCCTTGTTTCACCTTGAATGGAAAAGTTGAAGATAAACAAAAAGGGAAAGCAGACATGCTGAAGTAATGCGGTCGGATTGGAAAGAAATTCAAAGGAAACTGTGGACGTAAGAAAAGTTTTAATTAATACAGTATATACTTAATGTAAAGAATTAATTAACCATATAAACTTTATAATACTAATTTGCGTTTAAGGTATTATACTAATATTATACTAATATGACTAACTAATGGACTAACTAAGGGAGTTTGGGGGATAAGGGGCCTTTAGATGGTTAGATGGGTATTACTAATTGTCAAATAATTTTAATATAGTTTAAAGGAAACAAAATATAATTTAGGATGTATACTAACACATAACAATTAATGAAAATGGGTATAAGAATATTATAACACCATAAGCTTGTGGGAAAGAAGGAGGTGTTAAAGATTTGAAAAAGTTCCAGAGGTTTGGGATGGAAGACGGTTGTACTAAAGATAAAGAAATTTAACCCTTGAAACAGGCTGGTAATTAAGGAAAATATGTACAACCCTGGGTACATGGACAAGGCCTGTTCCTGTGCCTTATGATTCCATGACTCTATGATACTGAGAAAGCACTGTAGACGGTTTAAATCCTAGGTACATGAGAGAACATTTAAAAAAGTATAGATACATATAGAACTGAACATATAGTTGATGATGCTAACTCTTTATCTATGAATTTTTTGTTGTTTTTTCTCATCCTGACTGGACAATTTTTTTTTTTGTTATACTAAGAGGTAGTCTTCTATGATATTCTATCTAGGGGACTGAGCTCAATGTATAATTCCAACTTCGGAGGTCAATCAATATTTTGCCACCATGGGTGGCATCTCGAATTTAAGGTATCACCTTTTTGATACCTTAAAGTCACCTTTTTTTAAAATTCACTTTTACGTGTTTCACTCGATAATTTTTATTTTTTTCTTCACTAACTCTCAATATACTTTTCTCTTTTTCTCATGGTGGTTCAATAGACGGAGGAGATGTAAAATAACGTCAGAAGTATGGGACGATCACGCCACACCCAAAATCCTGAGGTATTTAGCTGCACCACATGAATCAAAATCACCAAAATTAATTAACAATGCAAGACAATAGGAAAAAAAAGAATGGAGGAATCACATTCTGTAGTTGGAATATTAGCGGTGTGAATGATCCAATCAAGAGGGGCAAGATTATGGCCCAGTTAAAATCTTTAAATTCGGACATAGCTTTTCTGCAAGAAACTCACACAAAACTACAAACACAGATGAGATTGAAGGCAAATTGGATAGGTCAAACTTATTACTCGTCATTTACTTCTAAAGCTAGAGGTACGGCTATTATTATTCGGAAAGGTATACCATTTATATTAAAGAATACTATATCTGATAAAGAAGGAAGGTACATTATAGTTGCGGGAGAAATTTACTCCACTGACTCTGATAAATATTTATGCTCCAAATTTTGATAACCCCCAATTTTTAAAGAAAATTACGGATATAATAGATGAGTATAATTTCCAAAATGTAATATTGGGGGGGATTTTAACTGTTATAGATTCATATTTAGACAAATCAATAAAACCAAGGAAGGGCAGCATCAATCCAAGACTAGCGAATTCTTAAACACATATATAAAAAATACTAATATAACAGATGTATGGAGAATAGTTAATCCAACTGGAAGGGAATACTCGTTCTACTCATCGGTACACAAAACCTACTCAAGAATTGATTATTTCTTAGTGAACACAAAATTAATCCCTTACACGATTAACCCTAAATATTATAATAGTATTATTTCTGATCACTCCCTGTTGACTTTTACTTTAAAAGTTGAGGGAATGCCAGGTAAAAAATCTTTTTGGAGATTTAATACACAAACAGTTAATAACCCACAAGGTTTTTGAGACAAACGAGACACCAGGTATTTCACCATCTTTATTATGGGAAACTTTTAAGGCATTCATCCGTGGAGTTATAATTTCATATCAAAGTTTTCAAAATAAAAATAATACGACAGAACAATGGATGTTAGAAAAGGAAATTAAACTATTAGAATTAGATAACACAAAAGATCCAACTATAGATAAACATAATAAGATTACATTATTGAAATTTAAACTTAATCGAATATTATCGGCAAGAGTAATAAGATTATTCCAGACTACAAAACAGGTACATTTTGAATTTGGCGATAAGCCACATAAACTTCTAGCGCGACAACTGAAGAAACAAGAAAAGGAAAATACTATTATTAAAATCAAATCAGAGAATGGGAAACTATTAACTCTACCCAAGTACATTAACAAAAGGTTCGCTCAATTTTATCAAAACTTATACACATCTAAAACTAAAATAGAAGACAATAAAATTATAAATTTATTAGATAATTGTAATCTGCCAAAATTGGATATCTTAGAACAAGAGAAATTAGGAGCTCAGATCACAAGTGAAGAAATAAGAGAAACAATAAAAGAACTGAAAAATGGGAAGACGCCAGGACCAGACGGTTTTAATAATGAATTTTATAAAATTTTCAGGAGTTAATGGTCCCACGGTTACTTATCGCAATCTTGTCTGACATAGATGCCCAAGGCTTGGCACTCGACTCCGGACTGTCAAAGCTGCCATAGCAAGACATAAAAACAGCTTTTTTCCACGAGTGGTAGCTCTACTTAATAACCAAAAATCTGTAGCCTCCTTTTGCTCTGGTATTTGGTTAATCCATATGTTTAAACAATAATGTTTTATTATTAATGTTTAATGTTTTATGTGTCATTCTTAACTGTCACTGTATGTCATGTTGTCACTTGCGAGTGGAGCACCCAGGCAAATTCCTTGTATGTGAATATTTGGCCAATAAACATTCATTCATTCATTCATTCATTCATTCATTAATATATATTGTAAATAGCTGCAGACCCAGCACGGAGCCTTGCGGTACCCCACTAGTTGTCATTCTGAAAGGGACCCGTTAACCCTACTCTTTGTATCCAATCTGCCAACCAATTTTCTACCCATGACAGTGCACTACCTCCAATACCGTGCTTTAATTTTGCCCACTAATGTCCAATGTGGGACCTTATCAAAGGCTTTCTGAATGTCCAGGTACACGACATCCACTAGCTCTCTCTTGTCCATTTTCCTAGTTACATCCTCAAAAATATCCAGAAGATTAGTCAAGCATGATTTCCCCTTCGTAAATCCATGCTGACTCGGATTGATCCTGTTACTGCTATCCAAATATGCCGCTATTTCATGTTTTATAAATGACTACAGCATCTTCCCCACCATCGATGTCAGGCTAGCTTGTCTATAATTCTCTGTTTTCTCTCTCCCTCCTTTCTTTAAAAATGGGATAACATTAGCTACCCTCCAATCCACAGGAACTGATCCTGAATCTATAGAACATTGGAAAATGATCACCAATGCATCCACGGTGTGTAAATCCACCTCCTTAAGTACCCTGGGATGAGACCATCAGGCCCTGGGGATTTATCAGCCTTCAGTCCCATCAGCCTACCCAACACCATTTCCTGCCTAATGTGAATCTCCTTCAGTTCCTCCCTCACCCTAGGTCCTCTGACCACTAGTACATCTGGGAGATTGTTTGTGTCTTCCTTATGGGCCTGTCCCACTTAGGCACCATTTTCGGCGACTGGAGGAGACTATGCGGTCGCCACATGGTCGCCACATGTTCGCGGGTGGTTGCCGGGGAATCGCCTTCATGGTCGTGAGGAGTTCCCGCATTGTGGTCGCGGCCTCATTATGGTCGCTGTGAATTTTTCAATATGTTGAAAAATTAGCGGCGACTAGAATGAAGCCACCATGGATGGCAGGACTTTCACATGAAGAAAGACTGGATAGACTCGGCTTGTGCACGCTAAATTTAGAAGATTGAGGGGGGATCTTATAGAAACTTACAAAATTCTTAAGGGGTTGGACAGGCTAGATGCAGGAAGGTTGTTCCCGATGTTGGGGAAGTCCAGAACAAGGGTCACAGTTTAATGATAAGGAGGAAGTCTTTTAGGACCGAGAAGAGAATTTTTTTTTTCACACAGAGATTGGTGAATCTGTGGAATTCTCTGCCACAGAAAGTAGTTGAGGCCAGTTCATTGGCTATATTTAAGAGGGAGTTAGATGTGGCCCTTGTGGCTAAAGGGATCAGGGGGTATGGAGAGAAGGCAGGTACAGGATACTGAGTTGGATGATCAGCCATGATCATATTGAATGGCGGTGCAGGCTCGAAGGGCCGAATGGCCTACTCCTGCACCGATTTTCTATGTTTCTATGTTTCTATGTTTCTATGGAGGGTAGCGAGAATTCTCGAGCCGTAGGTGGGTCGCAAGGAGGTCCTAATGGGTTGCCAGGAGGTCGAAGGTTCTCGGAGGTTCTCGTAGGTTGTAGCCAGTGCTGACCGGTGAATTTCATTGGCTCATTGGGGAAAAAAAGGTTTCAGAACCAAGGATACATTAAATGGCCGCCGAGCTTCACAGCCGTGTTTCTCTGGCTTCTTAAAAGTTGTCTCCACTCCATCTCCCCCCCTTCTTCCCCCTCTCCCCCACCCCCCAACCCCCCACCCCCCTCTTTTAAAGGACTTACTGTACACTGTATACACTGTCCTCCTTTATATTTGTGGCTAGCTTACCTTCGTACCTCATCTTTTCTCCCCGTTTTGCCTTTTTAGTTATCTTCTGTTGCTCTTTAAAAGGTACCCAATCCTCTGGCTTCCTGCCCATCTTTGCTATGTTATACTTCTCTTTTATTTTAATACTATCCTTGACTTTCCTTGTCAGCCATGGTTGCCTCTTACTCCACTTAGAATCGTTCTTCCTCTTTGGAATGAACTGATCCTGCACCTTCTGGATTATTCCCAGAAATACCTGCCATTGTTGTTCCACTGTCATCCCTGCTAGTGTCTCTTTCCAAGGTACACAAAATTGCTGGAGGAACTCAGCGGGTGCAGCAGCATCTATGGAGCGAAGGAAATAGGCGATGTTTCGGGCCGAAACCCTTCTTCAGACTGGGTGTCTCTTTCCAGTCAACTTTGGCCAGCTCCTCCCTCGTGTATTCATAGTCCACTTTGCTCAACTGTAATATTGACACTTCAAATGTTCACTTCTTCCTCTCCAATTGTGGATTATAACATCATATTATGGTCACTACTTCCTCATGGCTCCTTTACCTTGAGTTCCCTTTCCAAATCCAGAATAAAACTGAAGTGCTTTGTTTCAAAACGAATCTTGATCAGAAATGAAAACAGATTGGTGCACCATACAGGAAGCCTAATGTCCTATTTTATGTCTGTCAGTAACTCTGGGCTGCACATGACAGCTTGCAGAGCAGCTGAAATTATTATCTTCAGCCCGAGTAGGATAAAAAGAAACTCAAGCAAATTTTGCATCATTTAGTAACAGCGGGCTCCCACCAAAATAGAATTGCACACATAC
Organism: Amblyraja radiata; assembly: GCF_010909765.2. NCBI lineage: Eukaryota > Metazoa > Chordata > Chondrichthyes > Rajiformes > Rajidae > Amblyraja > Amblyraja radiata. The sequence continues at coordinate 163,910 of NC_045968.1, read as the reverse complement.
ATATATTATGTTGCACTCAACACTAGAAAAGGAACATCTGTGACCAAATGACCTGACACAACAGATCATTCCCAGATGAAATTGCACATTCATTGTTGGTGTGATTCATGCATGTTGGTTGCATAACAAATGTTATCCTTTCCTGGATAATTATTACCTCTTTAATAATTGACTCCAGCATCTTTCCCACCACTGAAGTCAGGCTAACTGGTCTGTAATTCCCCATTTTCTCTCTCGCTCCTTTCTTGAAAAGTGGGATAACATTAGTTATCCTCCAATCCACAGGAACTGATCCTGAATCTATTGAACATTAGAAAATGATCACCAATGCGTCCACTATTTCTAGACCACCTCCCTGAGGACCCTGGGATGCAGACCATCAGGCCCAGGGGATTTATCATCCTTCAGTCCCATTAGCCTACCCAATACTATTTCTCACCTGATGAAAATTTCTTTCAGTTCCTCTACCCCCTTAGATCCTCTGTCCTCCAGTACTTCTGGGAGATTGTTTGTGTCTTCCTTAGTGAAGACAGATCCGAAGTATCTATTCAACTCTTCTGCTATTTCTTGTTCCCCATAATAATTTCACCCGTGTCTGCCTTCAAGGGACCCACATTTGACTTTGTTATTCTTTTTCCCTTAACATATCTAAAGAAGCTTTTACTGTCCTTCTTTATATTCCTGGCCAGCTTCCCCTCGTACTTCATCTTTTCAGCCCGTGTTGCCCGTTTTGTTTCCTTCTGTTGGCCTATGAAAGTTTCCCAATCCTCTGGCTTCCGGCTACTCTTTGCTGTGTTATACATCTTTTCTTTTAGTTTTATTCTATCCCTAACTTCTCTTGTCAGCCATGGTTGCCTCCTACTTCCCTTAGAATCTTTCTTACTTTTTGGAATTAAATGATCCTGCGTCTTCCAGATTATGCCCAGAAATTCCTGCCATTGCTGTTCCACCGTCATTCCTGCTAGGATCCCTTTCCAATCTACCTTGGCCAGCTTCTCTCTCATGCCTTCAAAGTCCCCTTTGTTCAACTGCATCACTGCCACTTCCGATTTAACGTTCTCCTTCTCAAATTGCAGATTAAAACGAATCATATTATGATCACTACCTCCAAGCAGTTCCTTTACCTCGAGTTCTCTTAGCAAATCTGGTTCATTGGACAACTCTAAATCCAGAATTGCCTTTTCTCTGGTCGGCTCCATTACAAGCTGCTCTAAGAATCCATCTCAGAGGCATTCTACAAACTCTCTTTCTTGGGGTCCTGAACCAACCTGATTTTCCCAGTCTACCTGCATATTGAAATCCCCCATCACCACAGTGGCATTACCTTTGTTACATGCCAGTTTTAACTCCTGCTGCAACTTACACCCTACATCCGGGCTACTATTTGGGGGTCTGTAATAACACCAATTAGTGTCTTCTTGCCTTTACAATTCCTCAATTCCTCCTACTTGTGTGTCTGTAGTCAGAGAGTGAACATGTGTGAATGGCCTACGTGGCACAGCTGGTAGAGCTGCTGACTCACAGCGTCAGAGAGCCGTTCAATCCTGACCTCAGGTGCTGTCTGCGTGATGTTTGCACGTTCACGTGTGACCGCTTAGGTTTCTTCCAGGTGCTCTGGTTTCCTCCCGGATATCATCTCTGGGGACCACATGAGTAACAAAGGTATTTTCTTGCAAGACAGGTGCGAACATTTCTGAAAATGACATTATTAATGTATAGACACTGAGAATGATTGAAGAGTTATTGCACAGATTTTATTTAGATAAGTACAGGTTTATAGGGATAGGGGCCAAATACAGGCATGTGGGACTAGTGTAGAAGGAACATACTGGCCATTGTGGGCAAGTTGAGTTAAAGTCTGTAGGACATATTTCCATGCTGTAAGACTATGTCTCTATGACTCTAGTTTACATCTTTTTTCTGACTAAAGTTTATTTTTGAAATTAAAAAACACGAGTAGCCAGAAAGTAGCTCTTGTTGCCATACCCCACGCCTCCAGGAGGTGCTGGCCACTGAAGATGCCTGGCAGTCTGGACATCCTTAGTATGAAGGAGTCATGCGTGCTTCCTGGGAAAATAGCATTTTCTACAAGAAATCTCTTGATGCAGAATAAGCTGCACACAGAGATATGGAAAAAGGTTGATAGCAAGGTTTGGCTTATTAATGGAGTCCTGTGCTTGTGAGAAGTCGGCAAAGCTGGGATATTCCATTGTATGAGATGCAGCTTGTTCCTCATTGAAATCAATGTTGATGAAATCATTGTAGACACAAGGAACTGCGGATGCTGGTTTACAAAACAAAAGACGCAAAGTGCTGGAGCAACTCAGTGGATCAGGCAGCATCTCTGGAGAGGATGGATAGGCATTGTCTGAAGAAGGTTCCCAATCCAAAACGTTGCATATCCATGTTCTGCAGAGATGCCGCCTGACCCGCTGTTACTCCAAAATTCTGTGACTTTTTTTGATGAAACCATTTCTTTGCAAGTTTACTTCCCAGGTCTCCTCTCTGAAGCAGCGGTTAGCAGCAAATTGTGATCTTGGTGCTTCCCAAGGTGAGGATGTTTAGAATCAAAGTGACTTTGATCTCCAAGGAGAGAGCAGTCTGGACCTGAGAGTGCAAAATTTCACATATTTCAGTGAAGACAGGTTTGGCAAACCCGAGATTATAAATACATTGTGCATGAAAGAAATCTAGACGAGGCATGCTGTTGCTCAGGACTGAGGCAGTAGTGTTTTCGTGGACGGGCACATTTGTGTTAGCCGACCCAAGGTCATTGATGCTCTCTGCATTGCTAGCCATAATAACACCTCCAGTAATGAAGTACTGCCAGTAGTACCACTGGAGCCTCAGTGATTATATATCAACATATATATTCTCTGTTCATTGTAGTCCCTGGATTTCAGAAGGTTTATGCAATCAATTGAAAAACTTAACAGCTTCAGCAGAGAAATTAATTCCTTAGCTATCAAGAAAAACAACAGACAAGAATTCACTTGTACAGTCTACGGCTTCAATACAGAATATCAGTGCAAGAGGCCGACAGCATTGCGCTGGGACAACCCTTACTTCACAACACTAGCAAGTCTGCGGATGACACAAAGCTGGGTGGCAGTGTGAACTGTGAAGAGGATGTTAGGAGGTTGCAGAGTGACAGGTTGAGTGAGTGGTCAGATGCGTGGCAGATGCAGTATAATATAGATAAATGTGAGGTTATCCACTTTGGTGGCAAAAACAAGGGGGCAGATTATTATCTCAATGGGGTTAGGTTAGGTAAGGGGGAGGTGCAGTGAGACCTGGGTTTCCTTGTACACCGGTCACTGAAAGTTGGTTTACAGGTGGAGCAGGCAGTGAAGAAAGCTAATGGAATGTTGGCCTTCATAACAAGACGATTTCAGTATAGGAGTAAAGTGGTTCTTCTGCAGTTGTATAGGGCTCTGGTGAGACCACATCTGGAGTATTGTGTACAGTTTTGGTCTCCTAATTTGAGGAAGGACATCCTTGTGATTGAGGCAGTGCAGCGTAGGTTCACGAGGTTGATCCCTGGGATGGCGGGACTGTCATATGAGGAAAGATTGAAAAGACTAGGCTTGTATTCACTGGAGTTTAGAAGGATGAGGGAGGATCTTATAGAAACATATAAAATTATAAAAGGACTGGACAAGCTAGATGCAGGAAAAATGGTCCCAATGTTGGGCGAGTCCAGAATCAGGGGCCACAGTCTTAGAATAAAGGGGAGGCCATTTAAGACTGAGGTGAGAAAAACCGTTTTCACCCAGAGAGTTGTGAATTTGTGGAATTCCCTGCCACAGAGGGCAGTGGAGGCCAAGTCACTGGATGGATTTAAGAGAGAGTTAGAGCTCTTGGGGGCTAGTGGAGTCAAGGGATATGGGGAGAAGGCAGGCACGGGTTATTGATTGGGTACGATCAGCCATTATCACATTGAATGGTGGTGCTGGCTCGAAGGGCCGAATGGCCTCCTCCTGCACCTATTTTCTATTAAAGAAAAGTACAAGGATTGTGGTGCAAAGTAATATTGGACTCCTGTGGTTTTCTGGGTCTCGTTGTCTGGCCCATACCTGGTGTACGCACCAAAGAGTCTCTTCCTGGCGGGGACGCGACTATTTCTCCAAGTCGCGTCCTCGCCCCCCACCTTGTGGCCAACCAGCTGGATCGGAGCGGCCTTTCCTGCCGGGGACCGAGTACCGGACCAGGGCTGCTACAGCGGCGGCGCAGTGCTGGAGTCACCGCGGAGCGGGCGATGCCCACCTGGGTCGCCGTTTGGAGCTCCGGAGCGTTGGGCCGCTGCTCCAACAACGTGGAGCTCTGGTGCGGAGAGCTTCCAACGCGGGCGGCGCTGAACAACACCGTGGAGCTCTGGTGCGGAGAGCTTCCAACGCGGGCAGCGCTGAACAACATCGTGGAGTCCTGGGGCACCTTGCAGAGGGCCGCCAGCAGCAGTCTCCACCCGGCGCGGCCTGCGGACTTTGGAAGCTGCCGACTCCGGTAGGAGGGGGCCGACTCTGTGTCCACGCCGCTGAGGACGTCCCGCAGCCCCGACGTCGGACTTACAACACCCCGGCGTGCGGTCCTGGACATCGGGCCGCCCATAGCGGCAACTGCGGAGGGGCTTGGGGAGGCCCTGACCACGGGGAACAGTGGAGGAAGAGACTGACTTTGGTGCCTTCCCACACAGTGGGAAACTCTGATTCTGCTGTTTGGGGATGTTTTATGTTAAATTCTATCGTGTGTTGTGTCCTTTATTTTTATTGTATGGCTGTATGGGAATTACATTTCACTGTGCCATCTGGCACATGTGAAGAATAAATGTATATTGATCTTGTCTTGTAACGCGCGGTGCTTCCCTGTTGCCCCAGGATTTGGAATGTTCAATATCTTGGGGCGACATTTAGGTACCTTATCATGTCGTGCTCCCTGTCACACGCTGACGTATGCTGTCCTGTGGGTGACTCCCGGTTAGGGTTAGGGTTAGGGACCACAGATGGGCTGTAAAATATTCTTCCTTCAATGCATGGATTTTAAACATTAATATATTGAAATTAATACAATAAAATCAATTGTGCAAATGAAAAGATGCCCGAGTCGTCCAGTTTTATTTATAGATGTATTGGTCCGCTTCCAGATCCAATCATTGTCTCTATAACCTTCACAGGGATGGATTCAGTGAGTGTAGACTGAACCCCCCTCTCCCCTCTTACCCCTCCCGCCCCCATCCCTCCTTCTCCACTCCCCACTACCCTTCTCCCCTCCCCCCTCCCCTCTCCCCCCTTCCCTCTTCTTCCCTTCTCCCCGCTCCACTCTTCTTCCCATTCTCCACTCCGCTCCCCTCACATCCCCTTCTCCCCCTCTCCCTCCCTCCCTTCTCCAATTCTCCACCCCCCCCCCCGGCCACTTTCCCCGACACCCCCCATTTATAGACCCAGCCCGTGACAGCTAGATCCCACGTACAGTCCTGCACAAAGGCCACATCATCTGTTTTAATAACATTGACTATGGGATAAATGCAGACTTTGGGAACAACATCCCCCACCTCCCCTCGCCTTGCTTCAAAATGTGTGGTGGGTATTTAGACTCAGTGACCGAAGCAGGTGAGTGGCACTGGTACATTGACAACATTGCCTGTGCCTAGTTGAACCCGCTGCCTCTGGGGGTTTGGAGAGACCATTGGAAGAGAGATCTGCCTCTGGGACAACTCGTGGCCAACAGTTTAGTTCCCATGAGGAGCAGGTAGAACATTGTGGGTTTGAGTCCAACTCCTGGGGCCCCTGTATCACTTTTAGTTCAGAGATTCAGTGCCCTTTGGCCCACCGAGTCCACACCGACCAGCGATCCCCCGCACACTATCCCACATATGCTAGGGTCAATTTATACTTATACCAAGCCTGTCAACCTAGAGGTAGGGTTAGGGTTTAGGTTTCCTCCTGCACTCCAAATGCGCACAGGTTTATATAAATTGTGCCTAGTGTGTGTGGGATAGTGTACGGGGATCGCTGGTTGCAGGCTGGGTCCACAAATGGGGGGGCATCGGGGAAAGTGGGGGGTGGAGAATGGGAGAAGGGAGGGAGAGGGGGAGAAGGGGATGTGTGGGGAGGGGGTAGTGGATAAGGGGGAGAAGAGTGAAGCGGGGAGAAGGGAAGAAGAGGGGGGAGGGGAAGAAAGGGGAAGAGGGGAAGGGAGAAGGGTGGGGGGGCAGTGGAGAAGAAGGGATGGAAGCGGACCAATACATCCATAAATAAATCTGAACGACTCAGACATCTTTTCATTTACACAATTGATTTTATTGTATAAATTTTAATATATTAATGTTTAAAATCCATGCATTGAAGGAATAATACTTTACAGCCCCAACCCTAACCGGCCGTCACCCACATGACAACATTCGTCAGCGTGTATGTCGTGCAACTTGACAGTTTTACGGGCGTCAGTCACTGACCCCCCCACAGTCGCCCAAATGTCGCCCAAGTGGGACAGGCCCTTAAGGAAACTGAAGAGCAGTGGGAGTAAGAGGAGCTGGGGAAAAGGGCAGGCTACAGAGAGAGGTTTATTTCACAAATGCCAAATGTTTTTTGTCATGTTCTTGGTGAATCACCAGTTATTCACCAGTTTTTTTTTTTTTTTTTTTTTTTTTTTTTTTTTTTTTTTTATTAGAAGTACGGTAAATTACAATAACACACAACACATATATCTTAATACATTTTTTGTACCGCTTCATTTTTTTTTTTTTTTAAAGCTTTAAGAAAAAGATAGAAGTAAGGAAAGTAAAGAAGGTGCGCAAGAGTTGTGAAGTGCAGAAGAGTGTTGGGAAAAGAAAGCCCCTTAGAAAAGAAGTTAGAGAAGGAAGTAAAGTAAGAAAGTAGACCCTAGAAAAGAAAGAAAAAGAAAGTAAGGACAATCGCTCTATTATAACATTAAACTCCGCAGAAAGACTACCAACCAAGTCTGTTTTTGTTGTTTTATCTCCCAATGCCAGGTCCTGATACCATTTATTTATTTATTTATTTTTAAAAAATTACTATTGCACCTCATGCTTGTAATAGGTCCATAAACGTAGACCACGTCTTTTGGAATTGGTTTGCTTTATCTGCTAAGAGGAATCTCATCTCTTCCAGATGTAATGTTTCAAACATATTTGATATCCACATTTTTATTGTTGGTGTGGGCGCATTTTTCCAGAATTTAAGTATGAGCTTTTTTCCCATTATTAGCCCGTAATTGAGTAAATTCTTCTGATACACGTTTAATTCAGGGATATCTTCCGATATCCCAAAAATGATCCATTCTGGTTTTGGTACCAGTTTTATTTTAATTAATTTTGAAAAAATATCAAATATTCCATGCCAGAATTTTGGATTTTTGTACAAAAAATAAAAGAATGCGCTATGGTAGCTTCTTGACACAGACATTTATCACAGATTGGTGAAACATTGGGAAAGATTTTATTTAATTTAGTTTTTGAATAGTATAGTCTATGTAATGTTTTGAATTGGATAAGCGTATGTCGTACATTGATCGAGCATTTATGCACCTGTAGTAAATGTTTATCCCAGCTCTCTTTTGAATTTTTTATAGCTAATTCTTGTTCCCAGTCTCTTCTAATTCCATCTGTTGTGGGTATTTCTATGTTTAAAATGATATTATATAAGTACGATATTAAATTAGCTGATTCCGCCTTTGTCTTCATTGCTTCATCCAGTAAGTCGGAAGGCATATTATGATAGTCTTTTGTGTATTTTTTCAAATAATCACAAATTTGAAGATATTTAAAATATTGGTTATTTTTCAAATTATATTTCAGTTGTAGTTGTTGAAATGATAGTAATTTTCCCACTTCATACAGATCTTCGAGCGTTTTGATTCCCATTCTTTCCCAATGTATAAATGATTTGTCTATGATTGATGGTTTAAACGATGGGTTATTGGCTATTGGTATTGAGAGAGATAGGTTTCTTAATTTTAGATTCTGTTTTATTTGTTTCCATGTTCTAATTGTGCTATGTATAATTGGGTTTTTATTATAATTTTTATTATTCAGATTTATTGGTGAGAGGATAATCGCTCCTATATTACTCGGGGAGCAATCCCCTTTTTCCATTACAATCCAGTCCGCCTGCTGGGCAGAATTGTCCAGCAGGTGAATCATATTTTTAATATTTACTGCCCAATTATAATACATAAAGTTAGGGAGCGCTAGACCCCCCCACTCTTTTCGTTTATTAAGGTGTGTTCTTTGTATTCTATGGGGTTTATAATCCCATATGAAATTTGTAATGTCTGAGTCCAATTTTTTGAAAAACTTTTTTGGGAGATATATAGGTATTGATTGAAATAGGTATAGAATTTGTGGTAAGAAAATCATTTTTATAGCGTTTATTCTGCCTATTAAGGACATCGGAAGTGTTTTCCAGAATTTAATCAAATTATTTAATTTCTTAAGTAGGGGATTATAATTGGCTTTAAACATATCCTGGTAATTTCTAGTAATTTCAATTCCCAAATATTTGAATTTTTCTGTAGCTATTTTAAAGGGGAATTTCCTGAGATGTGTTGAGTCTTTTGGTTTTATCGACATAATTTCACTTTTGTTCCAATTTATTCTATATCCTGAAAAGGATCCAAAGTCCTCAATTAAATTTAATATATTCGGTATACTAATTTGTGGTTTTGTGATGTACAGTAGTACATCATCGGCATATAGGGATATTTTGTTATTTGAATATTTTGTATTATAACCGTAAATATCCAGGTGTGTTCTTATTTTTTCAGCAAGGGGTTCAATTACCAAAGCAAATAACAGCGGAGATAATGAACAACCTTGTCTATTGCCCCTTGATAGTTCAAATTTCGAGGATAATATATTATTAGTTAGTATTCTAGCCGTAGGTTTGTTATATAATAGTTTTATCCATGCAATGAAGTTCTCTCCCAATTGGAATTTTTGCAATACTTTAATCATATAATCCCATTCTACTTGATCAAACGCTTTTTCTGCATCCAGTGAGATGATAGCTAACTCTTGGTCGTGAGATTTATGTGAGTGCATTATGTTAAGCAAACGTCTCAAGTTATTGAATGAATGTCTCTTAGGTATAAATCCTGTTTGATCCTCATTTATTAATCTACTAACATACCTGCTTAGTCTACTGGCTAGTGTTTTCGCTATTATTTTTTGATCCGTATTTAACAAAGCAATAGCTCTATATGAACCTGGTTCTTCTATATTTTTATCTTTTTTAAGTATTAATATGATCGTTGATTCTGCTAGTGTTTCAGGTAAGCTTTGCTCCTCAAAAGCATATGTATACATTTTCTGTAATCGTGGAGTAACTATGTCATAAAAAGATTTATAAAATTCATTACTGAATCCATCTGGTCCTGGTGTTTTTCCATTCTTTAGTGTTTTTATTGTGTCTTCTATCTCCTTAGAAGTAATTTGTGCTCCCAGTTCCTCTTGTTCCCTCAGTTCTAATTGTGGTAGGTTACAGTTATCTAGAAATTCTGAAATTTTATTATTGTCTATTAACGTTTTAGATGTGTATAGATTCTGGTAAAATTGAGCAAATCTTTTATTGATATCCTTGGGTAATGTTAATAATTCCCCTCTATCTGATTTAATCTTTAATATTGCATTCTCTTTTTCCCGTTTTTTCAGTTGGCGTGCTAAAAGTTTGTGGGGTTTATCCCCGAATTCGAAGTGTTCTTGTTTTGTAATTTGAAATAATGTTATAACTTTCTCTGACAGTAATTTATTTAGCTTGAATTTCAATAATAGGATTTTATTATGTTTATCCATAGTTGGATCTTTAGCATTATCTGTATCTAATTGTTTTATTTGTTCTTCTAAATGTCTTTGTTCATTCTTATTCTTTTTATTTTGATAAGCTTGAAATGAAATAATGACTCCTCTAATAAATGCTTTGAAGGATTCCCATAATAGCGTGGGGGATATATCTGGTGTATCATTTATCTCAAAAAATAGGTCCATCTGTTTTTTTAGATATATACTCCCTTGTGGGTCTTTTAAAATTTGCGAGTTAAACCTCCAGAACGATTTATTCATAGACATTCCTTCTAGTTTTAAAACAAAAGTTAGCGGGGAGTGGTCTGAGATCGCATTAGTGTGGTATTTAGGGTTCATAGTGTGCGGAATTAATTTTGTATCCACAAGAAAATAGTCTATCCGTGAGTATGTTTTATGCACCGTTGAATAAAACGAATAATCCCTTCCCGTCGGGTTTGCAATCCTCCACACATCTACTATATTTGTGTTTTCCATATATGTATGTAAAAGTTCACTGGTTTTAGATTTCCTATTACCTTTTTGTTTTTGCATCGATTTATCTAGATAAGGGTCTAAAACACAGTTAAAGTCTCCTCCAATTATGACATTTTGATAAGTACATTCTGCAATTATATTCAGAATTTTATTAAAAAATTGAGGATTATCAAAATTGGGCGCATATATGTTTACCAACGTAATTGGCGTATTATTGATCTCTCCTGCTACTATAAGGTATCTCCCTTCCTTATCTGAAATAATATTCTTTGATTTAAATGGAATTCCTTTACGAATAATGATAGCGGTACCTCTAGATTTGGAAGTAAATGAAGAGTGAAATGTTTGGCCTATCTAGTTCGCCCTCAGTCTCGTCTGATCTTGATGTTTAAGATGCGTTTCCTGTAGAAACGAAATATCCGTGTTGTATGATTTCAACTGAGCTAGTATCTTGCCCCTTTTAATAGGTTCATTAATCCCCTTATATTCCAACTACATAGTGTGATTCCTCCCATTTTCTTTTGATCGTCGTCATACATTTCTACCTATTTTGATGACCTTATTTATTATGGTGCATTCATACCTCAGGACTCTGGTTATTTTGGGAGCATTTATAATATAGACTTCCTTGGTAGTTCCCCTCTGCGATTGTCCTTGAAAAGAAAACACATAGATGTGACATATTGTGATAATAAAAAAAAAAAGTATATCAAATAAATTTACGGTGTCTGAGTTTCGGACACCGTAGTGAGTGACCCACTCGTCTGTGGGGTACGACATCTATATCGCTTCCGGTGTAGATGTTAAAAAATTAGCCCCGCTGCCTTTATTACCCAAACCCTAGGGGGTCGGTACCGTTTCCAAATAAGTTCTATTTCACCCAGTTGCAGTATATATATATATATGTTTCATTCCAACTTATCAAATCTAATCATGTATTAAGTTACATATATTCCTCACTCTTTATCTCTTAACTATTTGTAAATGGTTTTAGTATTGTTAAAAGTGATTTGTTCGTTGAAAGGGTTAACCGAAGTCAGGCTCCTGGAACTGTGCCAGGTGCCCGAGTCTCCTCCCCTCCCCATTCGAGCTGCGGAACATATGTGATTACGGTTGTCT